>NC_059165.1:17912500-18512500 GCF_019923935.1 Bubalus bubalis
ACCTCAGATATGCAGATGACACCACTCTTATGAAAGAAAGTGAAGAAGAACTGAAGAGCCTCTTGATGAAAGTGAAAGAGGAGAGTGAAAAAGTTGGCTTCAGTTCAGTTCAGTCGCTCAGTTGCGTCTGACTCTTGCGACCCCATGAATTGCAGCATGCCAGGCCTCCCTGTCCATCACCAACTCCCGGAGTTCACTCAGACTCGCATCCATTGAGTCAGTGATGCCATCCAGCCATCTCATCTTCTGTCGTCCCCTTCTCCTCCTGCCCCTAATCCCTCCCAGCATCAGAGTCTTTTCCAATGAGTCAACTTTTCGCATGAGGTGGCCAAAGTACTGGAGTTTCAGCTTTAGCATCATTCCTTCCAAAGAAATCCCAGGGCTGATCTTAAAACTCAGTATTCAGAAAACTAAAATCATGGCATCTAATTCCATCACTTCATGGCAATTATATGGGGAAACAATGGAAGCAGTGACAGACTTTATTTTTTGGGACTCCCAAATCACTGCAGATGGTGACTGCAGCCATGAAATTAAAAGATGCTTGCTCCTTGGAAGAAAAGTTATGACCAACCTAGACAGCATATTTTAAAGCAGAGACATTACTTTGTCAACAAAGGTCTGTCTAGTCAAAGCTATGGTTTTTCCAGTAGTCATGTATGGTGTGAGAGTTGGACCATAAAGAAGGCTGAGTGCCGAAGAATTGATACTTTCTGTGATCCTGGAGAAGACTTTTGAGAATCCCTTGGACTGCAAAGAGATCAAACCAGTCTATCCTAAAGGAAGTCAGTCCTGAGTATTCATTGGACGATCTGATGCTGAAGCTGAAACTCCAATACTTTGGCCACCTAATGTGAAGAACTGACTCATTGGAAAAGACCCTGATGCTGGGAAAGATTGAAGCCAGGAGGTGAAGGGGACGACAGAGGATGAGATGGTAGGATGGCATCACTGACTCGATGGACATGAGTTTAATCATAATTTTATTATGGCCGCTATTAGCAGCAGCAGCACAGCAGCATTATTGTTTCTGCCTGAGTTTGAATCCTGTCTTTGCCACTTGCAAGCTATGTGACTTTAGGCCTGTTGCCTAACCACTCTCTGTGCTTTAGTTTTCTCATCTGCAAAATGGATATAATAATACTACCTATCTTATAGGCTTGTTATGAGGATTAAATATACTTAATAGCTGTTAAGTCCTTGGAAGAATGCCTGGCACATAGAAAATGCTATAAATGTGCTGGTTAAAGAATTAATAATGCTATTATTACACTAATCCAAGAGAAATTTCCCTTCTCTTTCTTTTCCTGAGAAACCCCAAGCGAGAATTTAAATTCTAATAAAATATGCTTTTCAAGATTGTGAAAACAACCAGTTAACTATATTTGAACTGAAAAATCAGACTAGATTGCTTTATAAATCTTAGAACTACTTCATTAATGAAACATTTTTTGGATATTACATTTAATTCAGAGTTGAGATTTTCATAAATGTTAACCTATGTCTTATAACTTCCCCTGCATAAAGCTTGCAGGCAAGCCTTTAGGCCATCAAAAGATTTGCCTCAGCAAAATCTCAAATAATAATCAAAAGGGACATTGGACTGTGAGAACTGACTACATATGCTGAAAGCTGAATTATGTAAATTGATACTCAGGCTTCCAGAAGGAAAGCCACAATATTCACAGATAAAAACTCCATCCTTCACCTTTGGGAAGGTTCTGTGAACTGTTGGTTAACTCAGGGGGATGCTCGTTCCCTCTATGGCTGGAGGAGGGCAGTGGGTAGCTGGTGGAGTGTAGCTAGGGAGGTTGCTTAGGTATGATTCATATGGCAGGGGATCCTCATCTTTCTTTGGGTCACCCACTTCTTGAGGGTCTCATGTAATCAGTGGATCATCTTCCCTGAACAATACAACTTTTCTTCACCTTTATTTTTCCCGCTACTGCTACTGCTGCTGCTAAGTTGCGTCAGTCGTGCCCGACTCTGTGCGACCCCATAGATGGAAGCCCACCAGGCTCCTCTGTCCCTGGGATTCTCCAGGCAAGAACACTGGAGTGGATTGCCATTTCCTTCTCCCGCAGTGATATTCAAGGACTTCATGGGCCCCAGGCTGAGAACTCCTGGTTGAATGGGCTCCAAACTTTGAAACTGTTCAAAATCTAGATAAGCAGTGTGACTCTGCTGAGATTTTTGTAACTTTTTATTGTCCCTATGAAAGTGAAAGTGTTAGTTGCTCAGTTGTGTTGGACTCTTTGCAATGCTATGGACTGTAACCTTCCAGGTTCCTTGTCTGTGGAATTCTCCAGGCCAGAATACTGGAGTAGGTTGCCATTCCCTTCTCCAGGGGATCTTCCCAACCCAGGGATTGAACCCAGGTGTCCCACATTGCAGGCGGATTCTTTACCATCTGAGCCACCAGGGAAGCCCACCTATGAAAGTGGGCACCGTCACTCTTGCATGGCAGCACCCACGCTTCCTTGGTGGTAGGTAGGTGGGTCTTGGGCAGTTGAATGTTTGTGCATGAGCATAGGAAACTACACCACCACTTCTGTGCACTTGAAATGACCCCGTTTTGTCCTTTGAGGGATAAATTTTTCTTTTTTGGCTTGTAGAGGAAAAGTTGAAACTCAAAGTGTTAAGGGGTATATCTACACAGCTAGACCTGATGCCTAACTCTTTTTTCTTCTATGGGGGAGAGGACAGTTTCTTCTCCATTCCTTGAAATGTCCTTTGAAGATCTCACCCAGGTGAAAAAAGGACTTTCCTATCAGTGGAATTAATTACTTGTGATAAAATAATTTTGAGGGGGAGATACTTATTGTCTTCTGTCTTGTTTGAATATAGAATTTTATTTTTGTAGCCTTTCATTCTATTGGTTAGGAATAATAACAATCCAAACTTGCATTTATTTGATAATTTTCTTTTAAGGAACTCACAGAATACTATCTCTGAGAATTCTAAAATGCTTTAGTAACTTAAAAGTGTCTAGTAAATATTGAAGTTAAATCATCATATCTCCCAAAGAATTTTCTTTACTTTTTCTACAAAAGAAAATTTTGTTTCATTTGTGTTAAATCAATTAGTCAAATCATCAGTTAACACATATTGGGCATCCACTATGTGCCCGGATTTGTTCTAATGAGCTGGTTGGACGGTTGGGTGAGTTGATTTAAAAAAAAAGATTGAAAAAAAAATTCATTTCTGTCTTATCAAATTTCAGATTAAGTTGGCTTTATGAACAGCAAGATCCAAGTACAGGGTATGCCTGGAGTTGCAGAAATTGGAATAATAGCTAATATTTGAGGACCATCGTGCTGGTGATTATTAGTTTGTCGTTTAGACCCATTTCTGCACTTCTCTGCTCTGCCATATTCTTAGGGGTGTGTGGCGGGGTGGGGATGGTGGAAGGGAAGATGGGAATGCTCATCTCTATGTCTTAGTTCTCCCGGCATCCCTTGCCTCTGTCTTCTGATTGTGTTTGACCAGCAGCAGACCATCAGGAAACCAGAGGGTGGGAGGGGAAAGAACCCACGGTACTTAGCATCCTTCTCTAACTCCCTTCTCACGGTGTGACAGAGTTGAGCTCCTCTTTTGCTTTGCCTCTGCTGGAGGTTGCCTGTTTCACAGCGACAGCTCTCTCCAGGCGGTACGCATCACATTGTGCATCTGTGATACTGTTTTGACTGACCTGTCGGGCCTAGGGCTGGTACTGGCTTCCCACTGTTGCTAGTCCCTGGATGCCCTGCCACTCCTTATTGGTTCTTTTAGCTGTGCCCACACCCCTGTAAATAGTCCTTTATTTTGAATGTGCCATCTGTTTGCTTTAGCATCCTGACTGATCCTGCCAATTAGCCTGTGCCAAGCACTACACTACAACTGCAACATGGATTATCTCATGTCAAACGCACCCGCCCTGTGTGGCAGTTTCTAATATTACTCCTATTTTTTTTTTTAAACTGATCAATAAAAGATTTAAACAATAACTTGCCCAAGGCCAGGATTCAAGCCCAGGCAGTCTGATTCCAGAGCCCATCCTCTTAACCATGATGCTATGTGTCCCTGGTCAGGTTCTCTGGGAGGCTGATTCTTAAAGGAAGATGTGCAGGGCAGGCAGAATTTGGGGAGCAGAGCTCGTGAGATGAACACTTTGGGGGTGGGTGGTGAAGGAAGCAGGATTGGGGAGAAAGAAGTTGAACTGCAGTGCAGCAGAAACAAAAGCCTAATCTAAGCCCAAGAGAAGCTCTGGAGCTGGGAAGGCTTCCAATTTGAGGTCAGGGCACTGGGCTTTTACACCCAGGGATTGCCTGTCGCTCAGTGCAGGGTTTTAACCTTGGGCCCTCCTCGGCCAAGGCAAGTCCAGAAGAGTGCCTCTGTTGAGAGAGAGTGCCGGCTCTCCCAGAAGCTGTGGAGTGAGGGTCTAGTCTTGGAAGGCAGGTCTGGGCAGTATGCCACTGCATCCACTCCACTGTTGAAACACACATGGAGGTCATGAGTTAGCAGCTTGCTCAAATCGTGTGTGATCTTTGAAAACTTTATTAGACACGTGTATTTAGTTGATTTCCCTAGCATGCGTGTCTGTGTGTGAGTGATTATAATGTGATCATCTGATGCTGTTGAAAAACACTGAAGCAGGAGTCGAGAGACCTGGATTCTAACTTCTGCTCTGCAGCTGATTGTGAGCCTTTGTTCAATTCTCTGACGGCTTCTGGATTCCAGTTTCCTTATTTATCAACTGAGGAATTTTGATGAGAGAGTCACTAAGGCTACTTTTAGCTGTGAAGTTCTATGCTTCTATTAACTTATTAGCTTTCTAAAAGCCAGAAATAACAAAAATAAACATGTTGGAATGCTTTTAAAGTAATGCTGGAGACTATTTGTTGAAACCTCCAGTTAGTGATTTTCTCAAGCTCTCTCAATAAATCATGATGAACATTATAAAAACTCACACAACCTCGGTATCACCCAGTGATCTCTGAAGAGCAGAGATGCCCCTCTGCTCCCTGGAATGTCTGTATTTGGTATATGTGAGATTTTAGAACACTAGGCACTTTTCACTCTTTCTGAGCATAGCTCATACAGATATTTTAAGAATAGTTTTGAAATTGCTTCTGCAGGGTCATTGTTAAAATTTGAACACACACGATCTTAATTTGGATAGACCTATATTTTTCAAAGTGAGAAGGAACAGAAAATGGCCTTAGCTTGAGTTGGTAAAAATACCTCTGATTCTCAAGGTATAGAAAGATGAGAGAAACACGCAGGTAAACAAACAAAAACTAGATAAGGAAAAAGAGAATGAAGGCACTGATGATAGCATTATGAAAAAATATTGAATAAGTACTCAACATTGTGAACTTCAATTAAAACTAACATAAATGTATCTTACCAAGAGAGTGAAGGCTTAAGTATAGAACCACGCAAATATAGAAATCCTTTAAGATTGATTTTCCTGAGCTGTGGCAAACAATTCAATGAAAATGGAAAATAACTATTATTGTCAGTCATGTAGGGCCCTGCCTGTATGATTTCCCAATGTAAGGCTTATGGTCAAAGCTGCTTGAACCATAAATAAATAAATAGACATACCTTCACTCTGGCTTCCTTACCTGCCTCTTGTTAAACCCTATCAGCAACTGTAGAGGGCCAAAGAAGCAATTTCAATAAATATTTCATTACATGGGAGCCCATTTGCTGGCATTTCAAATAAATAACTACATTTTCTCACTCAGTGGACACTAGAAGGGGAAACTCTCCAGTTTCCATTTTCAGACTTTCTTTTACTTTCTGAGGAGGTCAGTCATTTTCGTTTTCCAGTATACAACTCGATTATTTATTGGAGGAAAATGTTTTAAACCAGAAAAAGAGGAAAAAAAAATCCAACCAAATAATTTATCGAAGACTGTCTCCTGGCAGATTAATCCCTACTACTTGGCCAGGGCTCATTCCAGAGTGATCAGACTGGTCAAGCTTAAATTGTATGTCCACAAGAAGTTGCATAAATAACCCCAAATACTGTGAACCTCTTTGCACTTGGTCATCTCCCTGACCTTCAAAGAAAATGTCAGAGAAGTAGTAAGAGAAAATATAGCTTGAGATGCTCTAGTTACTGTATTTTCTAATAAATAATAGGCTTTTTGGCTCCTTTCATCTAAACACATTTATCAGTTAAGACTTACATGCTTCTCAGTAAGTGAGTAAAAATACTGCCCTTTACCTTTATTTCCATGGGTAACCTGGAAATACAATTAAATGTATTCTAAATCAAGTTGAGGAGCTATGCTTAGGGCCAGGGTTAACTTTCTTAAGTAATATGCTTATTTTATTTTCTTAACTGTATTCATTTGAACATTGCCTGTAGAATATACTGTGGCTCTTTCTTAATTGTTCTCTTAATAAAGAGACTGTAAGAATGTTCAAAGAGATGATTTTATGAAAATTCTAGCCTCCATCTTGCCTATTCAAAGGACTGGCCTTGATTTACAGCTACAGAGAGACAAGAGCTGTTCTAGTTAGAGACTATGTCTGGTCACTCTCTGCCCAGCACTTTCAGCTCAAAACTGAAGTCATATTCTCAATTTACCTCCCTCCATCCTCAAGTCTTCAATTTTAACTGGAGACATCATCAATATTTAAGTCTTCTACACCAGAAATTATGAAGTTATCTTAATTCTTCTTTCTAATTCTCTCTAGTTAATATGTTATGTGCTATTTATTCTTTTTCCTTTTTCATGAAAAATATTGCTGGATTTAGAAAGAGACCTGGAATTCTAGTATCCCAACTCTGCCACTTACTAATTATGAGGCCCAGAAGATTACTAATTTTTAGTGTCTTCCTTTGTGAAATGATGACTAATAATCTGCTTTGCTGATATCACAGATGTTTTTTATGATGAAATGAGTTAGTGTAAATTGTATATTATCCAATTTATCTGGTAGAGAGAAGCAGGGTAACCTAATGAGATTGCTGCCTTCTTTTAGGGGCCAGAACATAAAACTGCTACTTTTTGAGCACCATCCACTCCCATATATTAGAAGCTTTAGGATGAGTAGCTTCCTGTCACTTACCGCATATACTCAACTCTGATCCTGAGGTGTAAACCCTATAAAAGATGTCCGTCAAATTTCTTACTTCTATGGACTAAGAGAAAAGGCACACTGCACGTCATACCATTGCTGCTAGGCTTTCTAGGCTGCAGGTGAATGTAGTTGTTCCAAAGCACCCACACTTCTTCAAGTGACCACAGAGACGAAGTTCACCCTTCTTCACATCCCTGTTTTCCCCACCTGCCTACCAGACCTCTCCTTTTGAACATCCCACACTAACATCATACTTGATGTGCCTAAAACAGGAGGACATTAATAGGTCCTCCTCCCAAATGGTTTCTCTCCAGTGTCTCCATCTGAAAGAACCAATTGAACACCACTACCCTTCACTAACCTGCCCAAGGCAGCAATCTGGGGTAGGCCTTCTGCTCACCAGTATCTAATTAAGCACTGAAGGCTCTTACATCTATCTTGTAAACATCTTTTAATTCTATTCGTTTTTCTTCCTCTTTATTGCCATATCCCCTGTCTCGGGGCATCGTCATCCTTTACCTGAATTACTGCCCCAGCTTCCTAAGGTTTCCTAGCCTCTACTCACTCTTCGCCTCTCTCCATTCTGTCTTTACACTTCTAGCCAGAGTCAGCATTCTAAAATGCAGAGCTGACCATGTCATAGCCCTGCTGTAAATGTTCTGAATGATTTCCCCTTGCCTTCAAGATACTGGCCAAATCCCATGAATGCTATAAGGGCAGATTTCCACTATTGCCTTCAGCTTCCCTCTCCCAACTCATACCATGTATGAACAGCTTATAAACTTAAGTGATAACTCTCAGTTCTAAGAATATGCTTTGAGCACCTTCCTGACTTCACATATGCTACTCCTCCTCACTCAGACCACTTTAGCCTCTCTTTGCCTGGCCAATTCCCAGTCATTCTTTGAATTTCTGTTTAGATATGTCTTCTCTTGGAAAGCTTTCCCTTTTCCCCTAAGTCCTGAGCACACCCTTTTGTTTCTGCTATCATGACACTCACCATATTGTTTGGCATTTGTTTACGCAGCTATGTCCCAACGAACATTCTACCAAGGTGGGGAATATGACTGGCGTGTTCACAACTTATTCCAGGTATTCAGCACAGAGCCTCACACGTAGAAAACTCAAGTATTTGTTGAATAAATTCATGAGTATGATAAATGTCATCTTTGTTTATTTTCTTGGACTAGTAGAGTGATATGGTTAAAAAAAAAAACCTACCAGCTATTATAAGTCTCAGATTCCAGTTTTACTTCCCATTGCATGATTATGGATGTCACCAACCTCTCTATGAAATGAAATAATACATGTCTCAGATTACTTCAAGATTGTTTTTTATGCTGGGGAGATAATTCCCATGAAAGGTCATTGTGAAATGTACAATTCACTGCTAATAAAAATGTATCATTTTCAAATGCATGTTTTCATTGGCATATGCACATGTGCATAGGCCTAGTATTTGAATTTAGTTGTTTAAACAATTCTGTACGTGTGTATATCAGTTAGCTATTGCTGCATAACAACCTGCTCCAAAACAGAATGGATTAAAACAACCACTGTTTATTTAGTTCATGATTCTACAGGTTGGCAGTTAAGCCTGGAGTCAGCTGGGCAGCTGGTCTTCACTGGGCTCTGTGGCCAGGTATTGGGCTATCAGGGGGCTGGTTGGACCAGGGTGGTTTTAGCTGTTCCATGCATCCTCTCTTTCTCTAGCAGGTTAGTGTGGACTTGTTCATGGTGGAGGCAGGGTGCCGTAAGGGTCATAAGAAGAACATAGGACCTCTTGAGATTTAGTCTTAAAACTGACACAGTTGATCACATTATTATTAGACAACAAATCCAAAGTGAACCCATATTAAATAAGTAGGGAATTTCTCCAAAGACATAAAGAGTGAAAACAAGGAGGAAAATAATTCTGGCCATTTTGCAAACCATCTATCATATTCCGTCAGCATCTTCATTTAATTATTTACCAAGTCACAAATCTGACCATGTTACTTTATCTAAAAATTTTTAGTGACTTCATTGTCTTATTACCACTTTCTCTATGGCAGGCACTGACTATTCTAAACACTATATATTATCCCTATGAGGGAGGTACTATTATTATCTTCTTACAGATAAGGAAACTGGGCCACTGTGAAGTTAAGAAACTTGTCCAAGTTCACTCAGCTAGAAATATGGTTTTAGAATCAGCATCTGGAGCTCGTAGTATAACCTCTAGGGTCTCCTGCCTCTTAAGACTCAGTTCAGTTTAATCTGTTCCCCTGTATAGCTTCACATTTCCTATAGTCAGTTATCTATTTCAATATCTGATACCCCTATTTCAATATCTGTTTCAATATCTGAGTTAGGAGCAACTCAAGAGCATGGATCATGTCTTGCCCTCTGTAGTCACTGAATGTAGCACAGAATCACGTCTCTGTTGCCCTTTCCATACCTAGTTGCTTCTTTTGCACCATTAAAAAATCTCTGCTTCTCAGATGAAAAAAATCAGAGCAAAGACTATTAGTCCTCACAGCATCTCCAAGAAAGAAGTGACGAGTGGGAAGCTCTATCTCATTTTGCAAACAGGAAATTTAGGCATGTGGAGATGAAATCACCCAGTGCCGTGCCAGGATTCTTTTTTTGGTTTTCCGATTCCTAGTTTTGTGTTCTATCTACCAAAAAGTGGTATTTGTCTATGAACTGCAGCTGATGGTTGCTTAATTTCCCCCAGAACAAAAGTTAAAAAACATAACAATTAAATTAAATCACCCAAGAGGGATGCCTTCTTTCATTGTAGTTTTGAGGGAACAAACTTTTGGGGAAACTTTTTTTCCCTGGGGTATAGTGCTTTCTTCTCTTTCAGCAGAATATATTGTGTCTGATGGAGCAAAAAATTGTTTTTAAGAAACCCTGCACCAATCTGTCTGCCCCAGCTCAGACACATGCTCGCACAGAAAATTAAATTCACAGAAATGAGAGAAAATCAGGAGAACCAAAGGAGCATGTCTTCTGTTTCCCAGAATCATTCTCTAGTGTATTTAGTGGCCTGTTGGGTGACAGGGTGATGAGGGGAAAGCATTGGTTGAATGCAACTAATTTTTCATGTCTTTTTGCTTATTTCATCAAAGGGCTATGAAAAAAGTAAAATGCACTATGCACATTTTACCTACATGGTTTTAATCTGTAAGAAGCTTTGTTAGAACTTAGAGACAGTTAAAAACAGTTCTGTTTTTTTTTTTTTTTTCTTCCCAGCTCAGAGTTTTATTACTACCATTTGCTTCATTAACAGCCGTAACTTCTTGGGTGTGAAGCTTGCTTGAAATGGTAACTACTTACAGAAAGTGGAGGAAGAAGGAGAAATAAAAGAAGAGGCTTAAGGAATACTGCCGCCGAAACACATGCATGGGGAAGAGAATCAGTTGGATGTTCTCTCTGGTCATATGACTACTTTTTCGCAAAGATTTCTGGCATTTGGTTTAAATTGTATGATTTCATAAGTAATAATCTTTAAATCTCCTTTTAATCATCTATTGGGTTGGCCAAAAAAGTTCATTTGGGGTTTCCCATAAGGTAGTACAGAAAAGCCCAAACAAACTTTTTGGCCAACTCAGTATCATCTGTGTATCATTTTGACCTAGGTAGCATTTTTATTCATGTAAAAATGTGTTTTGTGCTTTTGCTTCATAGTGACTTCCCAATTTTACAGGCTTCCTCTGTCTCTGTCTCTCTAAACTTCAGTTGCCAATAAAACGATGCATTTGAATACTTGGGTCTAAGCTTTGTAAAAAGAGGGAGCTTGGCATGTCTTACAAACCACGTACTTCATAAAGGTCAGATGAGGATAGTGTAGACCCTCCTGCAGACGCTGACCTTTGCAAGGAACTTATTCTCCTTGTAATGATTGTATTTGCCTTAGTAACTTAAAACAAAACAACAAAAAAACCCTCCTTTTTTTAATATCTCAAGGACAAAACACCTTCCAGATTTTGTTATTTTCGACTCTCAAATAAAGAGTTTGACTGAGGCACCAGAAGCCAAGTCCCTTCGGTCACTGAGCACAATCGCGAAGTTGCATATGAACTGGCAATTAAACTCGCCAGCTCCTCAACATGTCTCGGATTCTTCCCCCCGATCTCTTCTCACCTCTATTCTCAGAGTGGCTGGTTTGTTATGAAACTCATTCTTTTTAGGCCAAGTTTCCTTTGAACAGGGTGCAAAGGCATATGATCCTGTGGATTAGAAGTGGGTTGTCATCAAAATGATATAGCTCTGTTCTTCTCCGTTCCTTTCTTGGAATGGCTGAGAACAGACTTGCGAAGAGAAAAACTTGTTGGCGTTTGGGAGCTGCCAGGTTTTAGAGAGCCCAATTATGTCTTTTTTGAACTAGCATTTCTTTAATAGAGTTTAATTTAAAAATGTTTTTTTCTTCATTTTTGACATTTCTTGTAGTTTTTTAATTTGAAAGGATGAGGATATGTTTACTTGTGGGGAAAGGGAAGACAGATTGTGCATGAGTAAGCAGGGTCAGCTGGCCAATTGTGATGAAGCTGAAATGGCCATCATGTGGCCCCCTAAACTCCAGAAAGTGCCCTTTTATTGATCTTGTCCCCCCAGTTTCCCCATGGCTTGTGCCTTTGCTTTAAATAATTTTTGATCCACTAAAGCACTCATCTTGTTTGTGGCTCAGCATCTATTTTATCTCCTTGATACAAATACCTCCAGGTTTCCTACGAAAGTCCGCCGCCTCCGATTTGGAGGAGTTGATTCCACTTGAGTTTCAGGACTGTGTTGATGAGTCTAGTCCAGTCTCCTGACTGGGAAAGCTGGGTCCCATGTGGGCACATAGCCCAGTTGAAGAGATACAGAGAGACTTTTGCTGGATTAATTTTTTTTTTTTTAAGAGAAGGCTTCTGTTTTTCACAGGTGCTATTAGACTCTTGATTGCTTTTCCATTGAAATTTTTGGTGACAGAGTGTGAGGTATGTGACCACAGACGTCATTTTCTTTCATAAAAGTCTGAAACTGAGGAGATTGCTGAATGAAGCCTGGGTATGGAGCTGAACTCGTGACAGAGAGACAGCAGGAAGCTGGGCCTTTGGTAACATCCCCTGACCACTGGCTCACCTGAACTCATTGCTACCCAGTATGCATGTTGCCACTCGTAGCCACATGATTATCATCTATTTGGATTTAATCATAAATATTGCTGCCTTTTGAACTCCAAAGGGTGTGTGGAGTTAGCTGAAGTTGCCAGCTTGCCCTCTTGCATTACCCCATCCTGCTTCTTCTCGTCCGCTGGGTTGATCTGAGGAAATGCCGTCTCAGAGTCTTCTTCCTGGGGAACCCAAAGATGACAGGGGGTAGCTCCTTTTGGACAGACTGATTTTTCCATAGACTCACCACAGAATGAAGCAAAAAACAATACATTTATTCTATTTCACTTGTGTATCATTCTTCTGGGAATTCATCTGTTAGGTTTTTCTCCAAGAACCACTAGTCAACTTAGGAAATTGGGTTACCCCAGAAGGGGTTAGGTGGAAAGGAAGTCAAGATGACCACTGTCTTATTCTAGAATCTCTAATCAAATTTATGTTTTATTTTTGACATATCTATAAACTCATAAAGAATCTGCCTGCAATGCCGGAGACCCAGGTCCAATCCCTGGGTCAGGAGGATCTGCTGGAGAAGTGAATGGCTACCCACTTGCAGTATTCTTGCCTGGAGAATTCCATGGACAGAGGAGCCTGGTGGGCTACAGTCCATGGGGTCGCAAAGAGGAGGAAACTGAGCGACTAACACTTGCATTTTCTTATACTCATGAAATTATCACCATGATTAAAATAGCAAATATATTCTTCAGTCCCCAAAGCTTCCTCGTGATCCTTTGTAATTCCTCCCTTCCACCTCTTCACCTCTACCCACTTCCCCATGCAATCGCTGATTTGCTTCTTTTAAGTATAGATTTGTTTGTATCATTTAGAATTTTATGTAAATGGAATTGTAAAGCATGTGTTCTTTGGTTTGCCTTTTTTCACTCAGAATATTTTGAGATTCATGTGTGGAGCCTTCATCAACAGTTAATTCCTTTTTTGTTCATGGATGGTTTTCTATCTTATGCATATATAATAACTTTCTTGTTCATTTATTTGTTGATGGACACATGAGTGTTTTCAGCTTTTGTCTATAATAAATAAGGCTACTAAGAGCATTCAAGTCTTTGTATTGACATATGCTTTCATTTCTCTTGGCTAAGTACTTAGAAATGGAATGGTTGGATTATGTGGTAGGTATATGTTTAACTTTTTAAGAAACTGCCAAATTGTTTTCCAGAATGGTTGTCATTTTACATCCCTATGAGCAGTGTGTAAAACCTTGTTCCTCTAATCCTTTCCAATCCAAGTGTTAGCCTCTCTATAGGTATACAGTAGGAAATTGTGGTTCTCAATCTTAATTTTTAACTAGGCATTTCCCTAATGACTAATAATATTAAGCATTCTTTCATTTGATTGCTTGCTATCTACGTGTTGCCTTTGTTGTCTTTTCATTCTCTTCTTATAATAGTGTCTTTCAAAGAGTGAAGTTTTAAACTTTCCTTAGTCCAATTTTTAAATTTTTTATTTTATGGATCATGCTTTTGGTGTTCTTACTAAGAATTTTTTGCATAACTCAAGGCCACAAAGAATTTCTCCAATGTTTTCTTCTAGAAGTTTTATAGTTTTAGGTGTGTTACATTTAGGTCTGTATCCATTTATTTTTAATTTTTTATATGATCCATTTTGAGTTAATTCACATATATGGTGAAAGATATGGATTAAAATTGTTTTTTTTTTTTTTTGCATATGGATATTCAAGTGTTCCAGCACCATGTGTTGAAATCGCTCATCTAATTTTAAAATATGGAGCACATAATTCCAGTATAGTCCATATACTATCTCAGCATAATCACTCCTAGTGCTTGTTAAAAATGCAAATTCCTAGGTCTCACACCAGCCCTTTTGGATTGAAATCTTACAGCAAATATCCTAGGTGATTCTTGTGGGTGCTAAACTTTGGGTGTAACTGGCATAATGCCATTATTATTCATTAACACTTCCCTCCAAGTCAGTACTCTGTCTGTCAGAGCCCAGAAAGAATATAATTTAGAAAATTTTAGTCCCTATAGAATGGAATTAAGCCAGAATGGTTTCTATTGTTTATTTTTAACACAGAAGATTTTAAACATATATAAAAGTATGTTGAATAATATGAGTTTCCGTGTACTCACCATTCAATTTTAGCAATAATCAATATTAAACATTACTTTTTCTAAAAAAGAAGAAAATACAGGTGAATTTTTGCTGTGTGTGGAAAAACTAAGTTTAAAAAGCATTGGGGAAAAACCAAAAGTAGAAAAGAATAGAACAAGCAACTACAAAAAACTCCATGAGCAATATATTTGCCATAATTGATATTAAAATTTCTATACATCTAAAAAATCTTAAGTGATTTAAAAGATACACATAATCTAGGAAATATTTTTGAATAGAACAGGTAATTTTTAATCTGCAAAGACATAAAATGATTTTAAAATGACTAAAAAACCTCACTAAATGATAAATTGATAAAAGGGCAAAGGACAAAATATTCTATTATGATTATATTGAGAGAATGTTATATAGCCAGTAAAATATCTTTAAAAATAATTTTTATGATGGGAAAACGCTTATACTATGGTGAGAAAAGCTAAATATAAAATTATGTGTTTTTTTTTTTTTTTAAATTATATGTTTTTATATGTCTTCATGTATTTAAAACAAGGCTTAGGGAAGAATGAGAGCAAGCATGCTCTTGTATGTTGTTTTTTAAGTTAACTCCAATGAACATGTATGTATCACAGATGTAATCGGAACAGAAAAAAAGTATTTTTTAAGAAGAAAATGAAAGGGACATTTTCTTGGCAAAATCAGAGATGGGCACAGATACAAATATGAGGCAAAAAGAAGCACAGGGAGGGCTGGAAGCTGGTTTTATGCAGTGTTGCCTTAAATGAAAACGTGGAGGTAATGGTTTCCTCTTCTGCAAGTTTTACCAGTGGATGAAGACTGCCTCACATGAGTAGTGCAGATTGTGGAGACTGGTAGAGTTGGACTGGTTGTATGCTGCTGCTGCTGCTAAGTTGCTTCAGTCATGTCCGACTCTGTGCGACCCCATAGACGGCAGCCCACCAGGCTCCCCCGTCCCTGGGATTCTCCAGACAAGAACGCTGGAGTGGGTTGCCATTTCCTTCTCCAGTGCATGAAAGTGAAAAGTGAAAGGGAAGTTGCTCAGTCATGTCCCACTCTTCACGACCCCATGGACTGCAGCCCACCAGGCTCCTCCGTCCATGGGATTTTCCAGGCAAGAGTACTGGAGTGGGGTGCCATTGCCTTCTCCGACTGGTTGAATGGGCATGCCACAATCTGTTTTCCTGATCGAATGTAGACCCTGCTCAAGCCCTTAGAGCAACTTTCCTTGATTCTGGGAGCAGGGTGTGGAAGAAATAAGTTAAAGCCATAAGAGCCCTTTCTACTTGTCCGAAGCCACCCAACAGATCACATGTCTGTTTGTTCATAGATTCTGAAGTGTCACTTTGTACCATTTCTCTTCTGCAGTTCAGAAACTCAGTCTAAAGTATTTCACTAAATTAGAAACCCACTCATTTCTTTTGAGTTTGTACTTCTGAACTGACACTGAACTCTGGCACTTTAGATCACACTACAGTTAGAACAATGCAACTTTTTGTTTTGGAAAAGAATGGCTTTAAAAGTCTGATAAATGGGTCCTGCCTGTTTTGGAAATCAAGTAGCACTTGTAAACTCCAGTTCCTAAATGTTATGTAATTGTGAATAAATAAACGTTAAGGAAGCAGAAATAATACATAACATACATCTCAGATCATATACATTCAGAAATAATAAAAATGTGTTTGTCCCTTTAAAACTCTATATTGGGAATTGCATCAAGAATTGCAAACAAAGGATATTAAAGATACAGATAGATTGTGGTTCAGGGGTAATATATTTATTAATCTAAAAGAAGTAAACTAGAATGTCAAGTACAGCTGGTGAGGTCTCCAAAGTACTACAGAGTTTTCCAGAAGAAATTCTATGTGCTTGTTCTTTAGATGGTTCTATAATGTGATATCCCAGGTAGTTTAGATTAACATTGTCCTGCAGTCCTTCTGTGATCAGCTGTCACCAAAAACAACTGATGACCAAAATCGCTGTCATCAAAACAAAGTACTCAGAACATACCTCATAAAATAAAATAAAACAAATTTGTGTAAAAGAGTTTTTTCCTCAGGTTTGTCAGGAAAATAAAGCAGAATGATAATGAACTATAAAAAGGAGGCAACTACTCTAAAATATAGGATGCCCTAAGGAGTTTAAAAAATAGATTTAAGAATTGATTCAAGTAATTTTCCTACTTCTGTGGAGTCTCTTTTTAAAAATCAAGAATTGAAACATAGTATGGGTGATTATGATTTTACTTAAAGGAAGAACAGAAGCTAAAAATTTGAAATAAGAACAAGATCAGGCAAATACTGTTTCATTGCTTCATGTGCTAAAATATATACTCCTTGATTTCTGACGTGGAATACACATTAGGTTTATTTACTATATGTATTAGGGTGAAGTGTGCTTAAAAGTGGAATCAAAAACAAGACTAAAAATTAGAATTATCTATAGAACCAAAGCTCTGGATGCCAATTTATCTACAAAAGTGAAGTCACATCCAAATTTTCATACCTGAGGATCTTAAACTTTGTCATATGCTTTCCGCTTTACTTGTTTAACAGTTTGATAATAAGCAGCATGTATTAAGTATCATAAATGTATAAAACATATTCTGCAATGTCTGTCTTTGTGGAGGAGTGTTGTCAGGACAATATATAAATAGAATTTTGAGACTGTTTTGATGGTGTACTTAACAAGAATGTGTTAGATTTTTACGCTTAGTTGGCTGGCTCCACAATATTTAGCTCCTATTACTTTAGTAAATTCTGTACTCTTCCAGGTTCTAAACTATAATGAACACTATGGCTGAAAACTCCTTATTTGATACTCAAGGGAATACAGGCCAGTTAACAGTACCATGAGACATTATTTTAGAAAATATGGACGATTCTGTACCAGTAAGTTTGATTTGCCTAGTAATGTGGGCTTAAAAATTGTCTAATACATGCTTAGTCTCCTAGTGAATTCCAAAATTACCGCTCCTGTGTCCATTTCCAGAAATGATCCACAGAAATGCATTTCCCAACCTTCAACCATGCTGTTTGTCTTAGAAAAATTCCCTGCACTCAGTTAGAAGGTACTACCTGTCATTTATTTATTATTTTTTTTTTTAATTTTATTTTTAAACTTTACATAATTGTATTAGTTTTGCCAAATATCAAAAATCAAGAACCACTTACTGAATGCTAACTTCATGTCAGATACTGTATTAAGCACTGAAATAAAAAAAGAAAAAGATGAGCATGGTATGGTTTCCACTCCTTGATGCACTGTTTTATGTTTGGCAGCATGCAAATATATTATCTTATTTTTATCCTCACTGGAACTCCAAAAGATAGATACAATTTCCCCCATTTTACAGGTGATAAAACTGCAACAGAAATATCACTTGCCCAGGATCACATTTTTAGTTGAGCCAAGATGATAACCCCAGCTATTTTTAAACTCCCAGCTCTTTCCTCTATTATTCAATATAGCATATGTTTTCCTAATGTTTTTCAGTCAAGATAAACCACATAACTATTTGAATGCAGAAATCCCTCTTGTCCAAAGTAAGACTTTCATTACCTTGCCTAAATTTCACTGGCCATTTCAGTACCATAGGAGCAGGAAATTATTCAATTCATGAGAAAGAAAATTCATGCACCTGTGGATTTCATCTTTTGTGCCAGATGAATAGGTGAGGTTGGATTTGATTTACTCCATGACTAAACTCTAAAATTGGGATTTAAAATGTATATGTAATCTCACTGTGATTCCATTTCTCCTGTGATGCTGCCTAATGGTTATGCAAGTCTCAGAAATATATTTAAAGTCATAACATGTCCTTTTATCCAATAACATCAAACTGAGATCTTTTTTGTTCACTTTTGCTGGACCTCTAACCTTTAAAGGTGAGTCAGGCAGCTGCAGAAAACCTGATCTTATTTTCTGCCCCTGGCAAGACTTTTTCAAGTTCATCTTTTTTCCCTTCTCTCAAAATCTGATGAAAAATGAAATGTCAGGAAAACAAGCTCTCAGGCTAAAAAACTTGTGTCTGTCTCTGTGACAGATGTCAGTTTGAAAGGTTTCAGGTCACCTGTCAGAAGTGTGCCAGTGTGGTCTGCACTCACATCGACTTGACCTCACACCAACACTGAGTTCTGCTTTTAAAAATATCCTTGAAAAAGAATGAGATGATTTGAAGTCATTGCCTTTCCCTGTATCTGTTAACTCTGATTAATGAGACAAAGAAAGGGGAGAGAAGGAGAGAGAGGGAGGAGGAGAAAGAGAGAGACTTTTAAAAGGACAGTTTGACCTTCAGGTGCCCCCGGCAGTGAAGCAATCAGCATTCTTGTAATCCAAACACAGATGCCTGGAGCTAAACAAATCCTATACTTGTGAACAAGAATTCAGTTTGCTGTCAAAATATAGTGAGGATCAGCATAGTGCTTCTTTCAACAGAATATCATGAATTAAAGTTTAAATGTTTGTGATTAATAAAGAGGAGTAATCTTGAGCAACACAATAGCTCAATGGCGGCTCAATTTAGTAACAAATACTTCCATCAAAAAATTATGTGTTTTGAATTCCTGTATTCTAATTCCATATCCTGGTTGTCACTCCCTTATATTTTATGCCAGAAACTCCACGGATCTTATAGGACAAGTCAGTAGTTTTGCAATGACTAATTAATGGGGTTGAACTCTGTGCTTTTTCTGGATTAGTTATACAATGTTTGAATTATTTATCACAGTGATTTAAAAATGTTAAATGTTTCTTTCTTTCTTTTTTTTGTCATGAAATGTTGCCATAGCCTGGGAAACTTAAGTGTGGGGGGTAAAAAAAGATTTTGTTTCAGTTTGGGAGGATTCAGGGCTTTGTCTTGTAACCAAGAAGATAAAAGATGATGGTTCCAAAGGCATGTTTGTCAAATCTACCACTGTAAACAAGAGGCTGGATCAGAAGAGATGAGAAACCCCAGAAACTTTAATAGCACCGTAGAGATGTTAAGTTTTATTTCCTTTTGCTTAACTTTTAAGCATACAATACTTGCCTGCTTTAAAGTGGACCCAGCGTAGATGTGAGGTTGTGGTTATGCTCCCTGTGTCCAAGAGCATATATACATACAGCAATTTGGAACAACATTTTTGTGTATGAAAAACTCAGGGGAGAAAAAAGAAGCGTAGGAACCTGGAACACAATTATTAGCTTGAAATAGAGGTGGAAAGTTGATTCTCGGCAAGAATTTGCGTGAAATTTTTTTCCCTTCCACAGCCATGATTTAGACCAGAGCTTCTCAGAACTGAAGTACCTTTGAATCTTCTAGATCTTGTTAACAGGAAACTCTGATCTGGTAGGTCAGAGAGCGGCTTGACCATCTGCATTCCTAACAGATTCCTAGGGGATGCAGATCTTGCTGGGTTGGGACCTCACACTGAGTGTTTTTAGGCTCCTACTTCTCAACAAAACTGTCAAATACCTCAAGTGTCTCAAGTTCAGGTGCTTATCTTTAAAAAAAAAAACACCTTTCTGATATTTTTTTTTTCCCTGTTGATGGTCTTTTCCTATGTGTCTGTAATTTGATATATTTTTAGGAATTGGAAATTTCAGTATAACAGTAGCTTCATCATCTTGAATGACCCTACAGTATTACCAAAATAAAGTACAAAGGTGGTAACAATGTCAGGTTTTCTCAACTCTGCTCTTAAATCATTATTTTTCCTCTAAAATATCATATGACATCCCTTATATGTGGAATTGAGTTAGACAAGGCTGTGGCCCATGTGATCAGTTTGGTTAGTTTTCTGTGATTGTGGTTCTCAGTCTGTCTGCCCTCTGATGGAGAAGAGACTTACGGAAGCTTCCTGATGGGAGAGACTGACTGAGGGGAAACTGGGTCTTGTTCTGATGGGCGGGGCCATGCTCAGTAAATCTTTAATCCTATTTTCTATTGATGGCTGGGGCTGTGTTCCCTCCCTGTTGTTTGACCTGAGGCCAAACTATGGTGGAGGTAATGAAGGTAAGGGCTACCTCCTTCAAAAGGTCCCAGGCATGCGCTGCTGCGCATTCAGTGCTCCCAGCCCTGCAGCAGGCCACCGCCAGCCCACGCCTCCACCAGAGACTCCTAGACACTCACAGACAAGTCTGGGCAGTCTCTTGTGGGGCCACTGCTCCTTTCTCCTGGGTCCTGGTGTGCACAAGGTTCTGTTTGTGCCCTCCAAGAGTCTGTTTCCCAGTCCTGTGTAACTTCTGGCAGCACTATGTTGGGGTTAATGGCGACCTCCTCCAAGAGGGCTTATGCCACACCCAGATGTGCTGCATCCAGAGCCCCTGCCCCTGCAGCAGGCCACTGCTGACCCTACCTCCTCAGGAGACACTCAAACACAGTTCTGTCTTAGTCTCTGTGGGGATTCTGGGTCCTGGTGTGCACAAAGTTTGTTTGAGCCCTCTGAGCATCTCTGGCGGGTGTGGGGTTTGATTCTAAATGTGATTTCGCCCCTCCTACCATCTTGCTGGGACTTCTCCCCAACCAAGGTCCATCTAGTGAAAGCTATGGTTTTTCCAGTAGTCATGTATGGATGGAGAGTTGGACTATAAAGAAAGTTGAGCACCAAAGAATTGATGCTTTTGAATTGGTGTTGGAGAAGACTCTTGAGAGTCCCTTGGACTGCAAGGAGATCCAACCAGTCCATCCTAAAGGAAATCAGTCCTGAATATTCATTGGAAGGATTGATGCTAAAGCTGAACTCCAATACTTTGGCCCCTGATGCAAAAAACTGATTCATTGGAAAAGACCTTGATGCTGGGAAAGATTGAAGGCAGGAGAAGGGGACGGAAGAGGATGACATTGTTGGATGGCATCACCGACTCGATGGACATGAGTTTGAGTACGCTCTGGGAGTTGGTGATGGACAGGGAAGCCTGGCGTGCTACCGTCCATGGGGTCGCAAAGAGTTGGACACGACTGAATGACTAAACTGACTAATATGTGGAATATGTAAGGAAATGATACAAATGAACTTACAAAACAAAACCAGACTCACAGTCTTAGAGAATGAGCTTATGGTTGCTGGGGAGAAGGATGGGGGAAGGGATAGTTAGGGGGTTTGGGATGCATATGTACACATTGCTATATTTAAAATGGAAAACCAACAAGGACCTTCTGTACAGCACATGGAGCTCTGCTTAATGTTATGTGGCATCCTAGATGGAGGGGTGGAGTTTGGGGGAGAATGGATCCATGTATCTGGATGACTGAGACCCTTCACTGTTCACGTGAAAACTATGACAACGTTGTTAGTCGGCTATATCCCAATACAAAATAAAAAATTTAAAAAATTCGTTTTTCTCTAGATCATGGTCTTGTGGAGAGTGTTTTGTGACCTACTAGGTAATTTCATGAATACTGACAGACATCTTTTCCCTGGCATCTAATAATCAGACTGTTCATAATCAAAAAGTTGGAGGTCTCTATACAAAGCACGTTGGATGAAGAAGCATTCAGGGAAAAAACAGTTAAAAACAAGAGTAGTCAAAATTATCAGCAGTGTTTAGCCCCAGATAACCACAAACATCCTGGAATTTACTTACCCATGTCTGATTTCCCAGTGAGTCATGTCCACATCTCTAGATGTTTACTTTCCCTTCATGTTTTTTCTTGATCACTCATGCAGTGGAAAACGGAAACGGAATCTTCCATGGCAGATAACATGCCCAGACTTGTGCCAGCTCTGGGTTCCCACTACTGATGGGGAAAGGTCTGGCTATCAGTCAAACAAAGCTGTGCCAGTTTTCTCATGCTCATTATATATTTATACTATGGACAGTCTTGTGACATTAGGCAGCTGCTTGAGCAGGAAGCTAATATCAAATGAGAGAGTGCCAGATGTAGCTTTACCAAGATAAAATGCACCATCTTCAATGCTCAGTTTTCATTCTCTGTGTTAGATATACACGTGATTGCTGAGATTTTTTTCATACCAGTGTATTCATAACTGTGTATTCCACTACAAGTTATTTTTATTCTCATTAAAGATTCTTACTCTCTTTTGCTGTCACATGCTGAGAGCATTTACACAAGTGAAAAATATTGGGTATTTTTCTCAAAAAGCACATGTTCTTTCTATGCAGAAGGTGTAGCTCCTTGCTACCTTCCATTAGGAGAAACAAACATGAAGTGGTTGCCTATCACATAGTCAGGCTTTAAGGACTACTGTGTCATACTTTCATGAAAGCCTTTATTTCCTGTTGTTAACTTCTTTTGGTGAGTCAGCCAGACAACCGTGAGTGCACGGTTATAGATTGGAACCAGAAATACAGATCCATTATTGCTATCACATAGACTCTCAATAGCATTATTCTGATTAAACCTTCTCCCGTAAGAAAACGGTTTCACTCTTTTTGATGAATATTGGTGGAGGAAGAAATGGGGGATACAACCATTGTAAAAACAGATTTTTTTCTGGCTGAAATTAATAATTCTGAGCAGTACTGAAATTAATTACTCTGTGGTTATAAGTAGGCAGCGGATTTATGGTAAATGACAGAGTGTTTGCAAATTTTCCTGACTACTCGATTAGAAAATGCACAAGTGGAGGCGTCAGCCGAGCATGCATTATTTAAGTGGTTGGTGTCTGGCGACAATCTGGAAACTGCAATTGTTGAGGTTGCCGTAGGAAAATTCGCACTTTCTCGGAGAAATTCTTTCACCTTTGTGTGCCCACAGCATGGATCTCTCCTCGTGGCAGCTGTAGGAAACACAGGAACTCCATGACCTGGAAAATGTGGGACAACTGCCACAAGGTGACCCTGGAAGGCTGGGGTAGGCCCAATTAATTTAAAATTTTGCTTGGCCTTGTCTCTTCCAATTTTCTAAATCCTCTGGAAAAATGATTAATGCGTACACTGCCAATGCGAAAATATTTTTGACCCTATTAAAGTCGACCAAGGGTAAACCAAGTGTAGGCTGGCATTGTATCAAACTAGCTTTATTAAATTTGATTGGAGGTTTGTATGAGGAAGGGACAGACAAGGACATTATTTTGCACAGCGGCTCTCTTTTAAATGAAAATATCAAGAGGAATACAAAGTAGCAATATGCTCTGGACAGGAATCATTTTAAATATAGGAAAATGCCATGAAGAACTTTGTTTAAAGGGTAAACCATATTTGCTAGAAAAATTTTCTGCTATCTTATTGCTATGCTGGTCAGTTACCAATGAGGGTATTTTAATTTAGGAAGGCTTATAGAAGCCTTATATTTTTTTCATTTATAGATGAGCTAGTTCAACCTTGGTTTCTTTCTCTTATCTGTCATTGAATTCTACAAGTTAAAATTATCTGTCTGCATTTTGAACCTTAGCAGAATGTTTCCCCAATGAATCCATCCTATGCAGTCATTTAATTCATTAATAAAGTTAAATTTTTTTCTACTGATTATGAATAAAAATGTTTTGAATAAAAATGGCACAATTCAGGCACAATTTCAAGGGTAGACTTTCTGATAAGCATTTCTCCCTTCCTCAGAAAGCAAAAATTCATTCAATTGTCATAAAATACAGTGTATACATAACTTTAGAAGCAATATCCAGATTTCATATGAAATATTTTTCATAGTTTTCTCAAACCTAGGAGATAGTTCGCTACATGAAAATTATCATAACGTGTGTATTTTATCCATTTAACGTCTAGAAAACATGCCAACTTTGTTTATAGATGGGGCAGGTATTGATAAGGCTGATATAGCTAGAAAATAGTAAATACTTATTGAATGAGTGAATGGCAGAAGTCACCTGTGACCAGCTACCAAAGAGGAGGCTAGAGGTACAGCTGGAGTGACACTTCAGGAAGTGACGATAGGCCAGTGAATGATCTAAAATACACTAATCATTTTAGGCTAGTGAGCATAGATGGGGAGAATGGGTAGTCATAGGATCGAAAAATATCCATGACTGAGGATATTGGTTTTACCTCTGATTTTTCAACTGAAAGCTAGGAATGAACCATCTATAAGACTTATTGATTGTATCGCTCTTCAGCCATGTTCCACATTCACCCATGTTCCGTGGCTTTCCCGTCAGTGTCTTCCTACATTTTGCCTTCTTTAGCGTAGGCCTGGCCTTTTGATGTGGTTTGGCCAGGGAAGCATGAGCAAAAGTGAGTTGTGTCACTTCAGGCAGAAGCGTTAAGAGTCAGGGCATAGTTTGCTTGTTCTCTCTCCCTCCGCGTGACATCAGCAAAGTTGGAGATAAAGGGCAAAGTGGAGCCAAGTTACAGCCGACTTGTGACAAACACAACACTGTGTGAGAGAAGCCAGAGAAGGCGATGGCACCCCACTCCAGTACTCCTGCCTGGGAAATCCCAAGGCGGAGGAGCCTGGAGGGCTGCAGTACATGGGGTCGCTAAGAGTCGGACACGACCGAGCGTCTTCCCTTTCACTTTTCACTTTCCTGCATTGGAGAAGGAAATGGCAACCCACTCCAGTGTTCTTGCCTGGAAAATCCCATGGACGGAGGAGCCTGGTGGGCTGCAGTCCATGGGGTCATGAAGAGTCGGACACGATTGAGTGTCTTCACTTTCACTTTTCACTTTCCTGCATTGGGGAAGGAAATGGCAAACCACTCCAGTGTTCTTGCTGGGAGAATCTCAGGGACGGGGGGGAGCCTGGTGGGCTGCCGTCTGTGGGGTCACACAGAGTCGGACATGACTGAAGCGGCTTAGCAGCAGCAGCAGTGCAAGGGAAACACACTTTGGCCAGCCTTTGGGGTTTGGTGATGGCCTTTTACTCCTGTACAACATGGTTTACCCTGACTGACGGAGATGTAAACTGTGCTCTTTCAACATGACCTAAAGAATGTGACTCTATGAGCTTTGGGATGACATTAGCTTTCACTGACCACATCTAGGAACCTACTTGTTTCCACACCCACCTGTTGCTTCTTCCCTCTCTCCTGAATAAAGTGAACCTCCTTTGAACAAGGCCCACAACCTCTTCCTGTGCTCTGGATCCCATCACCTCCCAAATGCTTGTAGTTTTTTCTCTCTGACGTTGCGGGAGAGAAGGGATATCTCAATCTTTCCCTCTCGAATGGATCATTTATATCTTCCATGCTAAAAGCTATTCTTTCTTGACTCCACATCCCTATCAGCTAACCCCTTTCCACTTCTCTTTCTTTTTACTCAGCCAGGCTTCTCAAACTATGTGACTGTGGATGTTGTTTGCACTTCCTCACGCTCAACCCCTAATCTACTCTAGTAGGGTTTTTTTATCCAGCCACTGAAAGCACATCACTCTTGTCAAGCTTACCAGAAGTCTCCATGTTGTCCACTCCAGGGTACGTGTTCATGTCTAATTTTGCTCTGCTTCGTAGCAGGATTTCACTAAGATGAACTTTCCTTCCCTCTCAATGGACTCTTCACTTGGCGTCCAGTACACTCCCCTGGATTCATTCTTACCTTTATGGTTGGCTCTTTCTCCTTTCCTCACCTGTAAAATCTGTAACAAGTAGAACTCCTATGGGTCACTATTGAGTCCGCTTTCCTTCTATCTTTGTACCCTCTCTGTGCACTGAATTTGGTCTCATGACGACAATTGTTTCTAGAGTTGCCATTTTGAAGTTCTCACTTAGAAATACTCATAAAAACCCTATTTATATATCCTTTCTTATTTCCCAGTTCAAAACATTTTTCATGAAATTTTAGGCAGAATTCATAATGCTGTTATTTTAATTCCCTCCTTTTATTCTTTTAAGGAAGCTATTGATCATCCACAGTATGCCAGGCACTATAATAAATGTTAGGAATATGAAAATGAATCAAATATAATTCTTGTTCTCAAAAAAGTGTTTAGTGGGGAGGAATATATGCACACAATTATGGTAAAACGAGTAAAATGAGAACATTTCTAATAATGTACCTTGTATAACACATGGTGGGAACATAAAGGAAAGAGAATCTCGGTTTTCTGGGGCAGTAAGAGAAAGATTCCCAGAGGAAGTTATATTTGGGCTAAAACGTAGTCAAACAGGAATTTATAGAAGCAGGGAAGAGGAAACATTATTCCTAAAGGCAAGGGGATGTAAGAAGAAGGCCTGTCATGTTTAGGGAATTTGAAATAGTTTGATATTTTTTTACAAAGAATAGGTGAGGTGAGAGAAGAGTTTGGGCTAGGTTGGATAGGGGCTTGACCAAGGGCACGAGGGCATTTTATGGAATCATATTTTCTTGACTTTGGGCTGACATTTCTGAGCCCTTTCCAATGTTTCTGTTCAATCCATCCCCATCCTGTATGCCTGGGCCCTGTTCTACTAAGATGAGGGAAAACATAAATAATACTACAAGTTTTGAAACAGGAAGCATTGTGTTCTGTCACCTTTCTAGTCTTTATATTCTTCTACTATATTTATCTGCATTCTGGTCTTCTATTTTCTCTTCATTTCGTTCTAAATAGCAATTTTCTGGAAAGATATAGGCTGAAAATCTTAATGCTTTGAAAACTACTGTTACGGTTTATAGGGCCTTCCCTGTGGCTCCGTGGTAAAGAATCTCCCTGCCAGTGCAGGAGACACGGGTTTGATCCCTGGGCTGGTCAGGAAGAATCTCCTGGAGAAGAAAATGGCAACGCACTCCAGTATCCTTGCCTGGGAAATCCCACAGGCAGAGGAGCCTTGTGGACTACAGTTCATGGGGTTGCAAAAGAGTCGAACATGACTTAGCCACTACACAACAACAACAATTACTGTTTATAATAATCTAATTCCAGTCCTTTACTTTTAATACTATAGGGAAACAATACTCTGAATATTGAATGGCTGGCTGTATGAAGACTAAATTTTCTCTATTTCAATATGGATAAAATCAGTTATAAAACATTTGAGAGTTCAGTACAAGAAGAAAATCCCAATTGGTATAGCGTGATTACTGTAAAATACAGTTTGTCTGACAGGACCCATTGGAAGTGCATGCATCTGGGTGAGTTGGCACTGTTTTAGTAATGGCAAAATGACAATTTCTATAATTTTATTATATTTCTATTCTAAGCCTAAGTTTATTGATATTTCTTATATGCTCATGATGAGTAACATTTAAAAAAAATTAAAAATGGCAATGCTAATGCTAAGGATTCTTAAATATTCCACACTTACCACAGCCATACAACAAAAACTTTTGAAACTAAGGGAAGGCAATTTTGTTTCTAAATATTATAATATAAATAGTATTTTTGTGAGGCAGTATTGAGTTGAGTGGTGTAAAACATGTTTTGACTTTGTTTTACCTTAAAAAACCTGTTTTAATTTCTTAATTTATGACCAGAATGACAAATTGGTTACAAACAGGACATTCTAGACGAGACTTTTAACTTCATGGATGAATATGTTGAGGTGAATCAAATAGTTGCACAGACAAACCTTCCCCCTGGAGTGCTAGCAGGCACCACTGTCTTACTTGAATTATTTTATGGTTGCAACTGAATGGACTCTGATAACTTCTCCAGTAAATTAGTCATTCTAGTGAACAGCCTACAGCATTTTTGTGAAAGCAGTAGAACCAAGAACAAAGAGACATTAATGGTATGAATCAGATTTTGCCCTGTGACTTTGAAACGAAGTTAAAAAAAAATGGCATGGTAGAAAGGAAAGTGCAAGCCTAATTTTCTGAAGATAGAGGCAGTTTGTAAAATGACTCTAAATATACAATGATTTCTTATCTGCTGCGCTCTAGCCCATTCAAATGCTTATTATGATTTTCCATTAGCATTTGATAGACCATAGCTGGGTGGGTGGCCGCTGACACATAAGTTGGCTCCACTTACTTATAGGGAACTTGAGCTACTGGGCACAGGGAAGGTTTTAAAATACCTATCCTTTCCCAGTGCTCCAACAACTTGTCAGAACATGTGATGATCATAGTACCGAGGATAAAAAAGTCTACACTCAATCAAATTATATAAGGAGAGACTAAACCATTTGTTGGATGATTGAGATAAAAAGCTAAGTTATTATGGGCTTCTTTTTTCCCCGTAGTGCTAATGTGTTCTCTCAGTGTCTGTGAAGTGTTTAGGGATACTGATTAAAGATTCTAGGCCACTGGAGTATTACTGGGTTTGTTACTTTCCACCAGAAAGCCCCAAATGTGTTACTATAGTTGAGTGGCTACTGGGGAAATCTGGTTCATTATTTCTGATAATGGAAAATGTACTTTTCTGCAATGGCCGCTATACAGCTTATAATTGTGGATATTGAGGAATTAGGCATTACCTTTTCCAGGTGTCTAGAGTTCCACTGTCTCTCTTTTTATATGTTATGATTCTTACAAAGCAGCTAGTACAATGACAAAGAGCTTAGCTTGCTGGAAAATGGGAATGTCCCAAGGTGCAGAGAAAAGGTTGTCTTATTAGGTCTAAAAATGTAATTAATTAAGAAAAATAAATGCCTCCCCATTTGTCTGTTGGGTTAAAATAAAGTTAAAAACACACAATTTTTAAATACAAAAAATTTTTCATTGAAATATTTGTTTTTTAAATCTCTTAAGTTGTTTCTATGTTTAAGATGTGGATCAAACTTTTATTTATTAATGTTAATATAAAAATAATTATTAACCTCTGGTATATATAAACTAGTATTCTAAATATTATCGGAGATGCAAATGTTTAAGGGTAGGGAGATGTTCCAGTCTCTCCATGCAGCTTTCCTCCCCGCCCCCCAGTGATGTCACACAGCATATGGGATCTTAGTTTCCCAACCAGTGATCAAACCCACGCCCCCTGAATTGGAAGCATGAGTCTTAATCACTGAACCACCAGGGAAGTCTCTTAGTACAGTTTAGCTTCTAGTTATAGGGTGGTACCAAATAACCACAAAGCAAAGCATATAAGACTTAGAAATCATAATACTTAACTATTTAGATTATGCTTTTTCTTTCAGTCAACATATGCAATGAGGCAAGGAATGTTTCTAAAGGCTTATTACTCTGAAAAGTTAAATCTATTCTTTGTGGTGGCCTGCATAAAATGCAGTTGAGAAATCAGAAACTCTTTATTATATGAAAGAAGGAATAAAATTATTTAGTTAGAAATGTTGTAGTATGTATAACCTGCTTACTCATTCTTTAATTATGTTTCTCAAGAAGGCCCAGAGAACATTCTTTTTATTTAGACATTGAGCAATACACTGATGAAGGATTACTAAAATTCCTTAGAAAATCAGTAGTGGCTATCCTCTCTAGGTGGGGGTCATGGTAGGTAATGCCCCAATAAAAATAGACTTATTATTTTCATTGGGGATGATAGGGTTCTGTGTGGCAGAAGCATTTAATTACCACTCTAAGTCAGTAATAGGGGTTGAATTTTATTAAAAATTCTTGGCATCTATTGGGGTTATAATATCATTTTCTTTCTTTAATCTACTTCTTATACTGAATTACTGTAATAAATTTCCTAGGATTACATCAGCCTTTCATTTCTATGATAGTATATTTGATAACTATTTTATTTTGTGGCTGGACTATGGGATTCATTTATTAGCAATATCTTGAATTTATATAATAAGAAAAATTGGACTATAATTTTATTTTGTCTTATCTTTGTCCAATTTTTGCTATCAGAATTTTGCTAGCCTTCAAGAATATGTTGGGCAGACGTCCACATTTCCCTAGTTTTCTATGCTCATGAGGATTATTTGTTCTGGGAATTTTTCACTATGGCTTTTCCATAAAATCATCTGGGTTTGATATCTTTCAGGCATAAACTTAAAAATTTTCTTCTACAGTAATTATCCCGTTCAGATTTTCACTACTTCTTGAGATATTTTAGGTCACTTTGTAATCCATTTCACTGAAGTTTTCATTGATATAAAATAGGATATTCTTAATTAGTTACTTTTAGAAAGAATGTGAAAGTGGTAAAATTTTTGAATCTTTGCTTTTCTGAAAATGCCCTTGTTGTTGTTTTAGTAGCTGAGTCTCATCCAACTTTTTTTGTGACCCAATGGTCACAAAAGGTCACAGAGGAGCCCACCAGGCTCCTCTGTCCATGGGATTTCATAGGCAAGGATACTGGAGTGGGTAGCCATTTTCTTCTCCAGGGAATCTTCCCAAACCAGGGATAGAACCCATGTTTCCTGCATTGCAGGCATATTCTTTACCACTGAGCTGCCAGGGAAGCCCGAATATGCCACTATTGTCTCCTTATAATTGATTATAACTTTAGCTGGGTCAAGAATTAGATTTAAAGAAATGATCTTCTGGTTCTCTGACAGCATTGCTCCATTGTCTTGTAGAATGAGTTGTTGCTGAGAAATCTGGTACAAATATGTCTCATTCCTTCATAAGTCACTGGTTTATTTCTCCATGAAAACTTTAGGATTTTCCCTTTCTTTGGAATTTTGAAATTCTAATATGATTTATCTTTATGAGTTCGTTTTTTCTTTGGTTCTGTTGAGCCCTGGTTACGCTCAAAGCCATGCATCTATATTTTTAGCTCTGGGAAATTTTCTTCTGTAATTTTCTTGATTATTTTCTTCCCTTCATTGTGCTTATTACTCTTTTTGTAAATCTAGTGTAATGGATGTTGGAGTTTATACTTCTATTATCAATATGTCAAATTTATTTTATAGTGTTATCAATGATTTATTCATTTGTATCATGTTTCAGTTTGAGGATTCATTCTTTGTTTTCATTCCATTTCACTTTAAAAATTACTACTTAAATTTTTTGATAATCATATCTAAAGTTTTAAAATCATTAATTGTTCCTATTTTGTGTATGAAATATCCTTTTAAAGTTCTCTAGGTACATCCAGTACATGTATTTAAATGTTTGCTCTGCTAGGAACACTTTAAATTCTCAGCTGTTAATTCTTTATTTCATGATATTGTTGTCTTTATCATGCTGATAAGTTTCTCAATTATTTGGTGATTATTATTTTTTTCTGCCTTTTTGAATATTTTGTTCATGATCTGTAGATTGTCTCTGGTCATTCTGAGGGAGATACCATACATACTGTTGCATGGGGTGGGCAGACTCTTCTAGGAACTAGGGATTCCTATTCTTCCTGACTTTGCTAGCTCTCTGCCAAAACGTTGCCTTTCAGACCTAATATTTAGTATTTATTGCATTAGCTGCAGCTTCTAGGAAAATACCTCTGCTGCCTCCTATTCTGAGCAATGGGCGATCAGCTTAATGATTTTATGTATACCTTTCTTGCTGAGCCCAGAGCACCCCTGGGATTGCTTTCCTTTTTTTTTTTGCTTATATAATTGCTTATGGTCTTTTTTTCAGTACTTCCTGAAATATTCTAGTCAACTCATGCCACTTGCATTTTCACTGATGTGTATTAATATATTTTAGAAGTCTAATTTCTATATTTCCAAGAACTTTATATAGGTGAGTAGAGAAAGAGATGTGCGTACACATCTTACTGTATACACAGTATGACATATTATTTCCATTCGTTTGAACATTTTATTGTCTTGGTCTGGTATTACCACATACCAGGTCTGCCCTACATATTATTTTTCATCTTTCAGAGTCCTAAACAATGAAGTCAGGCTGTGAGAAGGGTGGCCACCTCATACACAAGACCATGAACTGGGCTCCTTCCCTCAGAAGGCTGGTATGAATGGATTACTGTCTGAGGCAATAATATAACAGGCAGTTACATGAGATCAAAAGCAGGAAACTGCCCAGTAGACTCAGAGGACAGAGGATATGTTCTCTGCAGGACATCTGTTTTCAGAAACACAGAAAAAATTTAGAAAATCTATGATTCATCTTTCCAGTGAGATTTAAGAAACATTCTTTAGATTGTAACAAGCAATTATGAAGATAAAACAAAATTGAGACACAGAAGTATTATGTAGGTATGATAAATACAACTCTTAGATTAGTGACTCCAAGGGAATCATGCCATAAAGAACTGACAGAAAAACAAACTAACAAGACAAAAAATAGATGTGATAAAACATTATACTTTCAGGAAAAGTATAAATAATTGAAAATAATAAATTTACTAATATGGACAGAGCTGTATGATCCAATCTACATATATGGAAAGTGAGAACAGTAGATGAACAAAAGTAATGAGCAAGGACTTCCCTGGTGGCTCAGATGGTAAAGGATTTGTCTGCAACCCAGGAGACCCAGGTTCAGTCCCTGGGTTGGGGAAGATTCCCTGGAGAAGGGAAGGGCAACCTGCTCCAGTATTCTTGCCTGGAGAATTCCATGGACAGAGAAACCTGGTGGGCTGCCATCTATGGGGTCGCACAAAGTCGGGCACAACTGAAGCGACTTAGCAGCAGCAGCAGCAGAGTGACTAACACACACACTGTATAAGCAAAGATATAACAGAATAAGATTCATTACCAGAAGGTAGATCTGACTTTTAAAATGTAGAAGTAGCTCATGAAATCTAAGAAATATTGATCTCACTATACACATTTTGTTGAAATCATTATATTCTAAAAATACAGCAAAATTATCAGAAATGTTAGCAGGAAAATCACGTTACTTTAAAAAGAGAAAATTTAGGCTGGCTAAAGACTTCTCCAAATCTTTTTGGACCATATCTCTAAAACAACATGAAAAAGAGTGTTAAATATAAAGTTAAAGACAGATACATCAGACTCACCAAAAAAAAACAAAAAAACCCCAAGAAAAAACAAACCCAGAGAAAGCAGTATCACTTTAATACAAAATACAGTTCACCAGTAAGAAACATATAATGTCATGTTTTTATATTAATAAAACTAATATATAAAGTAAAGCTATAATATCATGAAACATTATGTAACTGAAAAGATAAATTATCTGCAGCATAAACTGTTAGAAATACATGGAGACACTGACAGAAACACAATTGTAATGGGATGCTTATCACATACTCTTCTTAGTCTTTGACAGATCAAAAGTAAAAAATGAGGCCTGAAAGAATTTGAAAAATGGAGTTAGCATAGTTATATTTATATTTTTGCAAATGATATATGGCATGTTATATATATTTATACTAAAAACTTTGTAAAATGTCATTGTATTTATATAAAATATCTATATTCTATAGAAACAATATTTCCTTTTCAGATACCTCAGAAACATTTACAAAATGATCGTATGCTAAACACACACCCTTAAAATTGTAATTAAAAACAAGGACTAGAAACTGTGTAAGCTACATTTTTAAAGACATTGCAATAAAATAAAAACTTAATTGCACATCTAAACAAAAAATTCACACTAGTTGGATATTAAAAGCAAAATAAACCATTTTGCCAAAGAGTTCTTGGATTAAATTAACACTACAGATTTTAGATATAGCATATTTAGAGAGATAAGGAGCACTTTCTAAATTAAAACCACTGTGATATTTCTAAAGTCATGGTTTGAAGACAAATTTATAGCCTGGAATTCTTGTTTATTAAACAACAGAGATTGAAGATCAATATTTAACCGAAAAAGTTTGAGGAAAAACAACAAAGCAAACATAAGAAACTCGGGAGATAGAATATGGTTCAATTACCGATTTATTTATTATTTAGGAAACAACAAAAGCAGAATAAAGAATAAAAAAAACTTCTGGCATATCCAAACAAGAACAAAATAAATGTGGAACATTAAATGTAGATATTTATAGTTTATAAGGCGTGATATATCAAATGACAGAGTTTAAACATTTTGAGAAAATCTTGCACACCACTCTATGCTAATAAACCTAAACATCTCGGTGAAATACACACGTTCCTGACAAGGTATTAGTTATCAAAATTGGTCTGGAAAGAGGTGGAAAGTTTAACCTTAAGTAGCCCTACCACTGTTGAAAAAAAATAGAAAGTAAATTCAAGTTTAACTTTTGTGTGTTCAAAGTTGCACTGACTAAAAATTCCCATAAGTGTTTAAGTAGATTGAGAACATAAAAAGGACACTTCAAATCATTTTGTGAAGCTAGTATACTTTTATAACAAAGTGTGACAAAGCTAACACAGCAGGGAAAACTGCAGCACACACTCATGGCATCACTGTGATACATGGATGCAGATACACTAAATGGAGTGAAGTGAAGTCGCTCAGTCATGTCCGGCTCTTTGCGACCCCATGGACTGTAGCCTCCCAGGCTCCTCCGTCCATGGGATTTTCCAGGCAAGAGTGCTGGAGTGGGTTGCCATTGCCTTCTCCAATACTACATAAATATCATAAAATTAAAAATGTTTTTTTAAACATTAAAAAAAATGTTTCATTTAAATAATGAAACACCATAAGCAAAACTAGTTTTTTCATCCTCAAATAAAATAACAATTCATTATGGTTGGACGTATTAATTTGAACAGTATGTCATAGGTTGCAGAATAAAAGTAATATGATCATTAAGAGTGATGCTTAATACATTAGTTTCCTATTTCTTTTGTCACAAATGACCACAAACTCAGTGTCTTGAAGCAACACAAATGTATCATCTTACAGTCTGGGAGATCAGGAGCCCTAAAATCACAGTGTTGACAGGGCTACATTCCTTCTGAAGGCTCTAGGGAAGAATCCGTTTTTAGGCTTTTCCAGCCTGTGGAGGCCACCTGCTATCCTTGGCTCATGTCCCCTTACTCTTATCCTTCCAACTTCTACTGTGATCACATCTTTACTGATTCTGACCTTCTTGCTTTCCTCTTATATGGACCCTTGTGATTTACACCGAGGCCGCCTAGATAATCTGGGAAAGTTCCCCCATGTCAAGGCCCTTAGTCACATCTGCCAAGTGTTCCACCATGTAAGGTAACATTGAAACAGGTTTTTGGGAATTAGAATGTGGACATTTTGGGGGGCCACTCTTCTGTTTACCCAACCCCCAAAGAATCTAACTATAAAATCTTTTCTGATCAAATTCTTATAATACCAGGATCAGAAACATACTTTCCAATACCAACTGTCACCATCTTACTTTGTGGAGAATCACTGGAGATATTTTTAATAAAATTAGGAATAAATGATTGCTACCTTGCTATTAATATTGTTTGGGAAATAGTAACAAATAAGAATGGAGCTCTAATTTAGAAAGGAGATTCAATTTGCATATTTTCCAGGGATGTCACTGCATACCTAAAGAGCAGAAGAATTGATGAAAAACTATTAGAATTAAGATAGAGCTTAATAAAATGACTGGACTATGAAGAAACAGACAAAAAATAAACAGTATTTAATATACTGACAGAAAAAAGTTTAATTTTAGGCAACAAAAAAATACCCTTTGTTTGCAGGGACAAAAAAATACAGGGAGAAAATGAAGTCCAAGGTTTAGATCAATAATTTTCAGACTTTTCAGTGTCAGGCCTCTTTAACACTATTAAGTGGTGAGAACGGTAACTAGCATTTTTATGTGAGTTGTATCTATTAAGACTATGCTGCTGCTGCTGCTGCTAAGTCGCTTCAGTCGTGTCCGACTCTGTGCGACCCCATAGACAGCAGCCCACCAGGCTCCGCCGTCCCTGGGATTCTCCAGGCAAGAACACTGGAGTGGGTTGCCATTTCCTTCTCCAATGCATGAAAGTGAAAAGTGAAAGTGAAGTCCCTCAGTCGTGTCTGACTCTTAGTGACCCCCCATGGACTGCAGCCTACCAGGCTCCTCCGTCCATGGGATTTTCCAGGCAAGAGTACTGGAGTGGGTTGCCATTGCAGATTAAAATAGAGAAATTAAAAAAAATTAGTAATGAAATGGTAGTAAACCAGTGTGTGTTAAAAGTACCGTGTATTTTGTGAAAAATAAGTATCTTTTCCAAACTTCTTCAAAATTTAGCGAGAAGAGTGGCAGAGTTTGCAGTTTTCCAGATCTCTTTAATGTCAGACTTAACAGGAAATAGCTGAATTTTTGTCTTCTTCTACATTCACATTGTTGTGATATGCTGTTTTGGTTAAAGTACATGAAATAAGTCTGACCTTAGATATGTAGTTGGGAAACTGCTACTGCTAAGTCACTTCAGTCGTATACGACTCTGTGCGACCCCATAGATGGCAGCCAACCAGGCTCCCCCTTCCCTGGGATTCTCCAGCCAAGAACACTGGAGTGGGTTGCCATTTCCTTCTCCAAGGCATGAAAGTGAAAAGTGAAAGTGAAGTCGCTCAGTCATGTCCGACCCTCAGCGACCCCATGGACTGCAGCCTACCAGGCTCCTCCATCCGTGGGATTCTCCAGGCAGGAGTACTGGAGTGGGCTGCCATTGCAAAGTACGTGAAATAAGTCTGACCTTAGATATGTAGTTGGGAAAGGGAGGAGTATTTAACAGCCTTTTGGTGAGTTGTCACTATTCCCCTTTGACCTTGACAAGTGGTAGTTTCTTTTTATGTTTTTAAGTTAATGTATTTTTGGCTGCTCTGGGTCTTTGTTGCAGCACGTGGGTTTTCTCTAGTTGCGGCAAATGGGGGAGACTCTCTAGTGGTGCAGTGGAGGCTACTTTTGTTGTGGAGCATGATCTCTAGGGCACATGGGCTTCAGTAGCAGTCTCAGGCTCTAAAGCGTGGGCTGGGTAATGGTGTTCATGGGCTTAGCTGCCCCAAGATATGTGGGATCTTCCCTGACCAAAGATTGAACCTGTGTCCCCTGCACTGGCAGGTGGATTCTTTACCCCTGAACCACCAGGGAAGTCTGATAGTTTCTTAAAGTGTTGCAGTGAGGAATCTGAAATGATGTTAATGAACCTTTTTGTACTCTGCTTTATTAAAATCCATTGGCCTGTTTTGCCTGATTTTGTAACATCAAGTCTCAATCATGTGGGAAATATTTGTAAACTGAATTTGCCAATCTTCCATATATGTTGACACATTGTAGTAGATGATATCTAAAGATCAGATTTGTTAATATCACTGTTGATCTCATCAGAAGAGTTTTTAAGTACTGGGAAGTCACCATGTTCAAAGGGGCATATCTAAAATTTTAATTTTTGCTTGAAAGCACTAAGATTTTGGAATTGACTGCTGCTGTAGCCTACCCTAAAATTTCCTGACCAATATGGAGGTACCAGGAGACCTCCAAGCTGGTTACTTTTGTATTTGCAATCAATGGTTCATGACCCATAAGAAAAGTAAAGCATCAGTGATACTTAGACTGTAAATTGGGAGCATACATGCATCTCTGGCCCATCAATAGTTCATATTAATGGTAATGAACATTTGAAAACTATAGCAAGAATCAAAACATTTATTTTACAGTATATGGGAGAGTGAATTAGAAGCGAATAGGGAAGGAAAACTGGAGGAAATAAAGTTGTTTTAGTAATTCATTGCAATGAGTCCTAAATAAGGGTGAGGTTAGTAGGAATGGAAATGATGAAATGTATTCCAGGCATTGCATATGTATGTCTTAGTTTATAATCATTATTACTACTGCAAATAAGTGTCTAAAAAGAACTTGATAAGAGTTTGAGAACTGGAGTGAAAGGAAGAGAATTCATATGTGATTCTAAGATTTTAATGTGTGAGAAGAAGCAAATTTGGGCATTGAAATTGAGATGGTTTAGAGAGAGTATGGATTAGATGGTATTCAGGGAATAGATAATATTTATAGCCGCAGGGACTTGGAGGAGGATATTTAAAGCCTGAGTGTATGTAGAGAAAAGAATTCACAAACTTGAGGCTCAAGGCTCTCAAGTTTAGAGTTTGGGGAGATGCAGAAGCATCAACAAGGAGAATGAGGAGGAACAGATAGAAAGAAAGAAAATTTAGAGGGAATATTTAGAAACAATTTGGGGAGAAAAGCTTGAAAAGCAAAAACAATCCTCTGTATCAAATGCTGTTGTTGTTTAAAATGAGAACTGGCAAATAACCATTGCCTTCATCAGTGTGAAGATCATTAACAACCTTGACAAGTGAAGGGTTGACGGAGAAGTGGGAATAAAAGTCATATGGGAGGAGGTTCAAGGGAGAACGATAGGAGAAGAAGCTGAAGAGGAATACTGAGAATGGGGAGTAGAGAAATGGCTTGTTAGCTAGTAGGCTATGATCTCCCAGGATAGATGTGGTTGTGTGTGTTAGTTGCTCAGTGGTGTCAGACTCTTTGCGACCCCATGGACTATAGCCTGCCAGGCTTCTCTGTCCATGGAATCCTCCAGGCAGGAATCCTGGAGTGGGTTGCCATTTACTTCTCCAGGAGATCTTCCTGACCCCAGGATTGAATCCAGGTCTCTTGCTTTGCAGGCAGAGACTTTACCATCTGAGCCATGCAGGAAACCCCAGTATTTTAAAGAACAGAATGTTCTAGTATCTCTGCCTGCCATACATTGATCCAATAGAGAAGGAAAACTGATGACAGACGAGAAAGAGAAGACAAATACCAGAGCAATGTCTCTTAGTAAGCACGAGGAGAAGGAATCAACAAAGAGATGGAAGGGCAGGGTACTTACAGGAACAGGGAAGCCACCCAGAAGCAGAAGTAGACACCAGCTGCAGGAAGGTGTGAGGATGTTGGCAGGAGAGTTTGTTGAAATCCTCTTCTGATTTCTTCTGTTGTTTTCACAAGGTTCTGGAGCGAAAGGTGAGGGAGCTGATATCTGCAAGTGAATAATTATAACAATGAGGCATGGAATCCCAGGTGGGAAGGGAAGAGGACATGAGGGAAGTTAGAGACCTGGAAGTGTGGTAGGATCACAGAATTAGAGTATGAAATGAATTGACATGCTGGCAGACGGCGTGGTTAAGACCAAACGTATATTGAGTGGGTGAGAGCTGTAAACTTAAATAATTGTACTTATGTTTACATCTTTCATCTCAAAGATAAATTCTTAATGATAAGTTCTGATGATAGAGTAATTAATGAAGGTGGTTTTCATCATCACAAATTATTTCGATTGTATAAGTTTGTTTCAGAAATCAGGCTCAGTATCATGTACCTGGTGGGCCCCCATTGACGTGCTGATGGTCTCACTTATCTTGTTCCAACCTCTGCAGCAGTGGGCAGCTCTGAGTGGGCTCTGAGTGATGCCATCCAAGTGCAGTCTGACAAACGAGGTCAATCTGAGAGGTTGGACCTCTCACCTTCCACCAGATGTGGCGAAAGGAATGAAGTTTGGTCCTTCATTGCTGGGAGTCATTTGGTCAATGACCTGCTGGGAGTTATACATGTGCAACTGGGAAATGTATAGGGAGTTAATTGAGTGATATTAAGCCTGGCTTCCCTCATAGCTCAGTTGGTAAAGAATCTTCCTGCAATGCAGGAGATCTGGGTTCAATCCCTGGGTTGGGAAGATCCCCTGGAGAAGGAAATGGCTAGCCCACTCCAGTATTCTTGCCTGGTGAATCCCATGGGCAGAGGAGCCTGGCAGGCTATGCAGTCCATGGGGTCGAAAGAGTCGGACATGACTTAGCGACTAAAGCACCACCAAGCCTGGTTTAAAACCTGTGGAAGGTAGGAACTGGTGTAAAAGTTTCCCCTTTCGCCTCCTTCAACAGTTGTTCTGGGAAACTGGGTACAGGATTCTGGGATATGGAGCACTCAACTTGCACTTAGTGGTCCTGAACCTGGAATGTATCCTCAAGTCTTCGCTAGGGCTCTTTTTTCCTTCCCTGTCACCCGCCTCAATCCTCACGCCTGCTCCCCGAGTTGCTCTCCCTGATAAAGTAGGAGTCTATGAGCCCCCTGACTCTGCTCTTGGGGAATTTAGACAAATACCATAACTCTTCTATGCTCTGCCAATTTTAGTAAAGAAATTAAACTTCATTTAATCAAATAACTTCTCCTTTGAATAAGCATCAAGAGAATCTGACAAAAAAATTTAGTTTGAGATTTAAAGTTGGTATTTTTCTTCCTTAACCTAGATTTTTATTGATATGTGATTTTAATGATTGATTATTGTTTATGAACTTAAGTTCTGCTAATGTTGCAGTTTGTGGCAATTTAGACACAATATCCTTGATTTTCTGGCTTAAGAAGTTAAAAGAAAAAAGTAAAACAAAGTACAGTTATGTTTATTATACTTTATATTATATGTGCTAATATGTAATATATATTATAATGTACTAAGAATTATTTTCCTTTTCTTAGTTTTGCTTATTAAAAATATTAAGCCTTCATGATTCTCTCATGGATTATTGAAATAGTTTCTTAGCTCATTTCCCAGTCTCTGAGTCACCCCCACTTCTAGCCCTAATGTTGTTCTCAGTGATTTTTCTAAAAGAAAGATTTGATCTACTTGTACTTTTCTGCTTAAAAGCCTTTAATAATTTTTCACTGACAAATATTAAGCCCAAATTCTTAGGATGACCTGTAATTTACTGCTTTCTCCTTTCCAATCTCCTTGAGCCCCATGACCTATCCTCTCTCTATATTTAATTACGTGTCGTTCTCTTTGTTGGCCACACTGTTTCAGTCCTCAGGCTCAGATCTGCTCAAGTGTCTCCTCTTTGGCAAAGCATTCTTCTTCCATGCCCAGTTGGATTTGATTACTCTCTCTTCTAGGGAGTTAGACTCTGTTCTTTCCTCTTTTATAGCAAGAATCACGTTGTACTATTATAATGATTCGTTTGCAGAACTCTTCAGGTCTACTAGACAAGGCTTTGCTCATTTTTATATGCTCAACTCTTGCTAGTACTTGATATATAATAGTTCATCAGTAGTCAACAAAGCTGTGCCACCTTTGAAAGTAACAAAACTGGATTAACAATTTATATTTCAAAGTTCTTGCAACCCATCCTTCTTTCTGGGTCTATTGTCCCCATGCCCCTTAGCAGAGTTGGTGAAAGGTTGCTATAGACTTAGCTGGGAATTCTGAGTTTGTAACATTTTGGAACATGTGAATATAAAAATTCCTTTCATGTTAAGCATCTACCCTTCACTGAGAGTGTTTAAGCTTTATCTGTGGGTAATAGTATTCTATGTCAGCAGCAGGCTTGAAGGTGGCTTGAAGATACTGAGAGTCATGAGCAAAATTAGCCTAGTTAAAGATTAGAAATCTACTCTTGACAATGTGCTCCTGTCTAGCTCACACAGGGTTGAATATCCAGCACTTGAGCTCTTTGATTCAACCATGAACGCAATGATTATTGGGAATATTACCATTTAAGACTCTGGAGGGGGCCCTGTACCTTGAGCAGCTTTCTGCACATAGATATGCTTTGTTTAACCTGTTCACATATTAGAACTATGAATTAGTTGCCAACATTTAAAAGAGAATATATTTCAGTCATGTAAATATTCTCTTGAAGAGCAGGAAGACCTGGGACTTTAGACCCACATTTTCCATAAGGCAACAATTGGCTGGAGCTGAACACTGAGTATGAGGCATACGTTGCCCTGTCCATTGTTATCTAGCTCAGCTTCTATCATTTGTTTATTTTGATCCCTCTGTCATTGTTAGAATTTTGGTTTGCAAATCCTGACTCTTAGTTGTACAGCACATTAAAACCATTCCTTCTGTGTTAGTGCTCTTGTCCCATGAAACCATGAGCTTATTCCATTATGAGTCAAAATTCAACATCATTTTCTGATGGTTTGAGTTATTTGTAGAACATTTAAAAAAATACCATTTGATTAAATCTAAACATTTCACCTATACACATTGCTGTGCTAAGTCGCTTCAGTCGTGTCCGACTCTTTGCAGCCCTATGGACTGTAGCCCTCCAGGCTCCTCTGTCCATGGGATTCTCCAGGCAAGAATACTGGAGTGGGTTGCCATGCCCTGCTCCAGGGGATCTTCCCAACCCAGGGATCGAACCCACATCTCTTATGTCTCCTGCACTGGCAGGCAGGTTCTTTACCACTAGCGCCACCTGGGAAGCCCCTATGCCACGTTATTGCTTCATGTTTTGAACCTTCAAACTTAAGGTGAAGTCTCCTGGGACCAAGCACAAACAATTCTGCCATCAGCTTTTTTAAGACCAAAGTTTAATAAGGTCAACCAAATTGCTCAGAAGAATTAAGATAACTCAAAATAACCACGCCATATTATCTGCTAAAAGTTAGTGTTTATTTTTTGACATCTTGCACTGTGTCAATACATTTCTCTCATGGCGTGTTGTGTTATGCCAGTTCATAGTGGGGAGAAGCATAACAGGATGTGACATGATGTAAGTGATGCCCTGACATGTATAATTTAAGGACTGTGCTCCTGTTGGAAACAGACACCTGCAATTAATTCGGATCCTGGGAATTTAAAATGAAGTTGATGAACAAAACGAGAAAGGTCCATGAACTCACGAGTGGATGCGGTTGTTCACTATCCCCCAAAATAGATTGTGGTATGTGAATACAGTATCATCATTGAGGATATCAGAGCTAAACCTTACCCATGTATAAAGTAGTCATTTGCTATTTTCCAAATTTGACTATTTAGATGATCTAGTCTAAATAGCAGAAATTTAAGAAGAATATTTTTACTTTAAAAATTAAATAACTTGGACATTTAATTCCCAAGTAGGTAATTTAATCCAAAGCCTCTTTGCCATATTTCTCTGGATATGCTATGTTAAAGATATGTTTTGTTTTAAGCAATAATGATCAATGAATTTTTCACTTTTAAAATTATTTTCAAAATAAAAGTATTACATGTTTACCAATGGAAACTTGGCGAGCACAGAAAAATATTAAAAGTTATTGATAAACAACCCACTGAAGATAACCACTGTGAATGTTTTAGAATATTTTCTTCCAATCATTTCCTTAGGATTCTTATCTACTTATCTTCATCTATATGTATCATAACAATTATTTGATTATCTCTGTCATATATAATACCTAAAAATTATTCACAATCTAAAACTTGAGAGTTATGTTTTATTTGGTGGAAATTTTTAGGACTTTAAGCCTGGGAGACAAGCATCTCAAGTAATCGAATCCTGAGAGAACTGCTCTGAGGAGGTGAGGGGAGGAGCCAGGTTTTATAGAAGTTTTCTAACAAAGGGGAGGTAATCTGAACATCAAAAGATTATTGCTAATTAAAGAAAACCAGATATCCTACATTAGGAAATTTAGTGCTTTTCTATGTATGGGACGATGCAAGAGTCTGGGCTCCCTGGAAGTATTCCTTTCGTGTGCATCTCAGCTCTCTGGCGTCAGTATCCAGTATTTTTCCCATCCTGAGCTCCCTTGGGGCTCACGGCAGGGATTGGCTGCTGGACCACAGGTATTCTTCTGCTTACTGAGTGCCCTTAGGGCTTACCAGCTCACATTGGACTGCTGAAATCCCTGATGACTGTGACATCCTTGTTCACTGATATGGCAGGAAATATTCCATTTCTCATATCTCAAAATAGTGTGGATATGGAACTTGGACAGCGCTCAGTGGGCATTTCTTCTGCTTCACACATGCCCTTGTCTGAGGTCACTGGGTGATATTTAGTTGGCAGATATGCCAGTCTGAAAGGTCTGAGATGGCTTTTTTTATGTATCTGGCATCTTGACAAGATGGCTACATAAGACGCAGCCCAAATGAACCTATTGGATCTTCTCTTTTGGGGGCTCTCCATGGAGTTGCTTGGGGCTTCCCCAGTGGCTCAGCAGTAAAAGAATCTGCCTGCAATGCTGGAGCTGCAGGAAACATAGGTTCAATCCCTGGGAAGGAAAGATACCCAAGAGGAGGGCGTGGCAACCCACTCCAGTATTCCTGCCTGGAGAATCCCATGGACAGAGGAGCCTGGCGGGCTACAGTCCATGGGGTCACAAGAGTCAGATACAACTGAAGCAACTTATCACACATGAAATTGCTTGAATCAGACTGCTTGAGCTTCCTCACAGGAAGGGGGCTGAATTCTAAGAGCAAATGTTCCACATGTATATACACCTTAAAAATATGGTTGTAATTCCACTGTATACCCAGTCTTGAATCTTGTATTTCAAGTTATATTATAAGCATTTTCCTATTCCACAAAAATTTCTTGCCAATTGATCTTGATAGCTACATAATATTAGGTATAACAATGTATAATTTACTTAATCACTATTGTATTGTCACACAATAATAACATTTTTCTTATATTAATAGTATGTAATAAAAATTACTGAATATATATTTTTGCCTGAATTTTGGTTGCCTGAATATTGGTTTCTTATTATGTAGTCTAGGAAGCAAAACTAGCTAGGTGTAGGAAACATTTTAAGACCAGTGCTATAGATTGTCAAATTGCTTTCTAGTAATGTGATATTTACTCTCATTATCACCATTTAATACTTTATTCACTATACCTTCATTAGCATTTTCATTTTCAAGTCTTTGTACATTTGATTGTTGTATCTTACTGATTGTATTTACATTTTTGTGTTCACTGCTGTTGCTACTATTTAGTCTCTTAAGTTGTGTTCGACTCTTTGCAACCCAGTGGGCTGTAGCCCTCCAGGCTTTTCTGTCCATGGGATTTCCAAGTCAAGACTACTAGAGTGGGTTGCCATTTCATTCTCTAGGGGATCTTCCAAGCCAGGGATCAAACCTGCTTCTCTTGCTTGGCAGGCAGATTCTTTACCACTGAGCCACCTGGGAAACCCTCTGTGATCACTAACAAGACTGAAATATTTTCATCATTATTATTAATTAATGTTACTTCCTTGCCTATATTTGCCCACTCATCTATTGAGATACTATGTTCAAAATCAATTTATCTGAATTCTTTACATATTAAATAACTATTTTAAAGATATAATTTGTGATAAAATATATTTACATACTTTTGGATCAGAAATTTGAACTAAGATGCACAGAGTTTAGGATTTCTTTATATGTCATAAATTTGAATTAGATTTAAATTGCGTTTGAAGTAATTTCTCATATTTTTATTGGCACAGTTTTATTTGCTATTCCTACTTAATCTAGGCTATGCAGAATGATAATGAAAATTAAGATGATTATGCAATTAAAAATCCTTTTCTCAAAAAAAAGATACAAAATATACTTTGGAATCAGCATAAAATTTGATGACTTAGACTTTTAAAATAGCAAGGAATTTTTGAAAAATGTTTCTAAAATTCTGGAAGTTGTATTAACTGTATATTGCCCTTTTATTGCAGAGTGAAAAATCATTTCTGATTTATATATTTATAAAATAGTAACTGAGTATTTTATATTATTATATACATAGTTTCTCAAGAGAGAACAATGGCAATACATTCCACCTAAAAATATTTTTATTGCCTCATTTAAATAGCTGTTTGAATTATTTAAAGGATATGGTTTTACTCCCTCCTTCTTCGATGTTCATTTCAGAACACTGTGTAATACAGGTTATAAAAGTAGTGAAAGTAAAATGGCTGATATATAGATAGATGTAAGTATATAATAGCTGTGTATTTTGAATGCAAAGGACTATGAAACTTATTGTAGAAATTCACTGCAAAATTTCAGTAGCAATATCACAAATTGCTTTGGGGGAAAAAATACAAGAATGCAGGAACTCACAATATATATATATTTTTTGCTGTAAAATGAAAGCATTTCATCATGATGTCCTGCCAAGATTTGTCCTCAATAAATTCAAAGTCCTTCTTACTTTCTGAAATTCTGTAAAGTACATTGCCATTGATATTGAAACATATATTTTCTCACATTCTTACTCAGCCAGTTTGTTTGATTTCTGCTAACTTGCTTATCAGTCCTTTTCCATTAGCCTTCCTTTTCTGTCATTGTTTTGTTATGCAAGTGTTCCTATAAACTAGCCTGACCACTTACATTAGGTTTTCAGTGGTTTGGATTACAATTCTAGCTAGCACATGAATTGTCTGCATATATACTGAACAACAAAGGATTTATATGTGTGTGTGTATATAGATATATCAACAACAAAGCATATATATATGTGTGTATATATACACACATATATATATATTTTTTTACCTTTTCTTTCCTCTCTCCCTCACTCCTTCCTTCCTTCCCTGTATTTGGCAATCCTAAAAGAAATGCAATAAACTTACATAACTAGCCACATAACATGATGCCATGTCAAACTGTTCTCACTCCTCCACTCAAACCTAACAAAGGCGGCATGGTAATTGTTGCATTAAGACCCAGTGCAATGGCACACAATTGCACGATGCTATTTCACCCTCCCCCCCACCACCTTCTTCTTGAGACTTTCATAACAGTCCCCGTTATTGCTGATGGGTTTCTAACAATGGTATCCATGTGGCTTTGGAACAACAGCAGAATGTTAATTTATTCCCCAGTGTTACCTAGAGGCCCTGACGTGGGTCCAGGATTGGCGATGCCCTAATTTAAATACTGGGTAGGACCAGGCTGATCAGGTGGCTCCGAGCTAGCACAATAGGCTGTGAGGGGGTAGCCCTGCTCCCTGATCAGGGCCGATCAGGAGGATTCCAAGTGTAATTGGCCTCTGGGGAGTGTGTAAGTCCCTCTGTACACCCCCTTCAGACCTCCTTAATGCCTTGCCAGCTGGAAGGAAAAGTGCCTTCTTGCATTGCCCACAAAGGAAGCAGGGACTGAAGGGAGTAGAACTAGAGAAATTAGAAAAGAGGAAAGAGACAGCGACACAAATAAAGAGGTGGGTAATAATATTGTACATCTAAAAGCCGGGAGAGTGTGTCATAAACAAAGGGGCTTGCAATGGTCAGTAGACAATTATATCCTGTTACCTCATTTCAAATGCTGACTAATTACATAGAGCAAGAGGAAATTAGCACAGGAACCTCATTCTTTGCCAAGTCCACATCAAAATGCTGTAAAAGAAAAACATGAAATCAATCTTCCATGGCTTTGAAGAACTCATAGTTCCTGAAGTTTAAAGCTCCACACCAAGTCCTCCAGAGTGTAAAAAGACTTACTGGATGTTCAAATTTCAGAAATCAAGTTGGTAAGAGAAACAAAAGAAAACAGTGTGGCCCTCCCCTTTCTTGATCTGGACAGTACGCTTGCCATTCTATTCTTCTCTTTATCCTGATGTGACTTAAATTCCCAGCTCCAGTTCTGCTTGCTTTACATCAAATAATGCTTTGATGAAGTGGGCAAGAAATACCTTTGTGAACAGGGTGTTCTCTTGAAATTTCCCTTGGGATGCATGTGGCTTTTTTCAGGATTTAACTGAGTCCTTGAACTTCCCAATCAAAGAGGTGCTGGTAAATAGTACAACTGTATTTTGTGATTTTAGAAACTTTTCAGAATGTAGGATTTTTGAAAATGAGATCACTGTCTTCTATTGACTTGCAGCTTAAAGATACATCACCAGTAAAAAGCTAAAAACAAAAAATTATTTCCCAAAATAACTTAGACATGTAAGTTGGCATAATTGCAAAAAACAAAAATAAAAACCCCAAACCAAAACCAAAAACAACTAGCAAACCTTTGCCGGAATGTGTGTTAGCGTGAAATAATGGTAAGAGACAGGAAACCCAACCTGCAGTGTGTCCTGGACAGAGAGAGGCCTCTGATTCCGAGTTTCCTCGTCCTTGGTGGGGCTCAGTAGTGCTTGTCATTAGGGCACTTTTGGATGCTACTGCCTGGGTACCAGCGGTCACTGTGGGTTAGGGCTAGCGCTCCATCCTGTTTCTGCCGGGTTAGTACCGTTGCCTTTAGAATAGGGTATTTTGGAGCAAGATGTCTTTTGAAGTGGGGAAATTCATAATTCTGCTGGCTTAAAATAGTTTAAAAGGACTGGACTAGATGATCTCTTGGGACCCAGTCAGTTCTAATTAGTCTGTGAATCTATGTAAAATATCTCATGGAAAACCCACCACAAGATAGAGTACTGTGTCTGGAAATGATCAGGAAGGAAAGAAAGAGTCTTATTACACTCGAAGATAAAACTCAGGGTTTTTTTCCTGTGACCAAAAAAAAGAAAAGAAAAGAAAAGAAAAGCCTTTTTAGGAAATTAATTTAAATATAACCTTTCTTAATAGTCACTGAGCTCTCTCTCACTTGCTATCTTAGTGGGTTGTTTGCTGCTGGCAGGGCTGGGGGAAGACAAACTTTCAAATGTCAGCCTCGCACCGTGAGGCCCCTCTGTCCTCCTGTCTCCTTCCCTTCCTGTGCATTCTGGTGAAGGCAACGTTGCCATAGATTCCTTTGCTATCATAGTAGTAAAAAATAGAGTAAAAAAGTAAGGGAGCCAGTGCCAAATTAAGACAACTAAAAAAGTATAATGAGGTTAATATTTTTGAAAGTATCGCTGATGTATTTAGCAAGTTGCTTAGTAACTCCTCATCCATTGAACCAATAGCATTTATAGTTTGAAGCTGAATCCCTGAGAATAGAGGCCATAGCTCAGTTTAGAGTAGCAAAGCTTGATTCTTAAGTGGAAGGGTTTTTCTAAATTCCATAAGCTTTATTCCGCATGCCAACTTCACTGCAGAGACGCGGAGAACACGGAAGCAAAGTTCCCATTAGGGGGAAGTATAACGCCTTCTGATAGTGAGGGGATTGCTCCAGAGAAGAGAGAAGGGGCAAATGTAGGAACTGAGACCCTTGTGTACAGGCCTACCTCCTAGGCTTCAAAGTTCTGTTGGTGGTAGGTGGGCTAGTGACTGAGATCATGGCTTGAGAAGGAAGCCTCCGCAGAGGGACACTGTATATATTTAGAATTCCAGAGGGGAAGCTTTCTCATAGAAAATCCTTCATAACAGGAAGTGGAGGCTCAGATGAGAGCCACGTCTGGGGGCTCTCAGGCAAACTGCAGTCCAGAGGGAGCCAAGCGAGAGGCCTTGTCCCTAAGGAGAGACCTCTGAGCTCACCAGGCTGCTGTCACTGTGTGCTGTTGCTGTTGAGAAGTGGGACCATGAATTTCACCAGCTCAGATCAGCAGTAGAGTCAATTTGGACAAGAGATGAATGCCCAGAAATGAGCAGAGCTGGACATTGCCCCACCCACATGGGCTACATAAGCTCCCTGTGCACTCAGATGTCTAGCGGAGCATAAGTAGGAAGAGATAGATGCCTGGGACTGTTGGGGTTTTAGCACTCGAGTCTGCATTTTGGGGGCACCTCAGTTCACTTCAGTTCAGTCACTCAGTTGTGTCCGACTCTTTGCAACACCATGGACTACAGCACGCCAGGCCTCCCTGTCTATCACCAACTCCCAGAGCCTACCCGAACTCACGTCCATTGAGTTGCTGATGCCATCCAACCATCTCATCCTCTGTCGTCCCCTTCTCCTCCTGCCCTCAATCTTTCCCAGCATCAGGGTCTTTTCCAATGAGTCAGCTCTTCGCATCAGGTGGCCACAGTATTGGAGTGTCAGCGTCAACATCAGTCCTTCCAATGAACACTCAGGATTGATCTCCTTTAGGATGGACTGGTTGGATCTCCTTGCAGTCCAAGGGACTCTCAAGAGTCTTCTCCAACACCACAGTTCAAAAGCATTGATTCTTTGGCTCTCAGCTTTCTTTATAGTCCACCTCTCACATCCATACGTGACTACTGGAAAAACCATGGACTGACCAATTCGGGATGGCTGGTGATCCTACTGTCACGTTCAAGGCAAGATTTACAGAAAAATGCTTCATCTTTGTCAACATAGAGACAAGAAGAAGAGCTGTGTAAATTGCAGAAGCCAGAGGGCAGAGTCCGCCCAGTAACTAAAGGCATGAGTCACCATGAGGTTCTGCCCATTGAAAAAGACAATGTAAGTTTTTGACTGCTCCGCATGAGTTAAATGAGAGATGTTTTGCCCCAGTATTATAAAATATCTTTTAGATCTGGGTTATTCCCCTTTCTGGTGATAATTCTCATTTCAAATTAGATATTACTTCAATCTTTCAAGCTAGATTGAAGGGGACCATGATTTAGGATTAACAGTCTTAAATTACAAATCTGATCTTTGCAAGGGAGAAGGTAATACTGTGGGCTTCTCTGATGACATTTGTACATTTTCCACCATATTGTCAGTTCCTGTTTCATTAGGACAACTTAGTATAATGGTTAAGCAAGCCAGGGCAGGCTTCAGCTTCCCTGATTCAAGTCCCATCTCTCAATCTTCACTGGCCAGACCCTGTGGACCTTAAGCCATGGCGCCTTGGTTTTCTCATCTATAGGATGGAATGATGCCAACAAAGGGACTATTGCTCACTTTGCAGTGTTTTGTTGGGTTAATGAGATAATGCTTTTACAGCTCTTTCAGTATGTCTGGGCACATAGAAAAGACTCAATTAAATGGAGGAGTATCTCTCCTCTGCTAAGCTAGAAGCTCTTTGGTCACAGAGAGATCGTCTGTACTTTTGCCTGCCTGTTCACCCCTGGTATATAGAATAGAATGAGTATTAAATAATGTTAGCTATTATTGGGACTAAGTTTTGAAAAGAAAACTAGCTATAGTCTTTATACCATTCTTTGTATTTGTCTTGTTCTTAAAATTTCTTCTTAGACATATAGGAGAAATCAAGAAAGGAAATCCAAAAATTCACTGGAAGTAAATACTTGCACCTTGTTATGAAGATAAAATCATGTTTGCAATCTCAAATTTGCTGTCTTCTAGAGCACCTGAGACCGGCCAAATGGGTCAAACACCAGTCCGGGAATCCGAAAATCTGGCTCCTGATATTTTCTCTGCTAAACAAACAAACAAACAATCAAAAAAACCTCTTCCATAGTGTTCTCTTTAAAATCCTTAAAATTAGGGGGTTGGACTAGATGAGGGCTAAGGTCATGGCCAGCTCCAGCCCTCAGCAATTCTAGCAGAGGACGAAACAAAACAGTATACAATTAAGTGCTAAATTGTACTGAGCAACATGAGAATGCTTTTTAAAAGCTTCACTCTTTTCTCTCTTAAAAAAAAACCAAACACTTCAAGGTTAATGTTACCCTTTTCCTTTTGAAAGCCTGATTTCCTGGTGCAAGAATATTCTGATTCAGATGAAAAAAAAAAGAAAAAAAATGCCTGTGTAGAAGATTCCCCAACAGTTGAGAAGACCTAACAGCAGAGACATGGCCAACTTGATTGCACACCACGGGTCCATGAGGGAATAAGCCCAACTCCTGCCCAGAAGGTTCATGAGCAAATTGCTTCATAATGAAGCTGTCCTTGCAGCAGAGCAGAAGCAACAGGCAGCACGGTCTCTACCTCTTGAGTAGCTGAATATCACACCGCCTCTCAAATTCCCTCATCCTGCCTCCCGTCCTTCCGTTTCTACATTTTTCCCCACAGAAGACAAATTGCTCTAGTCTCTTGCTGAGAAAGCATGTTGTGAGTTGCACAACTCAGAGTCCAATGGCCCCGGATAATCTTACAACCTTCATTTGCTAAACACAGGCAGGAAATAATTTCATTTACCTTGGTTCCTCTCTTAAGGGGAGTCTCAAGAGAAAAAAAAAAAAGCAAAAAACCCTTGATAGACTCTAAATTATAACTTAGACTGTACTGTCCTTCCTTGGATGGCACTGAATGACTGACTTCTCCAAGCATTCCTGGAATCAGACAGATCTAAAGAGGAAGACAGATACTCTAGTCCTGAAAGTGAAAGTGTTAGTCGCTCAGTTGTGTCCAGCTCTTTGCGAGACCATGGACTGTAGCCCTGCTAGGCTCCTCTGTCCATGAAATTCTCCAGGCAAGAATACTGGAGTGGGTTGCCATTTCTTTCTCTGGGGGAACTTCCTGAGCCAGCGATCAAACCCATGTCTCCTGCATTACAGGCAGATTCTTTACTGTTTGAGCCACCAGGGAAGTCTTCTAGTTCTGAAACTTCACTCTATTTGGTGAGGCTCTGTCGCCATTTGCTTTTCTCACAGCTTGTTTGTTCTGGCACTAATTCTCTCACATAAATTGCAATGTTTTCTGAGTAAGGATGCATGTATAGAGGTAAGGAATTTCAGTTCAGTTCAGTCACTCAGTTGTATCTAACCCTTTGCCACCACATGGACTGCAGCACGGCAGCCCTCCTTGTCCATCACCAACTCCTGGGGCTCACTCAAACTCACGTCCATTAAGTCGGTGATGCCATCCAACCATCTCATCCTCTGTCGTCCCCTTCTCCTCCTGCCTTCAATCTTTCCCAGCATCAGGAGTCAGTTCTTTGCGTCAGGTGGCCAAAGTATTGGAGCTTCAGCTTCAGCATCAGTCCTTCCAATGAACACTCAGGACTGATTTCCTTTAGGATGGACTGGTTGGGTCTTCTGCAGTCCAGGGGACTCTCAAGCATCTTCTCCCATGCTACAGTTCAAAAGCGTCAATTTTCTGGTGCTCAGCTTTCTTTATGGTCCAATTCTCACAAGGGAACTTGGTTCTAGTCGAAATTTCCTTTGCTGCTTGAAATTTTGAGGGGTTTCTTTGAGGGATGTGTAGCTACACCTACGCCCGAGACCAAGGACATTGCTGGTAACTCTGCATGAGGTCAGGGGGTGTTGGCAGGACCACATTCTGTCAGGAATCCTTTCTGACAGAGTGAGGAAAGAGAAGAAGCCAAGTGTACACTGGGCAGGAGATTCTCTGAGCACAGTTTTATTTCTCTGAGCATCAGTGACAAACAGTGCTTCACTCAGGCCAAATGCCACATCTGCCCTATTTCTTTTCAGTGGCATCCTCCCCACTCTCCCTCCTCTTCCTCTGCTCTCAGGAGCAGCTGGTAGAAAGCAGCATGTTTTGGGACTACTGGCTTAACAGAGTATCATGCTAGTCACAGGGGCCCTGCCTGGAGCTGTGGTTCTCATGAGGAGAGTCCTATTTTCTTTTTTTCTTGCCTTTTCCAAAGTCCGTCACACACACCCCTGTCCCTTTGCCCCAAGATGATGTAGCTGCCCAGAGCCCTTTCTCATCAGCATTCGTGCTCATGCCACTGCTGATACTGAGCACTAATAATGATGTTGCTGACTCCGCAGTAGTGTGGGCAGGTGGGCATGTGGGGTTTAAGAAGCTCTCGGGGATTTTGGAGGGAAGCCAAGCATAATTCTGTAGCCTGGCGAGTGGGAAAGGGAGCCCTGCTGTTAAGGAATAACTCTTTTTTTAGAGCACTTTGTATTTTGCGTTTGTTAACTTGTTCATCAGCTGCTTGTGTCTCTCAAAAGCTTATATTTCCTGATAGCAGAGACTATCGGGTCTACTCACACTGTACCTAGCCTCTAACTCAGGGCTTCCGTGGTGGCTCAGTGGTAAAAGAACCTGCCTGCCAGTGGCTCGAGATACAGGAGACATGGATTCCATCTAGGTCAGGAAGATCCCCTAGAGAAGGAAATGGCAACCCACTCCAGTATTCTTGCCCGGAGAATCCCATGGACAGAGGAGCCTAGCAGGCTACAGTCCATGATGTCACACAAGAGCCAGACATATGTGAGCAGCTAAACAAACAGCTCAGTGCCTAGCATGTATCTGATGCTCAATAATGTCTATTAATAATTATCTATTGATGGAAGGAGGACAAATTCCTTTAAACAGGTATTGCCTATGTGCATGAGAAAGAAAGGGAGGGATGGACGAGAAACAGCTGTGAAAACTTTACATCAGAGGTTTCAAAACTTTTCCATTCACAGTGCTCTTAGTATCTCAGCAGTTTTTCCTCATAGTATTCCCCAGCCGAAAGAAATAATATAACTGTTGCATTAAGTGGCCGGGTCCAAACAATTTAGTAAGTATTTATGTCCTAACAACATAATGGCCATTTAAAAGCCACACATAAATTGGGAAAAAAAGCATAATTTCAGTTCATTTTTACCTAATATAACGTACAAACGAGATACGTGTGCATATTGGACTGTGCAACTTCTTAAAGTTTGGAATTAGACATTATTAGCCTCAGTTCCGGTCCCACATTCTGTGTTGACTTTCATGTGGTACTTGCTCATAGCAATTACTGGATCCTCAGTTTCACAAAGACACGACATCATCAAAATGAATCTAACACAATCTAATATTGAAACTGGAAACCACTTCAAGCAGGTAAGTTGTATATCTGTCAGAGAATATCTCTTCGTTTCCCTGAAAAATTGAAAACATACTATCGTGAATTGACTGTGGCCTCCTGGGGCTAAGTTTGATTTCATAGTAGTCATCATTAAAATATGTTTGGGGTTACTGTGCACGGGCTTCCCAGGTGGCCCAGTGGTGAAGGATCCACCTGCCAGTGCAGGAGATGCAAGAGACACGAGTTTGATCCTGGCTCTAGAAGATCCCCTAGAGAAGGAAATGGCAGCCTCTCCAGTATTCTTGCCTGGGAAATCCCATGGACTGAGGAGCCTGGCGGGCTACAGTCCATGGGGTCACAAAGAGTCAGACACAACTGAGTACACACACACACACACACACACACACACACTCTTTCAAAGGCTTTGACTAGAGCAGTGAGACCAATTTCTCACTTTATTCACATGAATTGGTCTCCTCGCTCTCCATCCCACAGGTTTAACCTTCACACTCTGTGCCCCATGGAGCTTAGTTATCTGCTTACAGCTAAAGTGTATACGGGTTGAACTGCTGGTCTTGCTCACACTCGCAGCGTTAGAGCACTTCCGGCATCTGCAACACATCACAGCACTTGTGTCAACGTACAAATTATCCCTTGGAACCAGAGGAATTTACTTAAAGGCTTCCAGTGAAATCCTATGACAAATAGGCACAATCTAACATCAGCCTTCTCACTAAATGCTTTATTTTTTGGCATTTATAAATGTTTATTACCACTGTGCATTCTTGAGTAAATTTGGCTTTTAGAGGCTAATTTATAAGCCTTCTCATTCCTTCTGTAGAATTCAGCTAACCACTGCTCTCTCTCAGCTGAAATGTGAGCCCTCTGGAGGGTTAAGTGAGTTTCACCCACACACAAAAATCTACATCAAGCATTTCTTTAAATGTGGACTTCTTGACAAACACATCTCTCCATTTGCAAGGCCCATGAATTTAAAGCATCCGGTAATAACAGGCCTGTTCTCCGTCTCTGAGCTGGAAGTTCCTTGTGAAATGGTATCCTGCCAAAGTGCCACTGCAATAAAGCTCTACGTCCTCACGTCGGTGTCAAAGTGCCAGCGAACCAAGACTGGCGGCAGGCTAATTTGGGAGAGCTGTCTGCCTTCGCCTCCCCCACGCACTCCTACTGATCAACTCACCCACGCCAGCTATTTCGCTTGTCAACTGCTCATAGATAAGGGGAGAGGGGATGAAGAGAAACCACGACATGCCTTTCCCTTTCACTCAGTCCCCAGATCACCCTGTTAGTGATCCGGCCTCTGAGGGCAGGGGGGCTCCATCCCTGGTTAGGTTAATGGCTTCATAAGCAGACCCTCCAAATAAGAAGTACGCCCCTCGCGAGAGGCGGCATTACTTATATAATATTTTGACACTATCTCACAGTTTCACAGACATCCTTAAATTGAATCGTTAAATACATGAGTGTCTGTACCAACAGATGACTTGCCTGATCATTTAATCATCTTTTCCTTTCTGTAAAAATGATCAAGTAAATGAAGGGCAGCAAGCAAGCTGCATTACTAAGGTCAGTTGGGTGGGTAAGAGCCGTTCGACAGAATTTTGCTTTCAGGGTAAGAGAGCTACAGAAGAGACATTGATGTCCTAAAAATGCTTGCTTTTTGGTAAACTAAGCCTTAGCTCTCCTGGGCCACACCATGTCACAAGTGCACCCATTTTAGGTCCTTCTATCAATCCAATCGAAGTCAAGATGGGAACAAAAGCAATCCTGGCTTTACTGGCGTAAGGCTTCAATGGGATAATGTGCATAAAGCTCTTAGTACATAGCAAGCACGAAATAAATTATGTTTTCTTTCTCCTCCTCCTCCACATTATTATTATTGATTTAAACAATTATGTGAAATAGTTGTACCATAATGTAAATTTATATTAATGGCCCCAAATGTTTAATCTCAGTAGAATATCACATGAGAAGAACTATAATTAAATAAAGAAATTCTGTAATACCTAGCATGAGGAAATTAGCACAAAATGAATACGGCACTCGGAGGTCCTGACTCCTTGTCTGTACGGGCGACTCACCCTGAGGCACTGAAGCTCAGTGTGCAGCTCGTGAACTGCTCACAACAACAAGCGGTTTGTGGCTAATCAGAGCCTCACTGACTGTGTGTACCCTGTGTGTGAGCGTCTCTCCTCTCAGAAAGGAGTTTCGAGTAAAATGTGTAGGTTCCACCTTCTGGTTCTTTGCACCATGAATGTGGAGTAGCTGGTACCTCAAGTGAAAGTTGCTCAGTCGTGTCTGACTCTTTGTGACCCCCTGCACTAGACAGTCCATGGAGTTCTCCAGGCCAGAATACTGGAGTGGGTAGCCTTTCCCTTCTCCAGGGGATCTTCCCAACCCAGGGCTCGAACCCAGGTCTCCCACATTGCGAGCGGATTCTTTACCAGCTGAGCCACAAGGGAAGCCAAGAACACTGGAGTGGGTAACCTATCCCTACTTCAGCGGATCTTCCTGATGCAGGAATCGAACCAGGGTCTCCTGCATTGCAGGTGGATTCTTTACCAACTGAGCTTTGAAGGAAGCCTGGTACCTCAAGGTGATGCTTTTAGTCTCTGTAGCAACCATGAGGGATAGATGCAGGCAACATCATCATGGTCAGTGGTTGAACAATTATAAACATTAACATTTTACACAAGCAGTAACAGGAGGAGGAGTTGAGCTTCACAACTAATAGGGGAGGCAGAGATGAGCAGGCTCCTCTGATGATGGGGGTCCCATCAGTGACATGAAAAAGCTTTAGAGATACTTAAGCCAGGTGTTTCAAAGATGGAGGAAGCAAGGTAGAGACTGTGTGTGTGTGTGTGTGTGTGTGTGTGTGTATGTTTCAGAGAAAGAGAGAAAAAGAGAGATTTTACTGGTTTTAAAGAGAGGATCTCTTTTTTTCCCATTTGTTTTCATGTACAACAGAGGCTTTCCTGCTCTGGACTTCTTTCGGAAAGCTGTCTTCTGTCCAATATGCCTATGGTAGGTACAATTTTTCCTCTTTGTAATGCAGTTGCTCTGTAGAGTGTAGCAAAAGAGTTATTTGAATCTCACAGAGCCCTGATTATATTTTTTAACCTTATTTTGTCAGTTCACACTGTCAGGCTTCCAGGCCATCTCTTTCAAAAGATACCTCATTTTCATTTTCAATCAATTTCTCTCCACGATTTTTCACATAGCTTCTTTCACACTACTAATTCCACTTTAAAGCGGGCATCCTATCCCACGTCCCTGGGCTTGCTGTGCTAACATGTTTAAACACGATTAGCCTTTATTAATGTAAGAGACAAAGCTCCAAGAATCACACACCTCCTAATTTGCTATAGTTCCAGAGGGGGACCTCAACCCCAGAAACTGAAAATGAGTGGGCTTCTTAAGATGCAGATATACAGGGCATTCTTTGTCTAAGTGGGGAGTTTTGCAGACAGGATTTTCCAAGTTGCATTCCAGTTAAAATCCATGCTATATCAAATGCCAAATTTGATCATATACAAATTATTATTTGGATAGTACTTGAAATATCCAAATAAAGCACATTTCCTGATCATAGATGATTAATTTCCTTTCAGCAATGTTTGTTGCATATTTAGTTCAGAAAATGAAGGGGTATTGACATCATTATGATGGTATTTTACCCCCATTACAAATATTATAATACTCTCTCAGTGTGGTACTCAATTTTTGTTCTGCTGCTGCTGCTGCTAAGTCACTTCAGTCGTGTCCGACTCTGTGTGACCCCATAGACAGCAGGCCACCAGGCTCCCCCATCCCTGGGATTCTCCAGGCAGGAACACTGAAGTGGGCTGCCATTTCCTTCTCCAATGCATGAAAGTGAAAAGTGAAAGGGAAGTCGCTCAGTTGTGCTGCTAATCAACAAATATGTGCCAAGAATTATGGCGTGCACTAAAATGGTGGAACTGTATGAGATGATACATAAGGGAGTTAGAATTAAGGTGAATACTTTAGCTGTTTAGTACTGTCAGGAAAATCCTAAGATTTCAAAATATTTTATATTATACATACATATATATGTAATATACAAATATTTGATACTTGGTATATGTTGCTTCTTTTATAAAGATTTGATGTATATTACACAGAAACAATAAAACATTAAAATAAGGCTAAATATGAAGGACCATATAAAGGAATAGAGGAGATTATTGGATCTGAAACCTAAGCTAAGGATAGTTTCTACAATTACACATTAAATTTAGTTCCTGTGTGGGTCACAAAGGCCAATAAAGAAATTTCATGAATCATGTAGTATTCATTTTCTAATAAAAGGGTATATACTAGTTGGTAAGAAGAAAATGTTCCCGGAAATAAACTCTAGCAAGAATCCAATCCTGGATTGCTGTAATAAAAGAAAATATCTTTAATGGTGGCCTTTAGAGAAGATGAAGAAAATGTATTCATATGGTCATTTCTTATAGTGACCCTTGGTAAGAATCAAGAGAATAATACTATATTGCAATTTTGTGAACGTGTTTCTACAGGGAACAAATGACATAGTCAGCTGGTATTTGGAGCCTGGGTTTTGTTGGCAGCTGGGGGTGCCGGCATGCTTCCTGGCTAGGTATGCATCTGAAAACTAGCAATTCTCACAGGAATTTTTGGAGCAAGCCCAGCCCCAGGCCCCTGCTGACAATGTTGATAGCAGCTCCACCCTCAGCAGGCCTGGAACTGGACTGTTCCCGGGCAGTGGACAGGTCCTTCACCTTTCTAACCTCTACCCTTCACCACTGCCTTGGAAGCCACCTCGGTCTACTCAGCAGGTTTTTGGGCTCCACTTCTCCAAGCAGCAATGCTCCTAGACTCTTTTACTTGCTGCTAAGACATGTATTTGGGCATTATAGGTGAGTTATAGCCTAAGTAGGGAGAAGGCAATGGCACCTCACTCCAGTACTCTTGCCTGGAAAATCCCATGGATGGAGGAGCCTGGTAAGCTGCAGTCCATGGGGTCGCTAAGAGTCGGACATGACTGAGAGACTTTGCTTTCACTTTTCACTTTTATGCACTGGAGAAGGAAATGGCAACCCACTCCAGTGTTCTTGCCTGGAGAATCCCAGAGATGGGGAGCCTGGTGGGCTTCTGTCTATGGGGTCATGCAGAGTCGGACACGACTGAAGTGATTTAGCAGCAGCAGCATAGCCTAAGTAAGTGGGGAATTTGGAAGTATCTCAACATGTTAACAGCCCTGGTGGCTGAGATGGTAGAGAATCTACCTGCAGTGCCGGAGACCTGAGTTCCATTTCTGCGTCAGGAAGATCCCCTGGAGAAGGGAATGGCAACCTACTCCAGTGTTCTTGCCTGGAGAATCCCATGGACAGAGGAGCCTGGTGGGCTACAGTCCATGGGGTCACATAAGAGTCAGACACTACTGAATGACTAACACTTTCAGGATGGTTAGACCAGTATACATCTCATGCCCTCGAATGAGAATGTCATCTCCCCTTCCACTGAGCTCACTCAGCACTGCATGGTCTCCCTTCTCATGGACACAGAGTAAACATTTCTCATCTTCTTTCCTAGACCGTGGTATCTGTGAGTGTGGTGTCCATGTCTGCTTTGATTCATATGCCTCACAGCACTTAGCACAGTCTCTTATACTCACTAAATATCTGTTGAATGAATAAGTGAATGTGAGACATTTAACCAAGTCTTTTGAATCTTTGAACATGCACATAAAGTGATGAGGTATCTTGTAATATGTTGAATCTCTTGATTTTTGTCCCATTGAACATTCTTTGTCTATCCGTTCTCACAGGGAATGCGTTTTACATCTAATTATAAGTTATAAAAATTTGATTTTTAATGGCAAAAATCTTGGAAAAACAAGTATCACCAGACCCTGGTCCTTGAAGTCTTTTCTCTTTGAGTGCCAGCAAAAGTTTCATATTGACTCAGAAGGGCATTTTAAGGCTTCTTTCTTCTAACTTCATTATAAACAGGGTCACCATATAATTTATTGTCAAAATTGGGATACTTTTGAGGGTAAAAAAATGACACTTTTAATAATATGTTAGGACCACAGACAGTAGCCTTGGGCAAATGGGGATGCATGGTCAACTATACATCATTACAGTATATATAATCCTATACAACTAAACAATATAACTAAATATATTTTTATTTTATGAGTCACTGGTTGCCAGTGTGACACTCTGCCTTCCATCTCATTCAGTGGCCATGAAAGAGGCAAGAAATGATACACATAGGGCATTTAAAATTTCCCCAAATTACCTTTTTTTAATGTATGCATTAGGTTCAGATATTTCTTACACTCTTTGCATGCATGCTAAGTCTCTTCAGTCATGTCTGACTCTCTTTTCTACCCCATAGGCTGTAGCCTACCAGGCCCCTCTGTCCATGGGATTCTCCAGGCAAGAATACTGGAGTGGATTGCCACGCCCTTCTCCAGGGGATCTCCTTGACCCAAGGATTGAACCCAAGTGTCTTGCATCTCCTGGATTGGCAGGCGAGCTCTTTACCCCTAGCACTACCTGGGAAGTCCCTTGCACTCTTTACCCCACCTCAAAACTCAGTCTCAATTCCTAGGCATAAAATAGAATGAAAGAAAAATGGCATCCTTTTTCATGCTAGAATATAGAAGATAAAAACTGATACAAGTACTGTCAAAGAGCTGGTAAAATTCCCAGAGAAGAACACTTCCCAGTAGATGACTTTCAGCTTCAAAGTTTGGTAAGGTTCTGATGGAGAGGAGGGAATCTGTTTCAGTGCAACTCTCATCAGCATGTTTTCCTTCATTGGGGGCGATATTTGATCTCAGCTTTAGTGACATGGGAGGAGGCCGAGTGGCTGTTATGAAGTAAAACAGAAGCCTGAACACTTGCCGGGGGAGGGCAATTCTAGCTATCTAAGTGATCAGTCATTGGCTTGCAGTATGAAGGGTCTAGATTTATCACAGTAATATTCTTATTTGTTTCTGTAGACCTTGCAGGTCTCATTATATCTATGCTGATGGCCTTGTCATCATGGCTGATGATCAGCACTTGCTTTGTTGGCCTTATGTGACTCAGTGACCTTCAATAATTGAGGATGGGATGTGGAATTAAATGGTGAGGGTAAAGCAACTGTCTGTAGTGAGCTCTTCTCTCCCCTAATAAGGGAACAAAAGTTTGTCAGAGGTGATCAGCAGGTTTTCTTGGAACATTAAAAGGAGGGGAAATAAAGGGGCCCTCTCTGCCTTCATAAATTATACAAGAGTGTCCAATCTGCACCTCTTCACTGGGTAATTTGGAATGGAAAAATCTCTTGTGCATAAAATGCCTTTCCTGAATCTAGCACAATTAATCCAGAAGAGAAGTGGGAATGGGTAACAGGCTTTTTTTTTTTTTCAAATTTTGTTGTTAATTAAAAAAACAATTATCAAGGATTTCTAATTACTTTGTAAGTGCTGTACAGCCTATACCTGCTCCTCAGCAAATTAATAAGATAATGCTGGAAACATCTTATTAAACAGAATTACTCTTTCTCCTCCTCCTGATTCGCACATCTACTTAATTCGCCCCTTCTTCTGCAACACTTTCGTGAAACATTTATATCCATTAAGTGATCTCACAGTTATTAGCATTGTGCTTTGGTTTCTAAATATTCTTTACCCAGGACCTAATAAATTGAGAGGCTACTATCAGGGTGAGTAGGGACAGACATCAACTCTTCAGAAGATCTTTAGAGACTCTCCCTTAGAGCAAGTATTTTGAAAATTGGATCTTTCTGGTATAGAATATAGAGATACATTAAAAGATAGTGCCTAAATGGAGAAGGCAATGGCACCCTACTCCAGTACTCTTGCCTGGAAAATCCCATGGCTGGGGGAGCCTGGTGGGCTGCAGTCCATGGGGTCGCTAAGAGTCAGACATGACTGAAGCGACTTAGCAGCAGTAGCAGCAAAGGAAACTAGATCCCAGAGGTCCACAGAGGGTCCCTGGGATAGAATGGGAGTATCTGCAGACAGGAGCTGACAAGTAAAAGACTAGAACAAATGTGAGCCACTGGAGTGCAAAGGCAACCCTGGAAAGAGAGAGGTGACTGTGCTCTAGACATCACGTCCCATGGGAAGGATGCTACTCAAAGACCTTGAAAGATGGGGCTTCATCCGCTTGGGAGTTTCAGAGACTCTGTCAGGGTCTGCAGCCCATCCTTTTGAATCTGAGTGGAACCAAGTTGAGAATGAGGAAGCAAGCTGCCAAAATATAGCAAATCATGATCTCATAGTTTTAAATAATCTTTGAGTAGATCATTTGCATCATATAGTCCATCCTAGAACTATATGATATTGGAGCTTAAATATGAAGATTGAGCCACATTCAGAGTTTATTTTTTGAATTTTCTAAATTTGAAGTGACTTTTATTTCATCTAAATATATTTCCATTCTTTTATATAGCTGTTCACATGCGATTCATGAGGATGGTACTTGCAAGAGTTCTAGGAGGGGTGTCAAGATCACAATTTTTTTTTTTTATGCCCAGTTGTTACATGAGGCTTGTTAGCTTGTCCAGCAACATGCAATATATACAGGGGATCTGTAATTAAGCCTAAAATTGCCTCCCTGCTGGCCTATATCTGCAATAATCAGCCCACCATGCTTTAAGTATCTAACAAATATTATCAGTCTGAAAATGCTTTGAAGTCACATACGCCAGCCCATTGTTTACCAGAATGAGAGTCTCATTTTAGCGTGCCTTTCTCAGGAAATATTTGTGGTGTGTTGGGGAAGCTATGGAAATCCTTTTGTTTGTAAAAATTTAAAAAACCCAATTCATCATAAATAAATAGTTCTTGTAGGGATTTTAAGGGAATACAGGGGCACAGTTTGACTTTCAAGTCAGAGTGTCAGAAAAATTTTATGGCGATAGAGGGAAAAACATGAATAGAATCGAACAATTGTAAGATAAGAATGCTGACTAAAGGTTAAAGAATTTGGGATCATTAGGCAGTAAGTGAGAGCTAAAAAATAGTTTACCAGTTTACCATTTTTAGTAAGACAAAGAATGAGTAAGTGGTAGAAGGCCCTGACAAGCTTCGTAGCAAACCTCACAGGGACTGTTTAATTGCAGGAGTGATTGGATGGATATAGGTGGCTGAAGATGGGTTTTTTTGTGTGTGTCTGAGCAGTTGGGAGAGGGGATTCTCCTTATTTTGGTCAAGGGGACAGCTGGAAGCAAAGAGAGAACTTCTGGGCATTCCTGAGCATTCCTCCAGAAATGCTCACAGTGGAGTCTGTAGGTTTCTGGTGAGACAAGAAGCTCATATCTGGTGTGTATATCAGCAGAAGTTTCTAAATCTTCTGGCAGCAGTAATAAAAGTCTCTGTCACTGTGGAATAAGTGTACTTTCCTCCATTGTCTTCCATCCAGGGACCTCAGACAGCAGAGTTAGATACAAACAAGGTTACTTATTTGAAAGAGATGTGAAATGGAAAGTGAAGGAAGCAGAGTCATACTGAATTCTCTTACATGGTTTATCTAAGGTCAACCAATGCATATAGATTGTCTGGAATGTATTTTGCCTCTACCCTCTAATTACAATTCCTTTAAGATTTCCCTAGAAAGCTTCCACTGCTAAATTTTATCCCCTTAGAATCCTAGGGACGGGGGAGCCTGGTGGGCTGCTGTCTATGGGGTCGCACAGAGTCGGACACGACTGAAGTGACTTAGCAGCAGCAGCAGCATACATGTATCTCGTAATTTCACATGCTGATGTTCCTTGAGTCATCCTTTCCTATGGTCCCTGCTTTGGGACCTTCTTTGTTATTCTTCAGTTACCCTCAGCACAATAAAAGTTCAATAAATATTTTTTAATAGGTTAATAAAATTGAATTTTTCTTCCTCAACATATCGCATTTAAAAATAATGATTTTCTTGTTTAATAAATGTTAATTGTAAAGATTTTTGAGATTAAAAAAATAAGTTGTCTTATTGAAAGGATAGTTTGTTATTGTGGCTTTTTCATTACATCAGGAAAAATATTTCGGCCAAGAAATGTGTTATATTAAAATAAACATGCACTGTAAAAATTAGTGACTTTTCTATAATGCAAAGATGTTTTTAAAAAATCTAGTTCTTTTGAGAGCCTGTGAATGTATGTTATAGTAGCATAGGAATTAGTAAGTTCAGAATAGTTTTTGTCCCAGTAAAAGGCTTTTCTTCATAATGCACTTACTTTTAAGTTGCATATTTTCTCATTTTTATAAGATAAGGATAATAATACTTTTTGCACTGACCTCTTGTGTATAGTGACATTTGAATAATAGATTTAATTCATTTGTAAAGTATCAAGCCCTCTATGAGTATAAGAATACAAGGAATCTTCATTCATTCATTTATTTATTCAAGCATTTTCAAGCACCGTGTGTATGAATGCCAGGGAAGGTACTATAGAGGATTGCCCTCCTCTTCAAATAAATGCCTTTTAAATTTACAACATCCAAAATTGTTGTAAGCTCTGGGCTTTGGTGATGGACAGGGAAGCCTGGCATGCTGCAGTCCACGGGGTTGCAAGGAGTCAGACACGACTGAGCGACTGAACTGAACTGAAAATTGTTGTAGACAATCCAAACATGTAGAAAATCTTACAGGTTAGCTAATCATCCAAATAAGAGAGGACAAATTTTAAAAATCCAGAGACAAGATAAATCTGACTTAATGACATCCATCTCTGAAAAGAGGAAGACTTCAGGAAGTTTGGAGAACTTTCAGTAGTAGTATTTATTATAATTATAAAGCTGCAGACTGAGCCAACAAAGGATTCGAAGGGAACTACCTCTCAATATTTGAAGGTCTATACTCAGAAACATTACATTCATTCTATGCAGTTGGCTCAGAGAGGCAGTGTAGGACCAATAAGAGAAAATTACAGGGGCATAGATTTCCAAATATTACAATGGAGAGATGTATAATATGGCAAACTATCCAAAGCTATAATGAGATGCCTGAGAGGTGATGAGTTCTTCCATCACTGGAAGAATTCAGGGTGAAATACATTATCTCTTGCTTGAGCTGGAGGCTTTTAAGGTATTTTCCAATTCTGAGCTGATTCAGTGATCTACTGCTTAAGCTTGTCTCTTAAGCTGTGAGAATACACTCCCCTTGCTCTTTTTGGATCCCCCCTTCTCCTCCCTACCTTTCCCCAGAAGAAGTTTAAGTGAAAACTAAGGTTCCTTTAATATTAATTCTATTAATTTCTATTACGTATGGAAAGATTCTCCCTTAAGATGAGATTTCTATGTAAGAATAAACTCAGGGTCACACATTTATATTTTTAGTTATCTTTTAAAAACATTTAAATGGAAGCATAAGTGTTTAACGTGGTACTTATATTATTTCAGTTCATTGTCCAAATTACATACATAGAGATGGAATGAGCCTGTACTGCCTGGATACAGCAATCGGGTTTCCTCCTCTGTTCTCAATCAGATAGTTTTAAATTTTGGTTAGGCATATAAACACATTGTGATGGACGACATTAATAAATAAGTATTACACCAGCTCTGCTTGAGCAGTCCCTCTTCATCTTTATCTTTTTTGTTTAAATCCTGTGGGCCTCAGAACGCTCTTTATGGAGATCAAGAAGATTAAGCAAAATTAGCTCTCAACTACATAATGGGCTTCCCTCTCCCGGCATGGGTCTCTCCTCTCTGCACGTGGTGACTCCCCCTGATACCACAAGGAGATTCACAGATTATGGAGGAGGGGTGGAATCATGTTCTGGGAGAGCAGGGCACACCACGGGACTTCAGCATTCTCTTTCCTTTTTTTCAGGGTGTATGCTTGAATTGGAATCCAAAATGAAAATGATAAGTAAATCAATTGGCTGCTCAAAGACACCTCTGAATTCACCTGTCTCCTAAGGCTGGCTGACCTGTTCAATCTCACAGTGAGGGTTAGCTGTCCTAGGCTCGAGAACATCTAAACCACAGCTTCATAAACAGATGACACCTTAAAAGCGGTTATTTTCAGAGAGAACGATGCTTCAACTCTGTCAAACAGTGAAAGTCATGCTGTTTATAAAGTCCTCCAGAGAGAGACTGGCTTACTCATGGGCAGAGTCTGCAGCTGCCTGCATGGAATAATTTGAGGATCCACGGGAGGCCCCCCCATGCTTTAAAATCCGTCTCCCTCATCAGTCTGCAGTGGTGCCTGAAATGTCCGCCATTACTGTCATTCTTAAAAGCCTTTAAGGGGACATATGCCTTATTATCTTGAGGGAGGTAACATTAATTAACTATATAACATATTAGAATGGATGAGTTTTCTTGTTAATAACCTCTTACAACCATTGACACCTAGTAACGATCAGGGCCGTGAAGACATAGAAGAGAAGGGAGGTAAGCTTTAATGGAGAAGTAGAAGGTGGTGATTCATAGTGTGCATGTAGAGGTATTACTCAGGTCCAGTTTGGGGGGAGAGGGTGTTTCTAATAGAGGGGTAGCCAGTGGAGAGAAAGAAGGCATTGAGTATTTTGTTGTGGGTAGTCAGGTCTGCGTGACCCCCAAATGAGAGAAATGGAAAACAAAAGGAAGGGTAAAGAGGACAAGTTTTACTTGCCTCATAATATAATCTTGACCCTACCGTGCCCAAAGAAGTTCAGTGGTGCTAATCCTCATTTGTATAGTGATTTTCACACTGACTTAAATGCTCTTAATTGAAGGTGGAGGATGTCTCCTTAATCTAATATCAATGAAAATGGAGAATTGATCATTATAATTTGAATGGTAATATTTTACTAATTTAAGGGATATTTTTGGCCTTTCCTCTATAACATCCATTGACTAACCATTTTTTATTTAAGTAGTCTCTTCTGAGGTATTATTTAGATATTTATTCACCTATAACATGAAGCATTTGTAGTATTTGGTTGGTATCAAAAATTTTAAGAGCCAAAATTGATGGTTTAAGATCTCTTAGTTCAACTCTATTACGTTAGGGATGAGAAGTTGAGACAGATTTTCATAAAGTATCTTTATTTATTCCTTCTACTATTTATTGAGTATTGACTATATGGTAGGTACAGGGATACAGCAACAAGCACATATAATATTTTCTTCATGGAGCTTATACTTTAATGGGGAAGAAAGATATTAACTAAACGTAAAAGCTATAGTTAGTATTGTTGAATAATATATTTCATGAGAGTGCAATATAAGGGAACTTGAAACCTTATAATTAGGATGGTATTAGTAAAATGTCCTTATAGAAATAATGTTTGAATTAATATCTGAAGGTTGGTAGGGGTTCACTAAGCAGAAAGGAAGAAGAAAGATCTAGGCAATGGGTAAAGAATGTGCAAAGGCCCTGCCACCTGGAGGCCAGGACAAGCTTGTGGAATTAACAAGGGTCCTGGGTGTTTGGAGCTCAGAGGGTGACAGGGAGAGAAATTTGAGAAGAAGGTTGAGAAGTAACTAGAGACTGATTATGTAGTGGTTTGTCTGGACCTCATCTAAGAAGTAGTGCATAGAAGAAACTGAAGCCAAATACAAGAGTTTCCCTTGTGACTTAGATGGTAAAGAATCTGCCTGCAGTGTGGGAGACCCAGGTTTGATCCCTGGATTGGGAAGATCCCCTGGAGAAGGGCATGGCTACCCACTCTGGTATTCTTGCCTTGAGAATTCCATGGACAGAGGAGCCTGGCAGGCTGCAGTCCATGGGACTGCAAAGAGTCAGACACGACTGAGCGACTAACACACACTTTCAGGAGGCTAAAGCAGTGATCCAGAAGGGAGCAGGTGATGACTTGTCCAAAGCTATAGAGCCAAAGACTATAGAACTGACATTGCTTCTAGAGTCCCTGATTAACAAGGTCATGCTCTTTTAACTCATAGTAGGTTTTGTGTTTGGGGAAGGAAATGGCAACCCACTCCAGTGTTCTTGCCTGGAGAATCCCAGGGACGGCGGAGCCTGGTGGGCTGCCGTCTATGGGGTCGCACAGAGTCGGACACGACTAAAGTGACTTAGCAGCAGCAGCAGCAACAGAGTACTCTTGCCTGGCAAATCCCATGGACGAAGGAGCCTGGTAGGCTGCAGTTCATGGGGTCGCTAGGAGTCGGACATGACTGAGCGACTTCACTTTCATGCATTGGAGAAGGAAATAGCAACCCACTCCAGTGTTCTTGCCTGGAGAATCCCAGGGACGGGGGAGCCTGGTGGCTGCCGTCTATGGGGTCGCACAGAGTCGGACACGACTGAAGTGACTTAGTAGCAGCAGCAGCAGGTTTTCTGTTGCTTTCTGAACTTCCCATCATCCACTTATCGTACTTCCATTTTAGTGGGAGATGTCTCCCTTCCCCATAAGTTCCTGTGAGTTGCTAGATATTTCTGAAGCATATGATTCCGATCTGACCTGACCAATGAGACCCTCAGATTCTCTTGGGAACATAGTTAGTGGTTCAGGAGTGAGCATGTGACCCAACACAGCAAAGGAGATGCCAGGAGAATAACTAGAATTTCTGAGACAGAGAGGAGTAGTGAAGTGGGGATCTTCTGGAGTTATTTCAACAATAGATGGGGAAGAAACTGAAGTCAACACTGCAGAAGTTGGATGTGAGAGATGGAGAGAAAATGCACCCAAATGGCACTGTATGAACCCTGAGGCTAATCATGGCAGAAGTCAGCTGTGCCTTGAATTTTTCAGTTATAGAAATGACTGAAGTCTCATTCTGTTCAAGCTGGCTTTCATTGGTTTATCTATCCTAGGCAACCAAAAGTCCTAACTGAAAAGTATTAAATTTCTTGCTCCCTTTGTTAACTTACTAAATACCACCTTTAAAGGAGGAAAGCTATAATTTTCAATACAACCTTTGCAGGAGAATAATTTGACTATAAAGTTAGCTATTCTGGATTCATATGGGTATAACTTTAGTATTAAATCACTTTGAAATTGAAAAATAAAATTTTCACAGAATATTTTATTCTAAATAGAAGTGTTTTCCAAGAAATAATTATATATTAGAAATGTTTATATTGTGAACAATATCTAGATAAATGGTACTTGTTATATCTAATGTCATTAAAAGAAAACAGCCAATTGAAAATATTCTTCAAATAATATAACAACATATGATATGCAAGTAATTTCAATGCCTCTATAAAAACACCCGTTCCTTCACATTCAATAAGTCATTAGAATATTTCTGTTACAACATCTTGAAAGTTTTTTTTTCTTGCCACTTATTTTTGACGCTATTTCCTTAAATGCTACCCATTAATAGTCTTTACTTTTGTTCTTTCACTTATCTTAGTTGATTCAGGTAAATAGTAATGCAGTTTCTTTAAGTTTTGGGGGTATATTTAAAGATTTTTGTATTCTTTGTACAATAAACAGCTTAAAAGTTTAAGTATAATATTTGTTTTAAAATCTAATAAAATTTAAGTAAAAGTGTAAGATAAGGCTTTTGTGGGGAATTTTGGATCTGTGGAAGACTAAATGCTTTTTTAAAAAATGAATGAAATTCTACTTCACCTTCTAAATCATAGAATTCCATTCATAAAAAAGCATCCATTCATAAACTTTTGAATTAGTGGACTTTAAGAACTGTTGCCATTGACACTTTGATCTACTTTTTTTTTTTTAACTAAGCAGATGAGCTTCTGGGGATGGTGAGGATGCTGAGAATGACGTGGCGGATTTTGCTTCCTTAATGTTCTTTTGAGAATAGAATGATTAACTTGGGAAGGACCAAAGGAAATGAGCAGTCCATGAGTATTTACACAGTTGAATAAATGGTATAGTGGTTATGCCAATATTTAGAGAAACAAGGAGAAAACAGAATTATAAAAAAAATCTAAGGACCGGCTATACATACATTCATTCCTATTCACTGATTATCCAATTGTGAAGAAGACATATTGCTATTGTATCATGTGAAAAAATATATCAGGGATTTGTTAATTAATGTGCATGTGCTCTAACAGGAATAGAGGTTATATAATATCTATTTCACAAAAATGTATAGAAATAGTTTTGTGTTTAGAGGACTTCTGTCTACTATGATTGAGGAAAGCTATGGAAGAATTGACATTTTAGCTATGACTTGATAATCATTCAGAACTTGTAAGAGTGTTTCAATGGAAAGAAATAGCATGATTTAAGTTATGCAGGTGGAAAAAAAATGAGAGTTCAAAATAGCAAACAGATAAAGATTGGAAAAATGAGTTACGTGAAGGCCAGATCATGGAGGCACTTGAAAGCTATTTAATGGGTTTTGTTAGTTTATCTTTGAGGTAATCAGAAGTCATACTCCTTTGGAGCATGAAGAAAAGGTTAAAAGGAAGATGAAGATGGCTAGGGAATGGGAGGCTACTGCAAGAGTCCAAGTGAGAAACAATAAAGTCTATTTTAGGAAACGTGAAAAGAAAGGATGGCTGGAAGAGATGGTAGACCGATGAAAGGTCTTGGAAACTGAGTATGGGACAAGGGCAAGAAAGAAAGAAAAGATGACCCTGTGGAGATGAGCAAATGTGACTATTGACAAAGCATATTCAGGAAGAGGAGCAGATAATAGTAAGAGAAAGGTGTTAAAAGAACATGATTCTCTTAAGGATTGTGGTCAGCTCTTCATGGAAACAGGAACACTGAATAAAAACATTATATTAATTTAAAATTTTATGTATGTCATATCAAGGAATGTTATACATAGCATCATTGTAATTATGGTACAATCATATTTATAAAGTTTTAATCCAAAAAAGTGATTTTTGAAATTCTGCTTCTGCCAGCTGCCTGCGCCAAGTGAAGAAATGATCTCTTTCTTTCAAAAACTGTTCTGGATGCAAGAACTATGTATTTCATTTCCATACGTGCTCTGTTGATCCATGGAACATTTCAGCTATAGGACTTTTAGTATAGATAAAAGCCAATAATGTATGAAATAGATATTATCAGCAACATGGTATTAAAAAAAATACAAGGCAAACAGTATATTGCACATTGAATAAAAGCTGTGTGTGTATATATATATTCATAAATTAAAATATATATATGTATTTTAAATGTAGTTTTTTCTTCTGGAATTAATATTTCCTAACCATCACCAGGCATGTAGCTAACCATGCAAAAGAGAGTTTTAAGCAATAGAATTAAAATTGTCTAGTAAGACCAGTGAGTGTCTGACAGGAGAGATGGTTTTAGATGCTTTTTCTAAAGCCCTCAAGAGTTCAAGGGCTCACAGTCTCTCTTAAAGGTCTCCTGTGTTTTATCACTCTCCTAATTAAGGAATTTCTGTGTAAGTCCCATTGAAATCTTTCCTGCTCCATTTCTCAGTCGTTCTCCAAGGAGCAACAACATTTCCCTGCCCGATTTTGGTGAGGCCTCAGGGGTGGCCAGTCATCCTAAGGCATTTTGTGGTTGTGAAATGACTGGGGAAGCACGTTTTCTTCCTAATTGTTCGCTATTGTAGTGACGAAGCCCCAGTCAGAGTGAGCTCTGGAACTTGTAGGAGTTAGGCCTTGCATAATCCTAGAAGGAAGTAGCTATGTGTAAGGCCTAAGGAGTTAATTGGGCAGTCTCTCAAAATCCTCCAGGGTCCTTTGAAGCCTCTGATGCTCCCAGATTCTCAGAAAACAACTGTTTCTGCTGCCTTGAAATTGTAGTATCTGGGAAAGAATTGGTTCAATATGAAGTACGTGGCCAGCAGCCAGAAACATTTCCTTGCAGAAGAAATGAACCTCCATCTCTAAACATTGCTTGAAAACAGCTGGCCAAGGGTGAGGCAAGGAGGCATGTCTGACACAAAGTCTCCAGAGATGCCCACTGAGGACCTGATCCTGCACTTGCATGGCCGTGAGAGAGAGGGCCTCCTTGCCTTTTGCACTTTAGATGCCTGCTGGCTTCATCCTTGTCACAGACCCTGGTTGAAAACAAGTTGTTTGAGGAGAGCATCAGGCTTCCTAGGATGTGCATTGCATTTCTATGATGCTTCTGCCCTGGGAGCCACAAAAAGAATAGCTGGTGCTTGGGATGGGAAGAGAGAATTCTGTTCTCCAAGGGAGGGGGCTATGTGTCCATTAGGACAGAGAGAACTGGCTTTTCAACTCAAACAAAAAGAAAATTTATGGGGAAAGTCTTGGGGTAGCTCCTCCGGAGGAAAATAAAGTTGAAGAACCAGATTTAGAAAGGACTGGGCAGAGTTAGTTGGTGAGGATGCAGAGACATTGGGACCCTTGTGCACTTTTGGTGGGAATGAAAAATGGTGCAGACACTACAGAAAACTTAATTTACATACTTAATTACATAAATTTTTCAAAAAATTAAAAATTGAATTACCATGTGAGCCACCAACCCCACTTATGATATTACCTAAAAAATTGAAATTAGGATTTCAAAGAGATAGTGAACTCACATAAGCATGACACCACTATACACAACAGCTGAGATATAGAAACACATGTCCACTGACCAGATGGATGGATAGAGAAAACATGGTACATGCATTCAATAAAATTAGCCAACTTTAAAAAAGAAGGAATTGTGCAATATGCCACAACATGGTTGAACCTTGAGGACATTATACTATGTGAAACCAGCTGGGTATAGAAAAACAAATACAATATGATTCCACTTGTCTATAACAGTCAAACTCATAGAGTCAGAGTGGAATGGTAGTTGCCAGAAAATGTGGGCAAAAGGAAAGAAGTTACTGTTCGACAGGCATGAAACTTCAGTGAGGCACGGTAAGTCAGTTCTAGAGATCTGTACAACATTGAACCTGTAGTCAACAAATCTATACTGTACACTTAAAATTTTGTCAAGTGTAGATCCCATGTTTACCATAATAATGTGGAAGTTTGAAAAACTCAGGTTGATCTCAGATTAAAAGCAAAATGGCTTTGTGATTGGAATGCTATCCAGGTTTCATCTATCTAACAGAACAGGATTACATGAGACATGATACCCAAAGCATTAGGATCATGCCAGCAGAAAAAATGCTCCATGTGAAAATGCTTCATGAATCACAGTCATAGGAATCGAAACTTGATTCGAATTATTACTTGCATTCCTACATTGAGCAAGACAGTATTTGCTCTTAAGTGATTTTCAGAAGATCAAATATGTGCCTAATGCCTCTTTATTTCCCCACACACTTTTGAATTTATTCTTATTTAGTTCTCAAGAGAATTTTTAAAGCAAGTAATAGTTTTCTATTCAAACTGAGGCTTCCTCACCATCCAGGTGATACAGAAACCTAAAAGATCATTTTGTCTGATTTTCCTCTGTTTTTTCATAGATTAAAAAAAAATTAAGACCCAGAGAGGTTAAGGGGCTTTTCTGGGGTCACATCTGACACATGCATGAGACATTGGTGCAAGTTCATGAACAGATTGTCAGATAACATGACCAGTTGTTGAGCATGCAGGATGGCTGAAGCCCAGGCTTACGCTCTTTTCTTGCACAACAAGCAACAAAAGTGGTTAAGGATAAAACTTCTCCCAACTGAATGTGTATTTGGAGTTCTTATCATTTCTTTCTCTCTCTCTCTCTCTCTCTTTTTTTTTTTGGTATTACTTTATTGGTGGAGCAGCCCATTATAGTCAATGCAACACTCAGGCTCTAAAGGGCCAGACCTGGACATGCATCATGCCTTTATCACTTACCAGTTATGTGTTCTTAGACAATTTGGCCACCTCTACAAGCCTTGGTCTCTGTCAAATGAAGCCAGTAATCATATCATATATGTATGCATGCACTGAATATATTACCTGCTACACAATACATGTTAGATATTGCTAATAATAATAGCAAAAAACTAGAAGGATTGAATAGAAGCAGCGTATTGATTTTGTTCTGTTATTAGGGTTCTCTAGAGGAATGGAACCAGTAGAACTGATTGATTCATGATTGATTTTAAAGAATTGGCTCGCACAGTTGTGGAGGCTGGCAATCCAAAAATCTGCCATGTGGTCTAGCAGGCCCGGGAAGAGACCCAGGGAAGAGTTGCTGGCCAAGTCCAAAGGTCTTGTGCTGTCAGAATTCTCCCCTTGCTCAGGAAAGGTCAATCTTTCATTTTGTTAAGGCCTTCAGTTGATTGGGTGAGGCCCACCCGCATTACAGAGGATATCTGCTTTACTCAAAGTCCACTGATTTAAACGTTCAGTTCAGTTCAGTTCAGTTGCTCAGTCGTGTCTGACTCTTTGTGACCCCATGAATCAAAGCACGCCAGGCCTCCCTGTCCATCAGCAACTCCAGGAGTTCACCCAAACTCATGTCCATTGAGTCAGTGATGCCATCCAGCCATCTCATCCTCTATCATCCCATCTTCTCCTGCCCCCAATTCTTCCTAGCATCAGAGTCTTTTCCAATGAGTCAACTCTTCGCATGAGGTGGCCAAAGTATTGGAGTTTCAGCCTCAACATCAGTCCTTCCAATGAACACCCAGGACTGATCTCCTTTAAAATGGACTGGTTGGATCTTCTTGCTATCCAAGGGACTCTCAAGAGTCTTCTCCAACACCACAGTTCAAAAGCATCAATTCTTCGGTGCTCAGCTTTCTTCACAGTCCAACTCTCACATCCATACATGACCACTGGAAAAATCATAGCCTTAACTAGACGGACCTTTGTTGGCAATGTCTCTGCTTTTGAATATGCTATCTAGGTTGGTCACAACTTTCCTTCCAAGGAGTAAGCGTCTTTTAATTTCATGGCTGCAGTCACCATCTGCAGTGATTTTGGAGCCCCCAAAAATAAAGTCTGACACTCACTTCAAATCATCCTCACAGAATCATCCAGAATACTAATGTTTGACTGCATATCTGGGTCCTGGGGTCCAGCCAAGGTGACATAAACATTAAGTTTACAGTTTCAAAGTGCCTTAACCATGTTTTAATGATGGCTTCCATGTCTGGTCTGGCATCAGTGATGGTTTCACTCAGTCACAGAACTCAAGCCATTTTGACAGGCGTGGATGCAAATCACTTTTTCTCTTTTTGATGATAATGAAGCAGTCATATTCTATGATGGGCACTGTTTGTCAGTTTCTCATTTCAGACTTATCCAGCTACAGACATTCACTGACTCCCATGTGCTACCTAATTCCAAAGTAATATCTGCTCTATTGTTCCCCAACTAATTATACAGGTACCTAATAACCACTGATACTCACATCCAAGTCACTCACATTTCTCCAGAGGAGTGACATTTCTCTCAGTGGCCATTGCTGGCCGTCTGTGGTTGGTAATGTGATTCAGATGCTGGCCCTGAAACCCGCACTTGTTTTGGGAGGAGTCCTGTGGGAAGTGATCAGGAGGTGTGGAGCTGTTTCATTTGGGGCCTTGGTGGCTCCAACAGGTCCGAGGAAAGCCATGTGTATTTTTAGACCTCTCTCCTGTCAGTGGCGGTGGAGAAAGCTGAAGATCGTCATCAATCTCCTGATTGTCAGGATCCTCCAGCCAAGATGGCCTGGCTGTTGAAAAGTGGCATTATTTGCCTTGCGCTGTGGTACATGTTATTAAAGCTTCCGTTTAATGTTCTCTTCCAAGGAGCTTGTCTCTGGTGTTTTTATCATCCAGGGAAATGCGGTACCAGAAATGATCACGTTCATGGCAATTTTCTTTGAAGATGGTAAACTTTTGTGGAGTTTACTCTCCCTTGTATTAAGGCTGATAATGAGAAATTGTGAGGATTATTAAACACTCCTAGCTTTCGGTAGGAACTTATTTAGCACAGATGTTTCTATAATTGCGGTACACTGGGAAAATTCACAGTGTTCAATGGCCCAAAACTCATTATTACTTATTACTTCTACCTGTGCATTGTGGCACTAGTTAGCTGGGCTGAAATGTTTAATTTAGCAGGGCTGGAGTTCTGCATCTCAGCTGCTTTAGAAAAACTACCCAGAAGAAATTACTGGATGTTCTGCCCAAACCCTCCCACCTTATTAATCTTTCAACTGTTACCTGGTACCCTGATATATTCTTTTTTATGGGGTTGGGTCACATCATTGTGTTAGAGCCCTTCAGACAATTCCCTAGCTTATGGCCATGAGGCAAAAAAAAAAAAAAAAAAAAAGGGATCTTAAGAGACTTTAAAAACAAACAATGTAGCTAACTATCATGTTTTATTGGGACAAAAAACTTGGAATGTGTACAACTGTATTTAGCTTTCTACTACTCCTTTATAGGGTACAACTCTTGTCTCAGCAGTATTGCTTGTACCTTTCATGAAAGCTTGACAATGTTTAAGAACAGGGGTTCAGAAGATGCATTGAAAATCCTTATAAAGGGCCACTGAAAAGAATACAACAACTCTTCATATTCTCTCATTCTCTGCGTTCTTAAGACCAACACTAAAAAAAAAATCCCCATTGCATCCTTTATTTCCCTAAGCTGAAGAGACTGTTTTGCCTTGGCTATATGTTGGCTGGGGGAAAGTTTGGAAAACGCACTCATATGAGTTTTGCTAAGGTGCTGTTTCCTTGGGTGACCAACTTTCCCTGATTTGCTGAGGATATTGCTGGTTTTACCATTAAGCACTCAAAGCTCTACATCCCAGAAAACTTTCTTTGTCTTGGCATATTGGGACGATCACTCTTTCTTTGATGACCTGGGGTTCCTATGGTCTGTTAATATTGCAAATACTATCCCTAGAGTTGAAGGTTTCTTGAGCATGTTAAAGACTGCTGTTTTTCCTTTGTACCCAAGAGAACCCAGGAGTTGCCCCAGTAATGTAAAAGAGATGAGAAACATGAATTTAATGACAATATTCACTCATAAGAACCAATCATATAAGCTATTCGCTCAATCATGTCTGACTCTTTGACCCCATGAACTGTAGCCTTCCAGGCTCCTATGTCCATGGAATTCTCCGGGCAAGAATACTGATGTGGATTGCTATTCCCTTTTCTAAGGCATCTTCTTGACCCAGGAATTGAGCCTGGGTCTCCAGCATTGCAGGCAGATTCTTTACCGTCTGAGGCACCAGGAAAGTCCTATCAGCTATCAGAGACTAAATAATACACCCTATTAAATTTTGGATTAGATTTCAAATATGTAACATTGGTGACTTTATCAAGACCAGAAATTTTTGCTTTTCAGATTCATTTCTTATACTTAAAGATCATATTTATTTGACAGTGGCAAAACCAAGATTGCAAAATGATCTAGCAAATTTTCGATAACTTACACATCTACCTTTATCTAAATAACATAATACTTTAATTGGAGAAGAAGTTCAGCTTTCCTCTTTAATTCTTTGTCTCAGTTATTTTGATTGGCTGCATGATCACACACATGAATTTAGAGGGTAATAATGATGGTTCCATTTCTATTCTTTTTTCCTCTTTTACATATAGAGTACAAAACAAATTTAAAAACGTTATGATGATCCACTAAGTATTTAATATATATTTAAAACTCTGTTTAGATCAGTGAGTTAAGTATCACAAAGAATAATATAAATGGTGGTTTTAGGAAACATGTGGAAATATTTTAGAAAGCCTTTACCTCATGCCTTTAGTTATTCTGGGCAACAGTGATTGGGTACATGTTGTTGATGTTCAAATTTTGCAGGTTGTGTGTGGTGAAGAGGTACATGGACCACACTGGACCTCCCTTCTTTACTAGCAGGGAAAGGAGCTCTGTGCCGTTTGCCCTTGGTGACTAAATTACAAATGAATATTTCAAATCCTAGGAATGAATTTTGGGTAGACATTTTGTTGTATGTCAAAAGACTAATATAACTAACTATGCTTTGGCTTTTAGTAAATCAAACAGACTTGGAACAGTAGTTCAAATTATTCCATAGAACTTGAATATTTCATATATACGTAACTAAGATATTCCATTAATTGAAGTGCTGGACAAACTTCTGCATGTTTATTTTTAATTGTGGCAAGGCATCCCAAGGTTAGGGTATTCATAAAAAATTTTCTCATTAGTATTCAAACTTTTTAGGTTTCATAGCTTTCTAGTGAGATCTAAAATATTTAATCCACTTGATCATGAAAACAAACTATTAAGAATCAAGGAATAGCCTCTGTATTATTTGTCATTTCCAGCTTCAGATGGTGCCAAGAGCACAGAGGTCTGGAAAGTTTAAAACCTAATTAAAAGTTTTTACCAAAGTTATTTGAATATCAACTTCACGTCAATCTGACTCTATGCTGAGGGATCAGATTTTTAAAATAGGAGGGCAGAAGGAAATGTGACCTCCCACTTAAAATTGTCTTGAATCTTCTTTCATTTGGACTTGATTTTTTGAAGCTCTAAATCAAATTCTTCTTTGAGATGGAAGCTAAGTGACAGAGATAAATCCAAAGCTAGTGACACTTGAACACAATATGCCAGCCTCCGATGGCGTTATCAGCATTTCATCCGCACTGCACTGTGCTGAAATCCTTCTCACCCATTCCTTTCCTGGAATACTCCTGCTGAAGAGCAGCAATAATAACTCCTCTGCCAATTAAAGTGTTCTACCTGGGGCCAGCCGGAGCTTAGTTTGGGGACAAGGTCACTTGCTGGGATGGAGTTGTAGTTTCCCAATTACTAGTAGTTCCACTACCTCTTCTAACTTGTCAAATAATGAGGAGACTTTGAAGGCTAAATCCAGCAGTAGCTCCTAGCGGGGTTAATGCAGAGTGAATGACAATGATACCTCAGGAGTGAGAATCTGACAATGTCTGTCAAGCTCTGTTCACAAGGATGATGAAGTTCATTGCTACTCAACACTACTTGGGAAAGCTATTGGTCTTGATCTTTTCAGTGAGAATGGACCATATTACTCACTTTGGCAGAAGTTCATTAATGATTTCATGCCACCTGTATAAACTGGGCATGAACTTGATGTCCTAAGATAGAAGTTGAATGTATTACAACAGGGCAACTTACCCACAAAACCATGTCATCTCCTGTGTATGTCTCATGCCTTGACTCTCAAGTCAATGTATTTTTTTTTAATGTTTCTAATTTCTCGGGTTAGTGATGAATGACAGTGGTTATACAACAGTTATTTTTGGTACTCATTAGCAACACAACTGAGAGAATAAGAATAACAAAATTATGCTCCCAAATGAAAAACAGAAAGACTTTATACGAATGATAACAATGTTCACTGCTGACTCCATTGATGAACCATTTAGCTGAAGACTGAAAACAACTCAACAAAGAGCCCTATAAAATTATTCTAATGATCAGCCATTCAACATTTGTAGGAAATTGACTAGATGGCCTGAAAACTAATGTCTCCCAAGTCTAAACTGTATTTTTAAAACTAGTGCTCAAAGCTGAATATGTAATGTGGCAAAGCATTTTTAGTGATTAGATTCTTTTGCCTTTATTTTTCCTTCACATGTGTTTATTTCTTGAAATACTGAAGGATACTGCTGTCCTTTGATTACCAAATGGCCTTTTTGGCTCCTACGGATGTTCTGACTCACTCTTCAAATTCTGCTGAAGTTTGCTTTGGATAAATGGACCAAGCCTCACTTAGTGATGACAAATATATACACAAGTATTTAGGGAGATGCAAATATTACTTTTGACTCATGTCATAACTAGTCAACTGGTTCAGATCTGAATATCGGGTATCTTTTCCTACTGGGAAAACAGTTCCATATCCCCAAGATCATTTTACAAAAATGCAAAAGCAAAGTATTTGAATAAAAAATGAACAAATATATTTTATCTAAAGGGACAGATACCCCATCCCCAATTTCAGTTGTTGGGCTCCAAAATATTCATTTCTGTTTGCTTTTGATACATGTTGGCAAACTCAGCTAAGAGCAAGGAGGACATTTTTTTTTCTTTCATATTTTTTCTACTTACATCATAGTAAGTGGGCCTGAAATAGCTTTTCAAGTTTCCCATGAGATGATGCAAATTAGATGATGAAAAATAGCCACTAAACTTAAAATTTACATTTTAATAAATGAATAAAGTTTCAGCTAGGTAACATACACACTTTAGAGTAGCTCTTTTAGCATTAAGATTTTATTAGTTCTATGGGAGGATGCTCTGGACTGTTGCAGTCTGCCATCTTCCTCCTGCCTAGTGGTTTGCTGATTGCTAGTGGCTGAGAGTATGCCAGAGAGGGCAAAGGGGAGACTGCATTATCTGTTTTGTAATAATGCATCTGAGGTATTTTTTCTGTATGGCATGCTTTCTTTTTCCAGAATAAAATGATCTTTTATTTACAAATATGATTTTCCTCTATAATGTTCAAAACTGCTAAAAAGTAGCAGATGTAATATAAGCAAAATACTTTCTCTTAAGTGTTTTTAGACTGGTTCATAAGGAGGAAGGTGCTGTTTGCTCTAAGTCAATGATTTATTACTGTTTTTTCTCACAACTGTTGGGGCTTTGCTGAGTACCTAGTTTTATTCTCAGGAGCCTCTGTAGAGCAGTGCTTTCCTTTCAGGGTCCAGTCCGGTTCATTGTCGCCTCTCCTCTCCTCTCTGCTTGGAGGTTCTCCTTCCTACTCCTCTCTTGGCGCCTCACCTGCCCTTCTCCCTGCCATTCTGCTTCTTTCACAGGTTTCCTGCTCTTCCCCTCAGGGTCCCAATGACAGCTAGTTAATCTGACAAGTTAATCTATCTATGGTAACACACTCTTGGGGGCTCCTTCCAGGCAACAGTGAAAGTGAAAGTGTTAGTCCTTCAGTCATGTCTGACTCTTTGGGACCCCATGGACTGTAGCCCACCAGGCTCCTCTGTCCATAGAATTCTTCAGGCAGGAATACTGGAGTGGGTTGCCATTTCTTTTTCCAGGGGATCATCCCAAACAGAGGCACATGCATCATAAATCCTTGAATTTTTACCTGTTCTAGAATCCAACCAGCTTTCAGTGCATAACCAGTTGAGACTCTACGACACAAACATGCTTGGGCCAGTGGGCCTTCTGGGGTCTATCCTGTTACACTGCCCGCTATAGACTGTTCACATGACTGCCTTCTTAAGAGACTTCTACAAACCTGCTCAGTTGCTTCGGTTGTATCTCATTCTTTGAACCCCATGGACCATAGCGTGCCAGGTTCCTTGGTCCATGGGATTCTCCAGGCAAAATACTGGAGTGGTTTACCATGCTCTCCTCCAGGGGATCTTCCCAACATAGGGATCAAACCCATCTCCTGCTTCTCCTGCATAGAAAGGCAGATTCTTTATCGCTGAACCACCTGGAAAGCCCTCAGATGCACATTCCTAGGCAGCCCCTCTAGAGATTTGTAGGATTTAGGACTCTGTGGATATCCTAGGTCTGTAGAAGCAACTCTCTCCAAGTTAGGTGGGGCAGTGAGGGGCTTATGCCCATCAGTCCATCTTTGTTTGCCATACCATTGTTGTTGTTTAGCCGCTAAGTCGGGTCCAACTCTTTTGCAACCCCATGGACTGTAGCCCACTGGCTCCTCTGTCCATGGGATTTTCCTAGCAAGAATACTGGAGTGGATTGCCATTTCCTTCTCCAGAGGATCTTCCCAACCCAGGGATCAAACCTGGGTCTCCTGCACTGCAGGCAGATTCTCTACTGTCTGAGCCACCAGGAAACTCCTTGCCAAAGCATACCTTTTCTTAAAACAATTTCTAGACCTGCTGGAGCCAAAAGTATAGAAACAAGTCACAGATAATCATGAAAATACAAAAACCATTTCTAACTTTTTTTTTCAAGAAGTCATATGAGTGCAACTGATTTTCTGTGTACTAATACATATTGGGTGTTTAATAATAATAACATGCTCACATTTATTCTAGCCAGAGTGCTATTAACATTTCAAACATCATCTCATTTAATTCTTGAAATAAATTATAGAGTGAGTACTGTGATTATTCACATTTAAAATGAGAAATGGAGGTTCAGCAATACTGTATAGATAACTCAAAATTTGCACAGTGATTAAAATGGAACCAGACTCTGCACCTACATCGCTTTGATGCTGGAATCAATGCTCTTTTCACTAGATTATGGCTGTGCTCACTTCATCTTAGGTCATCTCTGGGTTCTCTTCTGGCTTCATCACACTTATTCAGTGGTTAGGGCAGTTTTTCTTATTAGATGGGACCTTGCCTGAACCCTAACTTTCGTCTGTTGCTCTCCTTGGGTATGAAGCCACCCCTCTTTAAAATGTGAGAGTATCAACCATTTCTTCTGATTGGTTAGATCATTTAATCAGATTACTTTATACATATAAAAGCAGAATGGAACATGTAGTTCCTTGTTCCATAAAGAATTAGAACTTTCAGGAAGTTTCCTCTAGCACAGAAACTGCTATGTTGGTTTAATCATTCTTCTACATGCTCAAAACTTGTTTCTTTTATGTTATTAATCAATTTTTGAGAACCTAGACAAATGGAAATTCAAATTTGCTTTGTGTCTATGATTAGTGACATATTTAGGAATTTGGGGCATTTAAAGATATTTTGCCTAACCATTTCATGGATTTAGCTATTCATTATAAACTGTTTCATTTCATGTGTTAGGGTTTACTTAATACACTACCTCAGTTTTATTTACATATTTATTTACCTATAACTAACTGCCTTCTCATATAATCATAAGCAAAAATCTAGTTGTTAAAAAAGTTCCCATGAAAAGGGAAAAAAGGAAGAAGCAATTTGTTTTAAATAAACCTAAAAGGAACCAGGTCTTAAAGCCTGACAACTTTTTCAATTTAATATTTATTGTTACAGTTTTCTATTTAGCGGACGTTTAGCGAGGTCAAAATTCATTGTCTCAAGACTGTTGCTTCTCTTTTATCTACTAAATTCTCCATAGACTAACACTGATGGAAAAACATGCCTGTTTGGATTTAGATAGAGTCAGGAATGTAACATAAACAGAGAGAGAAGAAATTTATGTTTTTTTCTGGCTTTTTTCCATGGTTTGCTAATTGTGTCTGCTACAGCTATTACTGGGCTCTGTTTAAGATCAGACTTTCTTCTTGATATGTGAGACATTCCTTTTTGTAAACAAAACATTAGGTTTTCATTCAAAAAAAAATGTGTTATAATCAGGAGACATTTCTTCTTACTATTTCCATTTGAAGATTCCCACCAGGTCTCTGACATAAGATACAAAGGGGTTTGCCTCCAGCATGAATAATTTCATAAACTGAAGGAGCTCATTTTTTAACATTCTTAAATTCAATGAGCAGAACGCACTCTTAAGAATCATAGCATCCTAAATCCCTGAAGAGGTCCAGTATTGTCATGACTGGACGAGAAGAGAGGGAAACATTTGACACAGGCATGTGAAGACTGAATACAATTTTGAAACATGCTTTTTTAATTTGGGGTATTTTTTTTTTTTCTTTACAGAATTTGTTTCCTTACAAGTGGGATTATACTATCTCTTGTATCTTATGAATTATTGGACATGAGAAGTGTGTTACTTTTTCCATGTCTAAATGAGCAACGTCCAATAAGAGCATAAGATAGCGTTTTAATCACCAACATGTTCCAGGAAATTGTTCTTGAGCACAGAGCTTACCTACTTGAACAACTATCAAAGATATCAGAAATCTTTGAATATTCATTTGAAAATCAACAGCCTTTTTCTCCTTTGAAGTACAATACCAATATTTACATGACAATTCTTCAACAAGGCAAAATAATGATGTGCTATTTAAAAAATGAAGTGAGTTGAAATCCGAGGGAACCTCAACTATGCATAGAAAAGATTTAAATATTTATATTAACTTGACTATGCTTAAGTGCCTATTAAACTGTCTTTATAGAATTTATGGGTTGCTGTTGTTTTGTATGGTTGGGAAAAACACCCTATCCCTTTTACTAGACAGTGATTATTGGTTGAAGTCTTTTTAATCTTACAAAATCAAAAGAATTTCTCTCTGTCTCTCTCTCTATTAACAGTGGCAAGTGACCCTATTGCTGAAGCATTTGGATGAATATGTTCTTTAAAAAAGAAAAATGCTCTGAGACTTTTGACCATAAGTGAGAAAACTCTGTATTTGCTTTGGTTTGGGGTTCAAGTTTAGAATCAAGAGGTCAAATTTAATCCAAAGCCATTTTAATGACTCTCTTGAAAGTTCAGCATCTTTATTTTCTTAAAAAGACTTGGGCATTTCATTGAAGAAATCCGAACAGCAGAATTATAGAAAAGACCTCAAGAGCAGGAGTTTGTAGAGACAATTACATAATATATAATATTTATATATATGAATACCTATTTTAATAACTATATTCTTAACAGTGTTGCAAGATGAATATTCTAATTTATTACTGGTGACCCAGTTGCCACTTCTCTGGAAGGGCAATTTTATGGTCTCTACCAAATGTGTTAAAATAACTATACCTTAACAGAGCAATTCTCTTTTAATAAATTTTTTCTAAATGTAATTAAAGATACATGCCAAAATATCTTCAGTTGTGCTCATAGTATTGCTGCTCTAACAACACAAATTTGTATGCTACCCAGATTTTAAACAAAAAGGGATAAAAATCAGTCTATCATATACATTAAATTGTACCACACAACAGAATATTATATATAACATATTTTTGTGTAAAAGTATACTTATGTAGCGGAGAAGGCAATGGCAGCCCACTCCAGTACTCTTGCCTAGGAAATCCCATGGACGGAGGAGCCTGGTAGGCTACAGTCCATGGGGTCACTATGAGTCGGGCACGACTGAACGACCTCACTTTCACTTTTTTTTCCACTTTCACTTTTCACTTTCATGCATTGGAGAAGGAAATGGCAACCCACTCCAGTGTTCTTGCCTGGAGAATCTTAGGGACAGAGGAGCCTGGTGGGCTGCTGTGTATGGGGTTGCACAGAGTCAGACACGACTGACACGACTTAGCAGTAGCAGCAGCATACTTATGTAGAAAGATGTTTATAATAAAATTTTCAGTGTAAGACAGAACTAAAAAACCAAGGGTTAAAATAGATATCCCTGGGTCCCTGAGTACATGGAACTAAGAAAATTCTTAATGTGATGCTTCTATAATAAGCATGTGTCAATTTTATATTGATATAAATAAACCAGATTGTAATAAAAATGAGCTTTTAATTCCTAAATTTGAACATAATACAGTCAAGTTTCTATAGTTTAAACAAATCTTTTTGAAGTTTAGAAAATGAAAAATATCCTAACAAAACATCACAGCAGATAAACTACAATCGTGGTAGTCTTCTGATGTGGAATGTTTTCTCTGGCTTTCTCCTACATACCTAAGCCTGACTCTGTATAGGAAATATTTGATGTTTGTTTGTTTTGTTTGTCTGAAGGGTAGTGGAATAATTAGGTGTAAATGTTTAGTTAGCGGTGTGCTGGTTAATGTTTAACAAGCTGCTCTGGGGTTGTGGGGTGGGGTGGGTGAAGGCTTTATTTATAGCGTTTGCCAAATGGTGTAAATACTCTCAGCATGGCCGATTTCAAGCTTTCTATGTGGCATCACTGAGTTGGGAAGAGATGGACACACTTAGCTCTGAGATGCTGGTACCACTCAGCTTCAGCACACCACTGGGAAAGCCGGGTCTCTAGCTGGGAGGGTCCCTGTGAGGGTAGAATAGAACAAATTAGGTTCAGAAGCACTCTGGATTAAAAATTAAGCTTGGAAAGTTTAGGAAGTGGAAATTTTCCTAAGGTGTAGGAGAAAGACGGTGTATATAGACTAGTGATGTAGTCAAAGATAGCCCATGAGACAAAACCAGAATTTTCGAGAGTGGCAATGATTGAGCTTTTCTTGTTCAGAAGAATCAATTGCAGTACCTATTAAGCACAGGCAGTTCCAAGATTCTCCCTAAGAGATATAGAATGTGGCCCAAGAATCTGTATTTTAGACTCTCAGAGGACTGCTATCATTAGACAAGGAAGTCAGAATTAGAATGTACACACTGTGATCCCATATCATGCTTTGGGAGTACTAAACACTTGAGGATATATTATAATTAGAGTGCATAATACAATTTATCTTCTAAAAGTAGGATAATTTTGAGTATGAGAGGGAGTATTAATTATTGCTTCAAATTAATAGATATAATTCAAGATGATCCTGGGAAAACTAAGTAACTGACTTTACTCAAAAGTACTCCCAGAAGTCCTCAGGGTTATTGTAGAACATTAGCTGCAAAACCACAAGATGGGTGGATATGCAGCAGTGATGCTGTGCTGTTCTTTGTTGCTCAGTCACGTCTGGCTCTTTGCGACTCCATGGACATGGCCCACTAGGCTCCTTTGTCCATGGGGATTCCCCAGGCAAGAATACTTGGAGTGGGTTGCCACGCCCTCCTCCAGGGGATTTTCCCAACCCAGGGATTGAATTCAGGTCTCCTGCATTGCAGGCAGATTCTTTACCATCTGAGCCACCGGAGAAGCCCTTGAATACTGGAGTGGGTAGCCTATCCTTTCTCCAGGGGATCTTCCCAACACAGGGATTGAACCGGGGTCTCCTGTATTGCAGGTGGATTCTTTACCAGCTGAGTTACCTGGGAAGCCCGGATATGCAGCTACATGTATCTTATTTGGAGCAAACAAATTTCTGGCTCTTGCCTCAAACACGATGTGATGAGGATCACTGAGATTCTGGAGTGTGAGAACACTTTTAGCACCACCTCATTTAGTGGAAGGGACTCTTTCCTACAATGAGTATAAATTCCTGTTAGTGGACCCTTAGACAAGAATTAGGAGAAGACAATGGCACCCCACTCCAGTACTCTTGCCTGGAAAATCCCATGGATGGAGGAGCCTGGTGGGCTGCAGTCCATGGGTTCGCTAAGAGTCAGACACGACTGAGCGACGTCACTTTCATTTTTCACTTTCATGCATTGGAGAAGGAAATGGCAACCCACTCCAGTGTTCTTGCCTGGAGAATCCCAGGGACTGGGGAGCCTGGTGGGCACAGAGTTGGACACAACTGAAGCAACTTAGCAGCAACAGCAGCAGCAGACAAGAATTAAGGTCTATTTATACTTCTCTTGGTATTCAAATCTGCCTAATTTTAGGAAATAGCTCCTCCTAAAGAGACTTTGGTCAAACTTGCTAGTATGGAAAAATACTCATGTAAGACAATCTGAGATCTACTGAAAAGACTGTCTTCCTTGCCCTGCCTGGTATGATGCCCGATCTTCTCAGTATTGACCCATTATCAAATAAGTTTCAGTAGCTACAAAGAAAGGTCAGTAAAATGGTGGATAGGTGAGTGGACACCACAGTTGACAGGTGACATGGTTGGCTGAGATGACATTGAGAGCATTACCCTTAGGGAGGGTGAAATGTAGATTAAGCTAGTGCCGGTCCCCAGTTATTTCATAAAAGCACCATGGTAGGCACTTCTGTTGGATGGAGATATTGATTTAGATCAGATTTTTATGGACTGGACTCATCAAATGCAGGAAGTACTAGTGCTAAAGAATCCTCCTGCCAATGCAGGAGACATTAGAGATGCAGTTTTGATCCCTGGGTCAGGAAGATCTCCTGGGGGAGGGCATGGCCACCTACTCCAGCATTCTTGCCTGGAGAATCGCATGGACAGAGAGGCTGGTGGGCAACAGTCCATAGGGTCTAAAGAGTCAGGCATGACTGAAGTGACTTAGCTTGCATGCATGCACCAAATGTAGGCTGATACCAAACGGTTAGTGCAAAAGATCTCTACTGCTGTACACTGTGTGTTCTTGAGCAGTGATGTTGGAGACAGAGTTATTGCAAGTGGCTGAAATACATAAATACCAAAGTCTTATTTATAAAGGAAAATAATAAATCTATACTGTCTTTAATCTATGTGTAGATGCTGTTGTTATTACTGCAGTACTATTTTAAAAAAGACAACAGAAGTTTTACTGAATTCATGTACATGTTTATTTATGTGCATATATGGTTACACATGGATTCACATTCACACATACAAGTGCATTTATACATATATACACATACATATGTATAGTACTTTATACCTTTCTCAGGATAGTAATGTGAAATCAGTCATTCAAGGATAGATCAAACTTTGGTAGGTTAAAACGTATCTTCTAATGTAAGATATTTAGGAACCAGAACAAAAAAATATGATACAATCTAAATGATCTTGTCCAATCTCTGTGTGTACAATTGGCCTAGCAAACTTTGGTTTTCGGATTCTGGGGAAAGAGATATGAAACATGAATAAGACATGAGAATGATGGATAATGGAAGAGGTAATGGAGACAATGATTTTATTAGCTCAATGAAATGGAAATGATGGACTGGTCCAGGAGAAGGACCCTGGAGATAAGTCCTGGGCCTTAGGAATTCAAGAGAGAATTGGTCAGGGCCAGACCTCAAAAGATTAACCTTTGGGGGCAATTTGCATTTAATAATCCTTTGGGCTATAGAACTATGCATTTTCCTTGCTGTGTATTTTCCTATAAATATCAGTGACATTGTAGTAATTCTTTATAATGAATCTATTATTCACTGTACGTTCTTTGATAGGACTGAATATTCCTACTGACCTCATTGTACAGAATGCCCGCAGCCTCTCCAAGCAACTGTCAGCGATAAAGGCAAACTTGTGTCCCTTTTCTTAGCCACTTACAAATTTGTATTCCTTTTCTTAGGCACTTACTGAATTCAGACTCTTTGTCCATCTATATTGAGGATCAACAGCTAAATTTGTTACTAGCCTTGCTCACATATTTACATTTTACATTTATATTTTTACAATTTTTGCACATTTTTTTTCCCTAAGAAAGTTAGATTTCTGCCCTTGCAAAAAGGACACTATTTTCTCATCTCTTCTCGTATGGGTTTATGTAAGTTGACATTTGCTGTGCCTCATCTCTCACTCTGAGCTATTTGAAAGTGCTTGCCCAGGGTCTCCTTGGGGACCTGGTTTCCAGACCGAGGGCTGGTGTTGCTTTCAGGGTGAAACCTCCCAACCTCTTCAAAGAACAGACAGGTTTGACCCTAGAGCCCTTATTTATAACAGCTAGTCACAAGGTGGCCGTCTTACATGACCTATGGCATGTGCCTGGCACTATTCTCAGACTCCATAGACCATGCTCAAGGGCAAATGACACATTTCCTGATTAGGAATGAATTCCTGAAGCAACATTATTAAATATTAAGAGCCACAAATAGAGCCATAGAATGGTGATGTGACCCAGAAAGAATCTTTTAGCAGTACGTTTGCATACTTAAAATCAACAGCACTCAAAGTTACTGAGGAATTGAAACATTTCTTTAAAATGTTTGTTTTGCTTGTTTTTAACTATTTGAGACACCTGGAAAGGATAAATATGGAATCCTGAAAATGCAAAATATGTTTATTTAGGAGGTGAATAGCTGGGAGCTTTTTTTTAACCTTCTAAATCTCAGTTCAGTGTCTGCATCTGTTAACAAAGACAGTTTTAAATCATGCAGTGAGACTGGAACAAGAATGGTGAACATGAGTGCTATAGATGTTTGGGTCATAGTTAGGTCTTTATTTTAAATGCATATTATCTCAACAGCATAATAATTTCAATGGGCTTCCCTGGTGGCTCAGTGGTAAAGAATCCACCTGCCAAGCAGTAGAGGGGGGTTCAATCCCTGGGTTGTGAAAATCCCCTGGAGAAGGAAATGGTAACCCACTCCAGTATTCTTGCCTGGGAAATTCCATGGACAGAGGATCCTGGAGGGATTCAAGTCCACGGGGTTGCAAAAGAGTTGGACATGAGTTAGCAGCTAAACAACAACAACATTCTAATTTAAAACACATTAATTGAATTATTTTGAATTTTTATAGCTCTGTAACGTAACAGCAAAGGGTAGAAAAAGTTGAGAAAAAAATTCCATCCAAATGCTGTTTCATTTATACATTGTCAGACAACAGGTTTTTTTAATTTATTATTCAAGTGATTCAAAAAGTTAGTTTTAGAAATATTAATGTACTGTATGTACATATGATATTTACGCTAGAAGGATTTACTGTATTTTCAAATATAAATTTGTGGAATTTGCCAATCAGCTATGAAAATGCACTTGAAAGATCAGTCCCCAAGATGCAAGGAACATGACTGATGTTTTCTTCCTCTAATCTGAGGATGTTCTGTAAAACCTGAGTTTGGATAGTTACCAGAAATCACATAAGTCAAATTTTCTACATATTTTTTAAAAATAGGGATTCACGAACTTAAATTTTCTTAATTGAACCAGAGAGTTAATGTACCTAGATGTATTTAGTGGACCTAACAGTTCCACCAACTTGTTGCTGTATGAGTAACAACAACAAAAAGTTAAGAGTCTTCTCTTTGAGTTTAAATCTGCCACTCCTTGTGTGATAACTTCAGAGACTTCTCTGTGTCTGTTTAATGTATCTGAAATAATCTGTCCATCGAATCAGATGAATTCTCCTGCTCCTTCTCTTCACTTCTTCTTCCTTTGGGCAAGGTAATGGTTATAGAAGAAAATGATGATTTAATCCTGTAAGTATTTGAATTCTAATTGCTGATTTTGGCTACAATACCATACACTACTTTCACATTATGTTCTCAGGAATCATGTTCTCTGATATTGTGCATAGATTTATCTTGTTCTAAACCAAATTATTCTGTTATCTGCCCAGAAAAAAATAATTTCAAAGAATTATGCCTTCTGAGAATCCATGGAAACTTCAGGGAGGAGTTAAAGTATATCAGAGCAAAGATATATTTGGGAGCAAGAAGGTATATTGCAAAATATAGTCCATGTTAAAAGACATGATGTAAACTAGGCACACCTTATCATGGAACTGCTACCTTTAAGAGCATAAAAATTCATTTCCAAACAGGAAACAGAGACAGGTAGATAATCTTAGAAGATTCTAAATGCTCCATTATTTTATTTCAATTACTGTACATATGAAATTTGTTTTCTCCTATAGGTATATGGACATAATGTGTTCTGGATCAAAAAATGCTTTTTTATAAGGGCAACATGCTGCTGCTGCTGCTAAGTCGCTTCAGTCGTGTCCGACTCTGTGCGACCCCATAGACAGCAGCCCATCAGGCACCCCCGCCCCTGGGATTCTCCGGGCAAGAACACTGGAGTGGGTTGCCATTTCCTTCTCCAATGTGTGAAAGTGAAAAGTGAAAGTGAAGTCGCTCAGTTGTGTCCGACTCTTTGCGACCCCATGGACTGCAGCCCACCAGGCTCCTCCATCCATGGGATTTTCCAGGCAAGAGCACTGGCGTGGCTTGCCAGGGCAACATAGCTTTATTTAAATAATATGTTGAATAGCTTTGAATGATTTAAGAGCAATACATTTTCATGACAATGTAATAATTCCTGTCATTATTTGATCCTGGCAGTTCTAGTTAACTCAGTTTGTCTTAAGACATTTCCATGACACTTCAAGAAAAAAATAACATCCAAATAGTATGTCAACCTTTCTTTCCCTCTGTTCCCTGACCCATTTCCACCCCCCACCACCCATCACTGTAACTTTTTTCCAAAGGACCATTAAATCCTTCGTAGACTACAGCCTGACCTCCGTCAGGCTCCTTTATCTGCAGTGTACACTTTAATATGATAGCTGCCTATACACCTTTTTTAGATGAATGATGCCAGGACTATTTGTGACACTACAGTTAGGGGTCTCTTAACATTTCCATTCTAAACACCTATTTTCAAAGGTTTATAACTCAGCTATAAAAATGTGCTCCAGGCTGAAATTTAGCTTACAGCGTCCTAGCCCAGGAGCAATCTTTTACTCTTTTATATATTAATCTTGAAAAAAAAAATGGTGTGACTGTATTTTAAAGAACTTAAGAGTTCACAGTAATAGAAGTTAAGGATCTAGGGTCTAAGGAAATAGCACATGGCAACAAGTCCCCCTCATCTATAATAGGTTGATCTGAAATTCAGTTTCATAGCATCTCCTTCCTGCTTTTCATTCTCACTGCTCAGAAATAAATCTAATTTTATTGCTTTTATTATTTGTTTCAATAGTCTCATTTGTGGAACTTATTTAGTAGTTATGCCACCTTGATCTATGGTCCTCGCCATAGGTTTGAATTGACCATTCCAGGGCAATATCAGATTTGGGAGGCCAGGGTGACATGATTATTTGTGTTTGCTGTTGTTGCTGTTGGTGGTGTTGTTATTTAAATGGGAAAAAAATGACAAAACATATATTAATTTTTGTTGACTGTAATTAAAAATGTATTGAAAGCTTAAGAACAATAAAAACAACCAAGCCTTACTTTTCAAGATTGCTTCCCAAGACATTTACTTGGATATTCAAACTTTTCTTCTAAATCTTAGTGTTTCTTTCTGGTCTAAATTATTAAATAGATGGGCTTTTCCACTCTGGATATAGTTCATTAATAACAAATAAATTGAATTGGTGATGATGTGTTTTCCTAACCATCTGATAATTTGATTGCTTTATCCTGATTTCTATCTCTGAAAATAATCTTTGGGTTTTCATATCTAGATGACTTTAGATTTTTTGGTATCTCAATTATGTATTAACCCACTCCAGTGTTCTTGCCTGGAGAATCCCAGGGACAGGGGAGCCTGGTGAGCTGCTGTCTATGGGGTCACACAGAGTCGGACACGACTGAAGTGACTTAGCAGCAGCAGCAGCAATTACATATTAAAAAATAATTGATGTAGTTATTTAGTCACTAAGTTGTGTCTGACTCTTTTGCAACTCCATGAACTGTAGCCTGCCAGTCTCCTCTGTCCATGGGATTTCCCAGGCAAGAATGCTGAAGTGGGTTGCCATTTCCTTCTCCAGGGGATCTTCCCAACCCAGGGATCTAATCTGTGTCTCCTGCTTGGCAGGTGGATTCTTTACCTAATCATTGAAGAGATCTTCTAATTATTATTAATAGTATTTTTTCCTAATATATCTTATGTAGCCCAAAACCTTATTCCTAGATAACAATATTGTTTCTTGGATGTTTTTATCATCTATAATAGCCATCATAACATTCATTATTTGACAAACAAAAAGGACTTTCTTTAAATTCAGATTATACAGAGTGCTACTGAAATATTTTCAAGGCATATGACTTTATATTCCGATCATTAGCAACTATTTTGTGAATAATAAAGTATCACAGGTAGAAAAACCAACAGACAACAAACAAAAATGATCACTCTTTCCAAAGGTGTTAGAGGGAAAAACCAACATGCATATAAGTCAAAGCAGGTAAAGACAAGATGGGAAATATGGAGTGCTTGTTTTTCTTCCTTGTGAAATTTGCTGCACGTCTTAATCTATGATTTGATCTTATAGAAGAACATTGGGAAACTCATTAGCTGTCAGGATTGGCTAATAGGGGTGCTTTATATAACATTTGCTTTTTAAAAACATATAGAGCACTGTACTTTCTAAGCCTCTGAGACTTCATGGCCCTTCTGTACTCCCTACCCTCTCCAATGGCACCCTTTCCAGTTTGCCTTCTCTGATCATGGGAATTGGCAGGGTGGGAAGATGAAAAGTGACAGGCTTGGTGGGGCCAGGAAGGCAGAAGCGAGGCAGAGAGAATGAAGGAAGATGTGTGAGCGCATATGTATCCTTCAGGATTCTCAGTTATTCTTTACCATCTGTCCATAGTGTGAATCCCTTAATAACTATTTCAGAATGTGTAACATTTACTAAGAAATTCACAGATGTATTAAATTATAAATATATTTTAAATCAAATATAATCAAATTTACTTTCATATTCAATGTATTATATATATGTATATATGTAAATAAATACATGTATGTATACACACATACACTCATTCATTCATCAAACATTCATTGAGCATCTAGTCTATATCCAGCACTGTGATAGAAGCCAAGAAGGATTGTACAAAATGGGCTGGTTTTTAGAGAGTGGGGAGAAAGCCTTAGAAAGAAATAATTATAACGTGATCACTGTGAAATGATAATTAGAATACATTGTGATGGCATTCTATGAGTGAAAGAGAGGGAGAGACTCTTTCTGAAAAGGCAGGGAAATGCCTCAAAGAGATTGGGGTCTTTGTGTTGGGTCTTGAAAGATGAGTAAAAATTTTGTAAGAACATGTGCCGATGTCAAGGCAGAAAAGAACTTTGTAGGTTTTGTTAGCAAAGACTAGTCTGATCTAGGATGGACAGTAAAGTATATTGATGGACAGTAAAGTATGTTGATGGAAAGTGATGGAAGATACTGCTAGAAAGATAAGTAGGAATCAAGTCTTGGAGCATCTTCTATGTTATGTGAAGTTGTCTATTCTTGACTGTGTAGGTGATGAAGAGGAACTGACGATTTTTAAGCAGTTCCATAATGTGATCTGCTCAGAAAGCTATCTCTGGTGGCATTGAGGATGTTAGGTTGGGAGGGGTGAAAACTGGGTGAAGAAGGACAGATTTCAAGGGTTTTTTGTCATAATCCAGGAGAGATGAGAATCATTTGTTAACCAGTTTTTCAATATATGTTAGGCACTGGAGGTAGAGTTGGAGAAGGCAATGGCAACCCACTCCAGTACTCTTGCCTGGAAAATCCCATGGACGGAGGAGCCTGGTGGGCTGCAGTCCATGGGGTCGCTAAGAGTCGGACACGACTGAGCGACTTCACTTTCACTTTTCGCTTTCATGCATTGGAGAAGGAAGTGGCAACCCACTCCAGTGTTCTTGCCTGGAGAATCCCAGGGACAGGGGAGCCTGGTGGGCTGCCGCCTATGGGGTTGCACAGAGTCGGACATGACTGAAGCGACTTAGCAGCAGCAGGAGGTAGAGTAATAAAGCAAGATATAATCCTCATCCTCATTTATGAGGCTTAGGTGGAGAGAAAGACAATAAATAATAAAATGCCTTTCAATGTGGTAAGTCCATAAAGGGGTGCGTAAACAGTGACATAAATTAGAAGCAAAACAAGAAAAGGATAGCTAACCTTTTCTTTCAAGGTCAGTGAGAAGGGTCTCAGAGTTGGCTTTCCCAAGGCAGCTATGACTGACCTGGGATCTGAAAGATGAATAATATTGATTAAGGTGATAAGTGACAAAATCAAGATTGATCAATAGTAGGTGAAAGTGGGAAGGTGGATAAATTGCTTGGGGTGAGCAGGTAGAGTTAAAAAAAAAAAATGAAACCAGGATACAGGGAGGATGGATTCCTGGGACATCAAGGCAAGGTTCGAGATGCAGGGAAAGGAAAAATTATCCAGTGTTGGGTGAGGCAGAATCCAGACTGGTGATGGCATGGAAGTCAGGAAGGGAGAGAGTTCTCAAAAGTGTCAGATGCTGCTGGAAAGTGAAAAAAGAAATTTCTAATAAACTTTAATTCAGTAAATATTAAGCACCTACTTTCTACAAACTATGCTAGATACTGAGTCATAAATGAGTGAACAAGACAGACATAATTCCCACTTTGAAGACACTTGGAGTCTAGTGCACATAAAGACACAATAGGTGTTCCTAGGGATTTGGTGAGTAGGACAAAAGTAGTAATTAGCTTCGATCCCCGGGTTGAGTAGGAAATAGCAAACCAATCCAGCATTCTTGCTTGGAAAACCCCAGGGACAGAGGAGCTTGGCAGGCTACAGTCCGTGGGGTCACAGAGTCGGACATGACTGAGTGACTAACACTTTCACTTTCAGTGATTATTCCCATTTTCCCTGCTCCCCGCTTTCCTTGGTTCTGATACCACTTTTCTTTCTGTCTTTATGGACTTATCTATTCTGGATAATACATATAAATAGAGTTATAAACAATGTGTCTGACTTTTCACTTGGCATTATGTTTCTGAGGGTTATGTCATGTAGAGCGTATCAGCACTTTATTCCTTTTTAGGGCTGAATAGTATTCCATTATATGGATATACAGCATTTTGTTTATCTGTTACATTAATTGATGGACATGTGGGTTGTTTCTCCCTTTAGCTATTGTGAATAGAGCTGCTATAAACTTTTGTGTACAAATATTCATTTAAATACCTGTTTTCAGTGATTTTCTATTGAGGAAAGAAACTGGTTTTTATTTATAATCAATGGGGAACGAAGCAGTGGAGATGGAGAAGAAATCAACAAATAAGAGTAATTGATGGAGAAAAGTTCTGGAGATAGGAGAGAGATGAAGACTAGAGTGTTTCCTTGGAAAGTGATTTGAGTAATAAGAGGAAGAAACATATTTCTTGTAGCTATCAACTCTACTGAAGCCCCTGCTGAATGTTGGATATTTTACTGAGTGGTGATATTTTGCTAAATGTCAGATGTTTTACTTTAAATGAGGACATTAGTTTTTCTAAGTGTGGTTTGTATTACGAATATGGAACAAATCTTGGAAAGATTTTTCTGTAAATGAGGCCCCCAAATACCAGAATATTTCAAAGTATTTCTAAAATCTTCATTAACAAATTTAATAGAGATACTCATTGGTCACTGTGTAATAGAGGCATTTAATTTGGATCAATTTCCTGCAATGCACTTAGCAGACTTTAAAATCCATTTTGTTGGGACACCTCTGAGACCCCATGCTAGATAATAAGGATGGCTGAAAGCCGATTTCATAATTTCTATGTGCAACTGAGGTAGAATTAAAGTGCAAATGCAATTTTTGAAGTGCTTGACACAAGAGAAGTTGTAAAATTGCTCTTTGCTCTGGATTGTTTGAATTTCTGTATGAATGTTTTATACAATAGTCTTTTTACTGTTTTTCAAGTCATGAGCAATTATATTTGATGACAGGGCAGTTATCACACATAGAAACTCAGCATTCCAGAAGCTATTAAAATCCCACCACTAGACTCTACCTCTCCCTACCATTCCAATAGGCTCAAAAAATTGTAGAAACTTTTGATTTTGAGTTTTAACTCAAATGATCAGAGATGGCAAATTGGGATATTTTTCTAAATATAGGAATAATCTCATCTTGCAAAGTAATGATATAATTATGCTTTTGTTGATTAAATATTAATATTGCCATGGTTTTATAGTTCCAATCCCTGTAGCTTTACTTCCAGAAGTTCTATTTATTCTATTGGAGGACAAATGACGAAGCAACACATTCTGCAGGTGTCAGCTCAGGCCACACTGTGGTACTGATTAAATGCATGGGGTCCCAAATGTTCTTTTTTGAGTCTTGGACTCATTGAGTCACTCTCTGCCTCTGACTTGTTCTCTTCTCATTTAAAATTAAACATAGAACCATTGGCAGTTTCCAGGCTTGATTTTCATCCCAGGCCTAATGGCTTACAGGTGGCAAATTTTTTTCCCCCAATGACAACAGCAGACTTTCCCAAGTCAATCCAGAGGTAGTGCCAATGAGACATTATAGACAAAGGACAGGGAAAGGGCCATTTCAAACTAAATACATAAAACCCTTTTCCTTTTTTTTTTTTTTTTGGTTCCGTAAAAGCTCTCCCTCACCCTCTGCTTTTTTATGTTTGATATATAGAAGTGATTCCATTTATAACTTGATCTCGTTTGCTCTGGGCTCTCTGTACTTAAGCCTCAGATCTTTTGATGTTGTTTAACTGTTACAAGGGCTTCCCAGGTGGTGCTAGTGGTAAAGAGCCCATCTGCCGATGCAGGAGAGGCCAGTTTGATTCCTGAGTCAGGAAGATCCCCTAGAGGGATGGCAACCCACTCCAGTATTCTTGCCTGGAGAATCCCATGGACAGAGGAGCCTGGCAGGCTATAGTCCATAGGGCAAAAGTCAGACGCAACTGTAGCGACTTAGCACACACACATGCACAACGGTTATAAACTGACCAATATTCTGGAGAGACTTATCTGTGAAACACGTTGGGCTGCTTGCCTGTTTTGTTTCTCCCTCTTCCTCAGAACTTACACTCAGCAATAAGAAGATTGACTATGAGTTATTCTCAATGAGTTTCATGACATATAATGTGACCTCTGAGTAGGTAATAAAATTGTATTGTCAGTATGTTCCTGTTTTTTGAAACACTGCAGAGTGGTGGAAGTAGGTGGGATTCAGTGAAAAATATTGTGATACACATGCTTTCAATGCAGTTATCACTAAGGAAACTGTTTCATATTTAATGTGATATCTCCCTAACACCTCTGTGTTTCAGAAGTCAGGGGTTTTGATGTATTGAAATCCTTTACAGGAAATAGTAAAGAACTGTTGAGACGATTAAAGCTTCAAAGTGATTTCAAACATTTTGAAATAAAAAGAAATGTTATTGAAGGTAGGCTGTCATTAGTAGTTTATTAATATTAATAACATATTAATAAAATAAATCCATGAATGGTGCAATAGGTGTTTTTTTTCCTAACAGAGAATTTATTGTTTATAAGTGAGTATCTGAGATGTGATTTAAGAAAAAAATCACCAGTCAATAGTGTTTCCTGAGTATCTGTAATTGGATTTAAATCAGAATATATTCCTTGACTAACTCACCACCTTTTATAAAACTTGAGTTCATGTCAACAAGTACTGGCATATATATATTAATAACTGATTTCTTTCCAAAAGGCGAGAGAGCTAGGAATAAACTTGTGTGTTATTTTAGGAGAGAAATAGACTTGTTGGCCTATATAGTGTGACTGTTATTTGCATATAAATTACTTCACAGGTATAATCAAGAAAGATATTTGCAAATAATAATCATGAAAATAAAAATATTGTGAAAGTACAAATATTCATGTGTTTCTTGTCTGAGTCATATATGTATATATCTAGATTGATGCATATGCAGAGAGAAAGAGAAAAGAAAAACTTTACATAGTGACAGGACATAATATGAGGTGGATGGATTTGTTTTTCGTGAATCATCGCCTCATTTTACTGTAGACTCCTTTTCCAATCTATAGTCAATTTGCACCCCGTGTGCTGAGCTACTGCACCCTCTCTTCAGTGAGGTGGCCACCCAAGCCCACAGTTCTTGGGAAGAATCTTTCTTTTGACCTTTCCCTAGCATACATGTCTTAATTCCATTTCCTCAGAACCATGCAACTAATAGACTAATTCACACCAAAGTGGAAATGAGTGATAGATTCCCCAGGGAACTTACATTTGAGTATCATCATTAACTCTCAAAAGATCACAGCTATAACCCTATAAAGTGAGTGGGGATTTTGCATACCAGAACAGCCTCTTCCATGAAATATTTTGGTATAGTAGACAGATGTTTGATCCCTTTTCTATTTCATCTTATAGATTAATTTTTATTCATCTTAAATATTAGGACTGTCCATCATAGGTCTGTAGTTCCACACATGCTTAGATAGAGAGGAGAAAAAAAAACCAACAACAACCCATATTTGGTCAATATAAATTAATAAGATAACCATAATTAGTGGTCTTTTTTCTATGTAGATTTTCCTGTATTTTGAGAAAGATCTGAAGTTGATTTCTATTTTTACAAGGAGACTTTTTAAAAAAATTTGTCTGTAATGCTGACCCATGATTCTGTGTGTGTGGTAAATTCTAATCAGATCTAAGAAATTTATATTGTGTAAGGTAAGCACAGAATCGAAGAATGAACCTGTCACTTGGGGTTTTGATCTGATGAAGGAGAATTGTCAGTGACTCTACCAGGAAAAATCCCCAAACTTTCTGAGATAAAGATCTTGACCTTCTTGTGAGAAGCTTGGAAAGGCTAATTTAAATCAGGTTTCAAACAAAGTGGAAGTTCCTTGGAAACACAACAGAACAAAATGTATTTAAAAGTGTTCTGCTTAACCGGTTAGAAGGAACCTTAGGGTTTTGATTCCATTATAAAATATAACACAACAATGGAAAAGTCATGTCTCTTGGAAGTATGTTGACTTGGAGAGTGATCTGAGGCTTAGGACGTGGGTTGACACATTAAAGCTACCACAGCTTTAATTTGCATTTGTTTTTCTGAGATCTCCAAAATGTGGTGGGATGGGATGGGAAAGAGTTGGTGCTGTTAGGTATTTCTCCTTTTATTACTTGTTTTGGCCTCTGATTTGTTGAGATCATTTTATTTGAAAAAAATTTCCTGGCATGGGCAACCCAATGGAAGAGCTCAAAATATTCTCTGAAAGCTTCCTATGCTGAAGAGCACTGTGCTGCCATTTCCCTAGATCTCAGTTCTAAAGCAGTCTGTATAAACCTTAATTAATTTATATTTTAATTTTTGGCTGCACAGTGCAGCATGTGGGATCTTAGTTCCCTTTCCAGGGATAGAACCCATACCCCCTGCATTGTTAGGTAGAGTCTTAACCACTGGATTGCCAAGGAAGTCCTTGAACTTTTACTTAATTTAAATGAAGTTACATGTGGTGTCATTATTATTCATGAGATTTATGCTAAACTCTAGGATGCATGGATGCATATACTTAAAAATAAATCTTCAGAAAAACAAAACAAGAAAAATCTTTCTTCAGAGCTTACTCACCAGCCTCCAAAAGATTCAACTGTTGTTATAAGAGGCTCATTGTTGCTTGCATGTATCTTAGATTTTATTTCCTGTCAGCTCTGGCAAGACCTACTAAGAATTAGTTTCACCACATAGTAAATAAATGCTTTAATGCCCTGCATTATTGTTTATACTAAGCTTTGTAGGCACTTAAGCCACAACAGATAATTGTCAAAATGATGAAGCACTAAAATCACACACAGCCAGCAGTTATAATGTCGATGTTGTTCTAGGAAACAGCTAATAAGACTTGGAGCTTACATTTTTTTAGTTGGTTAAGAAAAGCAGTGATTTATGAAACTGTATTTTAATAAATGTAGGGAGAATAATTTTGGACTCCACGTGCCTTATAAGATTTATTTATCTATGCTTTCGTATTTTCTCCCTTTATCTGGTTTATTTTGCTTAAATCAGGAATTGGTATAAAATACTGCGTTAAAAGGACCTAGGAGAGAGAACTAGATGATCAGGTATCTTGAACTAAGCCTGTATCTTTTGTGGTAATTCTAATTTTAAAATTAGCACAAGTTAAGGGCACAGTTTGCAATTTCTAATCTGAAAATAGAGTTTCACCACACAAATGCAAATTTCATTCTATTACTTTCAGAGTTTTATCAGCTTTTGATCCTGGGCATGGGGAAAGGAAGTGAGATCTGTCTGCTCAGGCAGTTTGAACCACAGAATGTCTGGATTGCTCGTTTTCTTTAACAAGGGCGTCAGTGAAAGCTGCCTTCTGTCTGTGGTGATGTATCTGAGTGCAAACAGGACCCTGATAGCCATTATGTACCTATTAGTCCTGATTACCTTTTGATAGCTCCTCGCCAGGTGGTTTCACTCACTGTGACAGATCTAGTACTTTGTTTAACCTTTAAACCAGTAGGGCAATAACACAGCTGACAGAAAGGGAGAAATAATTAAGGAAAACTTTGCTAGGACATTTAAAAAAAATCTCTAACAAGACAGATATTTCTGTTCAGTTTGAAAACTTGTCAAGAGATACATATAATTCCCCATAATTGCTATAGCAAAAATGTTTTAGAATTTTTGCTAGTTTCAAATTAATTTTAGCAATGTAGCTTAATCAAATTACTGTGTCTTCCTTTAAAAATATCTATGATTTACACTTGCAAGAAGCAAGTTTTAATATTTCAGTACGTCAATGAATAGGAGGAGAGTGCAATCCAAGAGAACTTCATTTCTGGAAAAATCAGAAAGGAAATGTACTTAAACATATTATTTAAAATCTTCCAACAGTCTGAGTTCTACATTTTCTGAAATGGCTGATATATGCTTTTGGAAAATATTATAAGTGATAAAGAATATCTGATTCCATAACATGAACAACTCTAGGCATTTAAATGTGGTCAACAGTGACTGGAAGAAGAAAAGACATCCTGAACTTCATTGGCTTATATTTCAGAGTACTTTTTGTGAGCAACTTCAGAAAGTGTCTTGCTAGGGAAGGAGTCAGTACTGTGTCCTCTACTTTTTCTCCACATTCTACAGCAGTAACCCCCCCCCACCCCCGCCCCGCCCAGGCCTCACCCCATCACCGTACTCGTTTCCCTTTGGAGTCATCGTAGTCACGTCCGTAAAAGGGCGCGTCCGAACTCTCTGGCTATCCCTCCCATTAATCCACACGCACAAAGCAGAGAACTAGAAAGAGTGCTTCACGGTTGCATGAAGACATTTAATTAAAGTCGGAACAACTTCTAAATGAGAAAGTGCAAATAGTCTCTCCAGGTCATTAATAATTTGGCAGTTTATAAGACATTAAAATGTAATGTGTTCATTATTTTCCTTAAATCTATTGAGAGCATTACATAATTCCTTTTGCTTAGCTAAATCCTTTTTGGCGAAGATGCTATCAACTAATATAGGTGTCTTATCCTTGTCAGAGATAAGATATGGACATGAAGAAACATCACAGTTGTCTTCTAATTATGTCAGACAACAAGTCTAATTTAGCATTCTTTCATACATCATTTATCATAAGTCTTAGTGTTCCTTGTTATCCATTCTTATGTTAATTGATTACTATCATGTTTTCCACTTCATGGTTGCATAAATATTTCTTACAAACCAAGCCTGGCATTTCCAATAGTCCAAAAGTCCCAAATCACACGAAAACAACAATATTCTCAGTCACGCAGCTATATACCATATTATCATCTAATTCTAAATAGGATTTCAACAAAACAAGTGAAATAGAATATTATTTTAAACCTTATTGTTATTGCTGATTGCCTCAGTAGTATATATTTTATATTATAAAGTATATTAAAGGCAAGATCCCTTCTTTTAAGGAATTTCAGTGATAGAAGGAACCTCCACAAATTAAAGTAAATGTAATCGACCACATTTTATGTTACTGTCAGTGCTAAAATGATCAGCATGGCTTAATCTAAAAGCTTGTATGGGGCAGTTTGGGGAGAAGTCTTAGAAACCATCAGAACAAGGTGAGTCTTTGAGGATGGGAGGGTGGGAGAAGATCTGAGATGCACATGTGACATCCTTGAAGATCCAGAAGTGAGTGGATTTCAGTTATGCAAGGAATAACACTGTTTCTTTTTTTTTTTCTGCTTGGGTCAGACAAATTTGGAAATGTATAAAAGGAAATCTCTCAATTGAAAATGAGAGGTTTTTGACCTCTGTGAATCAAAATTTGTTCCTACTTTTGTGATAGAAATTAGAAACCACTAGAGGCTCCTAATATGTAGTCATCAACATAATATTAAGGTGAGATTTGGGTTTTTTTTGATGCAGGAAAGCTGAACTTAGGAAATCAGGCTAGGAAGAAATAATAACCCTTCAGGTCAGTGAGGTTAGGATCTCTGTCATAGACACAGCTATTAGTTTTCTAAAGGAAGTGACACATAAGCTGGGTCTCAAACGATGAATGTGAGTTAGGCAAGAGGAGAAACAGTCCAGGTAGAAGGAATGAAATATGAAAAGGCCATAAATTAAAAGGACATAGGACTTTGAAAGAAGTTTAAATAAAGTTCATATGACTGGAATTTAAAGGGTGAGTTTGTGAAGGAGAGAAAAGAAGCCATGAGACTTCTATGTCATTTAAAGGAGTTTGAACTTTGTTGTGTGAAAGGTGGGGAGGGTTTGGAGAGATTTAAGCCAGGGATATGCCTCATGATCAGGTTTGGAGTTTGGGAAGATCACTCTGAGTGTGGACTGTAGATGGGAGGTGAGCAGGACTGAAAGAAGGAAGCTAAAGAGGGGGTCATGGAGTGTCCTTGACAAGGTGGCGTGTGGTCTGGTGTAGGCTGGTGGCTGTGGGGACAGCCATAGCTATAAAAGGTATTTAGGGAAAAGAATTGTTCATCTTGGCAACTGATTTAATATTGGAGAAGAGGAGACGGAAGAGTCCAGAACGAGACTGAGGTAATGGACTTTGTGAGAAGCTAAATGTAAAAGACTGAGGGGGAAAGAAAGAGAAAGATGACAAGATTACCAATGGCATTTTTTTTTTTTACAGACTTAGAACAAAAATGTTTACAATTTGTATGGAAACACAAAAGATCACGCATAGCCAAAGCAATCTTGAGAAAGAAAAACAGAGTTGGAGGACATGTTCCCTGACTTCAGACTGTACTGCAAAGGTACAGTAATCAAGACCCTATGGTACTGGCACAAAAGCGGAAATATAAGTCATTGTAACAGGATACAAAGCCCAGAGATAAACCCACACACCTATGGTCACCTAATCACAAAGGAGGCAACACAATACAATGGAGAAAAGACAGTCTCTTCAATAAATGGTGCTGGGAAAACTGGACAGCTACGTGTAAAACAATGAAAGTAGAACATTCCCCACCAACAGACACAAAAATAACTCAAAATCGATTAAAGACCTAAATGTAAGGCCAGGCACTATAAAGGTCTTAGAGGAAAACATAGGCAGAATACTCTGACATAAATCACAGCAAAATCTTTTTTGACCCACCTCCTAGAGTAATGAAAATAAAAACGAAAGTAAAGAAATGGGACCTAATTAAACTTAAAAACTCTTGCACAGCAAAGGAAACCATAAGCAAGATGAAAAGATAACCCTTGGAATGGGAGAAGATATTTGCAAATTAAGCAACTGACAAGGGATTGATCTCCAAAATCTACAAACAGTTGATGCAGCTCAATATCAAAGAAAGAAAAAGCCCAATCAAAAATATGGGCAGAAGACCTATCTAGACCTTTACCCAAAAAAGTCATACAGATGGTCAACAAACACATGAAAAGATGCTCAATAACACTAAGTATTAGAGAAAAGCAAATCAAAACTACAATGAGCTATCACTTTACACCAGTCAGCTTAGCCATCATCAAAAAAATCTACAAACAACAAGTGTTGGACAGGGTGTGAAGAAAAGGGAACCTTCTTACACTGCTGATGGGCATGTAGATTGGGGCAGCCACTATGGAGAATAGTATGGAGTTTCCTTAAAAAGCTAAACATAGAACTACTGTATGGCCCAGCAATCCCACTACTGGCCATATACGCAGAGAAAGCCGTAACTCAAAAAGACACAGGTACCCCAGTGTTCACTGCAGCACTATTGACAATAGCCAAGACGTGGAAGCAGCCTAAACGTCCATCCACAGAGGAATGGATAGAGAAAATGTGGTACATACAAGCAATGGAATATAATTCAGTCATAAAAGGGAATGAAACTGGGTTATTTGCAGAGACATGGATGGACCTAGAGACTGTCATACAAAGTAAAGTAAGTCAGAAAGAGAAAAACAAATGTCATATGTTAACACATACATGTGGAATCTAGAAAAATGGTATAGATGGTCTTATTTGCAAAACAGAGACAGAGACATAGAGAACAAAGGTATGGATACCAAAGGGGAAAAGCAGTTGGGAAGAACTGGTAGATTGGAATCGATATATGTACACTATTGATACTATGTATAAAATAGATACCTAATGAGAACATACTGTATAACACAGGGAAGTCTACTCAGTGATCTATGGTGACTTACTGCTCCTACAGCTAAGTCACTTCAGTCATGTCCGACTTTGTGCCACCCCATAGACGGCAGCCTACCAGGCTCCCCCGTCCCTGGGATTCTCCAGGCAAGAACACTGGAGTGGGTTGCCATTTCCTTCTCCAATGCATGAAAGTGAAAAGTGAAAGTGAAGTTGCTCAGTCGTGTCTGACTCTTAGCGACCCCATGGACTGCAGCCTACCAAGCTCCTCCATCCATGGGATTTTCCAGGCAAGAGTACTGGAGTGGGGTGCCATTGGAAATCCAAAAAAGAGGAGATGCATTATTAATACATATATAGCTGATTCACTTTGCCATACTGCAGAAACTAACATGACATTGTAAAGCAACTATGTTTTTGTTGTTGTTCAGTAGCTAAGTCGTTCCTGAGTCTTTGCAGCCCCATGGACTGCAGCATGCCAGGCTCCTCTGTCCTCCACTCTCTCCTGGAGTTTGCTCAAATTCATGCCCATTGAGTGAGTGATACTATCTAACCCTCTCAGTAACCATCCTCTGCTGCCCCCTTTTCCTATTGCCTTGTCTTTCCCAGCATCAGGGTCTTTTCCAATGAGTCAGCTCTTTGCATCAGGTGGCCAAAGTATTAGATCTTCAACTTCAGCATCTATACTACAATTAAAGCAACTATACTCCAATTTAAAAAAAAGATAACAAGGCTTAAACAATAAAAGGCCATGTTATATGCTTTAAGGAGGGAGTTGGTGATGATATACTGGTAGAAAGAGTGTAATAAAAATGATCTTAAAGGAAGTCAAGAGGGAATATTTTACAAATGGTGACAAACATGAACCCAGGATCCACAATGGGACACTGGATAACTAAAACTGTTCACAGAAATCCAGAGAGCCAGGATTGAACCTGGTACAATGTTGTGCGTAGTTGTTCGGTCATGTCCGACTCTTTGCAACCCCATGGACTGTAGCCTGCCAGGCTTTTCTGTCCATGGGGATTCTCCCAACCCAGGGATCAAACTCAGGTTTCCCACAATGCAGGTGGACTCTCTGCCATACACTATTAAGTGACCATTATGTTAATATTAGCAGGGTCCCTTGAAGGAGGTGGAACAATTAGCAAGGAAACCACAAAAAATATAGAAAATGATCTATCAGTGGTTAAAGAAAAGTCAAGGAAAAGAGTGTTACCTATGTGAGAAGCTTGATTTTAAAGGAGCTATTCTAAACCAAAAAAAAAAAAAAAAAAAGAATCTGGATGATTGCAAACAACTTGTTAAAGTAAGTTCTTTGAGCTCGCTCTTTCTTAAAGTAACTGGTTTATCACTCAGCTTTGTTTTACTTTTACAATTCTACACCTGTTACTAGTGACACTTGTTTTTCTCTTAGACAAAATGTCATGACTGCATTTTACCTCTATTTTCTATAATTTATGGTAGGGAGTGCTATCCATACTTTCTCCAGATGCATGGTTGACTGGCTGGCCCTTGAGCAGGCCTGAGTGTTTCGATGCCAGTAAAGAGATGCTTTCTGGCTCCAGTTTCCTCCTTTGAAGAGACAGAGCTGAGAGGTCAGCATAGACATGGCCTGGGGTCAACTGTTGAAATGATCTTGGCACCTTATGACTGCAGAATCTTTTTTTTTTTTAAGTTGTGACCCGGTGAAATGTCATAGGGAACCTCAGGAATTTATGGCCCATTAAATAGGAACTTTTGCCCTCTTGAAGTATTTGGCAGAAAGCTTCCCTTCCATTCACCCTCTCCCACGGAGCTGGAGGAAAAGATCACTGAGCACATGCACCTCCACCTTTGGTTTCCTCTTAGATCTCTTTCCGGCCAGAGATACAGTTTCTTCTTTCCTGTTTTACTGTTGACAGAGCAAGCCTTCTCCAAGCGGGAGGTCAACAGTTATGCAGCTGCTCTTCCTGTGATTCCGTGAGATATCATGACACAGAGGCTTACAAGTAGGAAGCTCATTTATACGTAGTTCCAGACTATGTTTCCCAGCACATTTTTTCAGCAATAAAAATGAAACAAGTACCGTCTTTGGATTCCCACCTGCAAGATCGCAATTGTTTCTGAAAAGAGAGAGTTGATTAATTAGTATCAGAAACCCCAACAAGAGCAGGCTGAAAACTTTGTTGCACCTAAAATTTAATCTTTCATGATTTAAAATTTAGAAAGGCATCATTTATAAATTGCCTCACTTTTAATTGAAAAGCCTTAATAATACCTCCTTCGCTGCTCTCTCTCACTGTCTCTCACATACACACTAGAAGCAGAGTAGATGAGTTGAATAACGTAGTTACTTTGCATATTAAGTTTGTTTCCATTATAATGACACCTTGGGTCTCTAGGAATCCTAAGGAATAAGCACTATGTGCCACTCATTCTAGTTCATTCATTTATGTAACAAATATTAAGCACCTACAATGTGGCAGAAACTATTCTAGGTGCTTGGAACATGCCAATAAACAAAAGAGAAAAATATGTCTGCCCTCCTGGAGCTTATATTTTTGCAAGGAGAGATAGGCCATGAACAATACACATAATGAATACATAATTTATTTGGTATGTTGCAAGGTGATCCTTGGACTACAAGGAGGTCCAACCAGTCCATCCTAAAGGAGATCAGTCCTAGGTGTTCATTGGAAGGCCTGATGCTAAAGCTGAAACTCCAGTACTTTGGCCACCTCATGTGAAGAGTTGACTCATTGAAAAAGACCCTGATTCTGGGAGGGACTGGGGGCAGGAGGAGAAGGAGATGACAGAGGATGAGAAGGCTGGATGGCATCACCGACTCGGACATGAGTTTGAGTGAACTCCAGGAGTTGGTGATGGACAGGGAGGCCTGGCGTGCTGCAATTCATAGGGTTGCAAAGAGTTGGACACGACTGAGTGACTGAACTGAACTGAAGGTGATAAATGCTGCAGAGCATAAGAAGAGCAAGGAGCAAGTTAAAGGGGGCAGGGTAATTTGTGGTGTTCAGTAGGGTGCTAAGAAAGGTATGTTTGTGCATGTATATAGCATCAAGGGGAGGGGGTGAAAGTGCTAATGAAAAGGAAGTCACATGGACGCAGGAGTTTATGGTGTTCCTTCATGGCAGGAAAGAGTGGGCAAGTCAGGAACTGATTGCCCTCACCAAACATGTACAGGACACGTATCTTGCTGTTATTGTAGCCCCTCACTGCTTTTATTCTCATCGTGCTCAAAATGTCTGAAGGCCAGTTTGTATTGTGAAGGTCAGTGACGAAAGAGATTATGGGTGTAATGGAAAGAATCCAGGATTAGTTTTGAGAGTCTTACAATTTAGCCTTGGGGTTCTGCTTCAAACTGCTATGAGACGTTGGACAAGTTTTAATCTTAATCTTTTGGGCCTCAATCTCCTTCTTCTGTAAAATGAGAGAGTCAGCCATATGATCCCACTCAACTCTCTTCTAAGAGTCAATGGAGGTAAACAGGAAGATTGAGAAGGAGTAAGGAAAAAAAGAGAGATGGAGAAGAAAAACAAAGGCAATTAAAACAGGAGTGGCATATTTGGCCAAAGGGAGAAAAGGAAAAATGATAAAGAAAGAAAAATAAGTAAGCCAAACCTAAAAGTGGGTAATAAGTATGCTGATATAATGCAGTTATAACTGGACATCTGGTCAATTGCCTTTTCTCCACTGACACTTCTAGAAAGCTATGTTTGCTTAGGTGTACATAGAGGACATCCTGCTCATCTCCCCTGAGGGGCTACTAGCCCTACCTGTGGGTTTCTAGAGTCTCAGATGGTATTTGGAATTCCTTTTTAGGGCCTAGTTATTAATTTTTATATTTTAGATGTAAAGATTAAAAAAGCTTTGTAGTACTTTGGTAATCTGTCCACCTTAGATAACACTCTTCTAATGGAGAAATGGGATCCTAACAATGAGGAGCGTATTTTTACAATCCCACTTGTTGTCTGTGTCATAATTAATTTTGACATCCCATTTTTTTTTTTTTGAGAGAAAAAGGCAACTATATTTTGAAGTAAATTAATGTGATTCCTGTCACCAATATTCATGCTCCTCAGAGACTCAGAAGGCCATGGGCCGGCGAGTACTGCTATTTTCAAAGAGATGAACATTTATCATTTGCTTATGTGGATTGTGAAAGTGTTAGTCACTCAGTCGTGTCTGACTCTTTGGGACTCCATGGACTGTAGCCCACAAGGCTCCTCTGTCCATAGGGTTCTCCAGGCAAGAATACTGGAGGCGGTTGCCATTTCCTTCTCCAGGGGATCTTCCCAACCCAGGGACTGAACCCAGTTCTCCTGCGTTGAAAGCAGATTGTTTACTGTCCGAGCCACCTGGGAAGCTTATATTTCATTTTATAGGTTTCTCTTGATAAACTCCTCTCTCCTTTTCTTGGTATCTTCCTCCCTCATGGTCATTTCTCCATTTATTAGCACCAACTTCCAGAGAAAAGATATTTCCTTCTGTTTCTAAAAACTGTTGGGAAAACTGGCAAATGGTAGATGTTGAAAACAAAGGCTGAGTAGTTTAAGTTCCAGAAGAGATAAGATAAGGCTTTACCTATTTTGTGCATTATAATTTTTATGAGTTCTACTTAGCAATTCTGCATAGACAGAGAATGGTATAAATAACAGGTAGAAGAGTTAGCCTTGGAGAGGATTAAGGCACTATTTCTAAAAAAGTGCAACAAGGAAAGTGAAAAATGACAGATACACAGTTGACCTTGAACAACACATGTTTGAACTTGACAGGTTCACTTATATGTGGATTTTTTCCAATAGTCCCACAGACTATGGGACTTGAGAATTTATGTATTGGATTTTGGTGTCAAGGCAGCTCCTGGAACCAATCTCCCATGGATACTGGGGAACAGCTGTATGTTGAGATGGGGGTGAGTCAGACTTTGAGGTACTTTATGCTCATTGAACTCTCTTCTGAAAAAGAAGAGGCATAACCATCTTCTTAAAGAAAATTGGGCAGGGGAAGTCTGAAGAGAAGGGGAAAGAGTTGTATCAGCTGGTGTGAGGACTGGGAAAGGAAGTCAAAGATACAATCACCATGGATAGTGTTGCAGAATTAGTGGGAGTTCCTAAGTTTAAAAGATTAACAGCGCATAATAATAAAATATTATAATAACATGTATTATCCATTAATACTATATAATATACTATTATATAATAGTATAATATTATGCAATTATAATACTTGGAATTATACTACTATTGGAATTATAACATTATATACTACAAACAAAGCTAGTGGAAGTGATGGAATTCCAGTTGAGCTATTTCAAATCCTGAAAGATGATGCTGTGAAAGTGCTGCACTCAACATGCCAGCAAATTTGGAAAACTCAGCAGTGGCCACAGGACTGGAAAAGGTCAGTTTTCATTCCAACCCCAAAGAAAGTCAATGCCAAAGAATGCTCAAACTATCGCACAATTGCACTCATCTCACACGCTAGTAAAGTAATGCTCAAAATTCTCCAAGCCATGCTTCAGCAATACGTGAACCGTGAACTTCCAGATGTTCAAGCTGGTTTTTGAAAAGGCGGAGGAACCAGAGATCAAATTGCCAACATACGCTGGATAATCGAAAAGGCAAGAGAGTTCCAGAAAAACATCTATTTCTGCTTTATTGGCTATGCCAAAGCCTTTGACTGTGTGGATCACAATAAACTGTGGAAAATTCTGAAAGAGATGGGAACACCAGACCACCTGACCTGCCTCTTGAGAAACATATATGCAGGTCAGGAAGCAACAGTTGGAACTGGACATGGAACAACATACTGGTTCCAAATAGGAAAAAGAGTATGTCAAGGCTGTATATTGTCACCGGGCTGGAAGAAGCACAAGCTGGAATCAAGATTGCCAGAAGAAATATCAATAACCTCAGATATGCAGATGACACCACCCTTAAGGCAGAAAGTGAAGAGGAACTAAAAATCCTCTTGATGAAAGTGAAAGAGGAGAGTGAAAAAGTGGGCTTAAAGCTCAACATTCAAAAACTAAGATCATGGCATCTGGTCCCATAACTTCATGGGAAATAGATGGGGAAACAGTGGAAACAGTGTCAGACTTCATTTTTGGGGGCTCCAAAATCACTGCAGATGGTGACTACAGCCATGAAATTAAAAGACGCTTACTCCTTGGAAGAAAAGTTATGACCAACCTAGATAGCATATTGAAAAGCAGAGACATTACTTTGCCAACAAAGGTCCGTCTAGTCAAGGCTATGGTTTTTCCAGTGGTCATGTATGGATGCAAGAGTTGGACTGTGAAGAAAGCTGAGCGCTGAAGAATTGATGCTTTTGAACTGTGGTGTTGGAGAAGACTCTTGAGAGTCCTTTGGACTGCAAGGAGATCCAACCAGTCCATTCTAAAGGAGATCAGCCCTGGGTGTTCTTTGGAAGGAATGATGCTAAAGCTGAAACTCTAGTACTTTGGCCACCTCATGTGAAGAGTTGACTCATTAGAAAAGACTCTGATGCTGGGAGGGATTGGGGGCAGGAGGAAAAGGGGATGACAGAGGATGAGATGGCTGGATGGCATCACCGACTCGAACATGAGTTTGAGTGAACTCCGGAAGATGGTGATGGACAGGGAGGCCTGGTGTGCTGCGATTCATGGAGTTGGAAAGAGCTGGACACGACTGAGTGACTGAACTGAACTGAACTGATACTATTATAAGTATAATTATTATAATAGTATATAATTTTAATATAATTCCAAATACTATCAGCAGCCTGTGAGCAGGAGCTGACAAAAATGGACAGAGGCCTTAAAACCTGATAAGGGTTTTGCATGAGGTTTGTAGCAGAAGAATAAGAGGATCTGGGGAGAAAGAAATTCATCTGAAGAAAATCTATCTGCATTACCTCATTAAATCAGCAGTATCCCCTGGAGGAGGGAATGGCAACCCACTCCAACATTCTTGCCTGGAGAATCTCACGAACAGAGGAGCCTGGTGGGCTATAGTCCATAAGGTCACAAAGAGTTGGACACGACTGAGTGTCTGAGCCACAGATATATTGTTTCTCAAACAGAATGTGTGTTACATATTGAGTCCAATTTATAGGTGAATGAAGTGAGGAATAGCAGCTTTTCCAAAGTAAAGTCAGACTCTGAACCCATGTTTCTCTGATTCCACAAAGGTGTTCTTTGCCACCATACTTTACATGTAGAGGGGGCTTCCTTGATGGCTCAGAAGGTAAGGCATCTGCCTGCAGTGCTGGAGACCCAGGTTTGATCCCTGGGTCAGAAAGATCCCTTGGAGAAGGCCATGGCAACCTACTGCAGTACTCTTGCCTGGAAAATCCCATGGACAGAGGAGCCTGGTGGGCTATAGTCCATGGGGTCGCTAAGATTTGGACATGACTGAGCAACTTCACTTTCACTTATAGGCAGAGAGAGAGTGAATTGAGGGCTTTGGTAATACTGTCATTAAATTTATTAACAGAAAGTGAGGTAAATGGAGTTGGGAACTAAAATATGCATGGGTTGAAATATTGAAGAACTTACTGAAATAATCCACTCAGAGGATGGTTTCTCCAACCACTCCACAAATCTGTAATCTACCTCTCCTGCGACAGTGTCAAAACACTCTCTTTGAACTCAGTAAGTTCCTCACCTACCGACTGCTTCTTCCTGACAGGCACGTCTCTGATCCTTTCTCCACATTCAAACTCTTGTCTCTGTAATTCCATCCACTGTCCTAGATCTTGGCATTCCTTGTATTCAAAGCTCAGCTTTTTTCCTAATAAATTTTTACTGATGAGGCTGTATCTTTTGTAATCTTCCCTTGTACCTTGGGGGTAGAAATCCCAGCCCTACCTTTTACCTGAAACTAGACCCCTAATTGAGGGGTTGGTGGGCTTGGTGGTAAAGAATCTGCCTGTCAATGCAGGATATGTGGATTTGATTCCTGGGTTGGGAAGATTCCCTAGAGGAGGGCATGGCAACCCACTCCAGTATTCTTGCCTGGGAAATCTCATGGACAGAGGAGGCTGGCAAGGCTACAGTCCATGGGGTTGCAAACAGTTGGACACAACTGAGCACCTGAGCATGCACACAAACACACACACACCCCTAATTATGAGGTAGAGAATGGTATACCTGGAGGGTTGGAGCTTCCAAACAACTTCCTTTGAAGTGGCAAAACAAATATGATTCAGAACAAAGAGTGCCATCTATTGAAAGACCACTTAGCTCTCTAGTAAGTTATTCAGCAGTATGAGTTACCATAAAATAGGCTCAAAATAGCATTCTGGAAAATGGAGATGGGAGAAAAACACATGAAATGTTACAACAAGGTGACTCTAATATGTGTAGCTGGAGGTGGAAGGCAAGGTCCACCCTGAACCACAGAGAAGAGGGACTCTGAGATTGTTTTCCTTCCTATAAGAGTGTATGAGAAGTTTCCCACAGAGAGTCATCTACAACGAGGAAATAGCTTTTTATTATTAAAGGTGAATATTTGATAATAATTGTTTGGAGGAATAAGATGGTTTAAAGTGACAAAATGGACCAGAGCGTACTGGGGATAAAATGGAAACGAGAGGTTCCATGAGAAGAGGCGAGCAATCCTGTTCCCGGACAGGATGGAGCCTGAATTCATAATGTACAGTGGTCCAAGCAGATTGGTTAGAGAGCAGCAACCACATGCATTTTGCAGAGAATGTCTCTCACCCTGTTGCCACTTTTTTCAGTGCTCCATATGCTAGATTGCAACTACAGATTTAGCCCTTTTGCCCAAAGGCATCTGAACCTGTGAAAAGCCTAGCTGGGGCACTGTCTATTGTTCATTGACAACTTGTCAATTTACTTCCAGGCAAAATAACTCATAAACATGATAAGTAAGGCAGATAAAACAAGAATTCTTTCACACTTTGCAACTTTACTGCAAAAATGGCTTATTTTCCATAAATGTGTGAAATCTCCCCTCTGAATTGTGACTGTGCATTGAACTTTAAAACTGTTTAGAGAAAGCACAAGCATTTCACAATTCCTGTCTGTAATAAGATGAATGTTAAATATTAAACATGCATTAAAGGTGATAAAATAAAAGATTTTCAAAGGTTCACTGGCATCACCATATTTTTCTTTGAGTCCTCGAGTTAATAAAAGTTAAGTTTAACAGCACTCTGTAAAAGACGAATGTTTAAATATACCATCTTCTCAATTTGACATTTCATATATTTATATTTGTTGTTATCTAAACCCTAATGTCAGTTAAGGAAAAAAGAAACAAATATATAAACCATATCAGTATTAAATTCAAAAGCCAGTATGTGGTGTGTTAGCATATGTTTATGGTGTAATGAAGTGGCTTTTATTTCTGATATTTATAAACATTCCATTTCTAATGTACTGTTTAAATATTGAAAGCTAATTGTGAATTCTTTTAGGTAAAATATTTTAAGTAGATAATAATTTTGAAATGTATTAGTCTCCAAGGCAAAGCAGTCTGATTATGTGTAGTTATTTATAAAGTCATACTTTTTAATGAAGTCATGTTCCCTGGATTCAATTCCCTGGTAATGAATTTGATTTTAAGCTTCTTGCTTACTGTAATATCATCACAGAGTTATGCTTGGTGCCCTACTGGTGTTCCCCAGGTGATCCTCCCCAAAGCATCCTCATTTTGAATAGACTGAAAATAGAAGGGAAAACAGGTTGGATGGATTCCAATGGTACAAGACCAGATTCAGCATCCCAAATGGAATGCTGCCTCTTATGACCTCTGCCTCAGACATCGAGTGTACTCCCAACATTTCCAGCTCAAGGGTTTGAGGGTTCTAGTCACCTCTCCCCCATCACTTCCCCATATTTCCTTCACTTACTGTAGAATATCTATAAACAGGAACACATGTGCATCTGTTATGTAACAAATGACTTTTGGGAACTAAGTGAGAGAACATGAGAAAAGACATTTAAAAGACTGTAAAATCAGGGAGTAAAACAAATCTGTGATAATCAAGAAGGGCTCAGAATAGGACCTGTTTTTCAGGAAGCAGTGTAGTTCAGTGGTAAGTGCCCTAAACTGGTGGACCAGAGACGTGGGTTCAAGTAGTGTTAGGGGCACTAAGTTCTGACCCTCAGTTTGGGTCAGATTCCTGACCTCAATTTGGGTCAGATTTTGCCTCATGGGGAAGAAGGCCTATGCCAGCTTTGCTCCATACCTCCTACCAGTTTTTCTCCCTTTGAATACAGAGTTCCTATAAGATTTTAAATTAAAAAGTCTTCCAGAAAAAAAAAAGGAAGGTACTCAAAGCCAGATCTAAAATCATATTTATTATGTGAATATTATAGTCAGGAGATATAATAATAAAATTATTCGTAAAAACTTTCTCCAAAAGAAACCATATAGATTGCAAAGAACTGTTGTGTTGCTTTAAAACAAGAAATGAATATAAGAACTCTATCACCTGATTTTTGGGTGAACACAGAGAGTATACATACCTGTACTTCTGAAAATTCATATTAAGGTCTTTATTTCTGATTTTTTTCACCAGCAATCTTATCACATAAGCTGTGCATTTCTAATTTTTCTTTAAAAGTTTCTAATTTTTCTTTAAAAAAAAATCTTAATAAATCTAATGAGTTAGAGATTGTACTTTTTTCACATGGCCATATGATGTTCTAATTTCTACATCCTGGTATCTTGGGTTTTTCATAATGAATTTATCATCCTAGCTATTGGCTGCATAAAAGTTGGTCCCCTTCCACCCCACTCCACACCCATGGTAGCTAACCATTACTCTATTTGTTCAGTGTTCGTCTCCCTTTAGTGTGAATGAACATGTATTTTGTCCCATGAAACTAACTGTTTGTGTGCCCAGTTCCCTAAACTGTCAAGGTCATTTTGAATTTTGACTTTTTTGTTTTTTTAAACGCTGTTCATTCCACCCAGTCGGCCATCCTTGGCATGTTAATGAGCACATCATCCATGACATGGCTAAGACTGCTGAGCTGGGAAACCTAGGGAAGACGAAGAGCAGTAACCTAGGAGTAAGTTGTTCAGGATTGTTAGAGGCACAGAGTATTTGTTGCAGAAGGTTCCCTACAGCCAAATATTGTAAGAAGTGAGAAGAAAAGCAGTGAGTTAAAATTAAGGGAAGGCAAATAATAGAAGCACATTAAGTGTCAGGCATGTGAGAGAGGGAACAAAAAGGAGGACAAATAACAAAAGACACATTTATACCTTTAATATATACAATTTCTATTTGCCAATTATATCTCAATTAAGCTGGGAGAAAAAAGAGGGAGAAATAAAGACATGAACTATATTTTGATGACATGAAGATACAGAGTCTGATATTGAATAGGCAAGTTTAGAATGCATTTATTTAATTTGAAGCATGTTGTTTCATTCAAAATCACAGCAAAGGGGCTGCTTAGTGCTGGACGTCAATTAATATTCTTACAAAGGACTGGCAGGAAGCCACGGTGGACGTCTAGTCAGAAACAATGTGTCACACTACTGTTGACTGTAAAATTAATTACCATTTCTAAACAATAACTCTGTGATGCATATTCTTCCAGGCATTCTATACTGCCCTCCTGGCGTTAAAGGTTATAAATAATTATATTTTAAAAAAATATGCCCTTTAGAGAAATCACAAGCAAAAATATCAACAATCCTAATGACAATGATGAAAAAGAACACCCGTGTGTGGTGGGGCAAGTCGACATTGTGAAGACAGGATTGAATATTAAGAAGTGTCACTACCTAAAGGAAGTGTTAGACATTCGCATGATGGCATCAGCTGCTATCTTATGCATCTGGAGCGGCCCTGTCACTAAGGCATAGCTAACCAAGGCAGAGACACAGACAAAGCTGCTTCATCATTAATGTCAGTAAAAAGATCTGGAGGAAAAATAGAGGGTCTCTGGAGACCTTGTCTGGACTTCTTGGAGCCTGGACAACAGTTCTTTCCAACAACAGTCTTTCCCACCCCAATAGCAGCTGCAACAAAGGAAAAAAGGAAGGCATTGACTTGAGTTGTCATTAAGTTCAAAGAGGTGAGAATTGTAGCCCGTGATGAACCTTTATAGTCCAAGTTATTAATGGGGAGTTCTTTTTATGGCTTTTTGAAAATATCACATTTATGAACAGTGCTAAATTATCCTGGGTTATTGTTTGGCATATGTTGACCGGTCAGTTTTAAGCTGCTAAAATTAAAAAATCTTTTCTATCTCTGCGAGACAGAAGAGTACAAAAAAATTCCTTCCTCGGGGTTGTAGCATATAGATTTAAAATAGCGCTATCAATCTAGGAAAATACAGCTCTGGCTCTTAGTTGGATATAGACTGGTTCAAGGATCATATTCAATGAGAAGTTATTAATGTTTCAGAGGCAACCTAAAAGGACACATCAAATGATGTTCTGCAGGGTCTGTCCAGGGTGGTAATATTTAACATTTTATCAGTGACTTGGATGATAATATATGGAACATGATCATAAAGTTTCATGGAAGACTCTAAGTTGGGAGAGGTAACAAGAACCTTGGAAGATCTACTTATAATTCAGGATGACCTTGAAAAATCAGGGGAGGAGCCATTCATGATCAGGTTTACGTGGATTAGATAGCTTAACAAATGAGGTTTGAACAATAGGCAAACTGAGAGGAAAATGACATGGGAAGTCAAATATGAAATGTACTAAATACCACTAACCCAGTAAATACAGGTTCTGCTGGAAAGGATCACGTACGATATTGGCATAAGTAAATGACATCATACATAGGATTAGGAAGTAGTTTGATGCTCCATGGTTTAATTTAAGAACAATATAAACAGACCAGTAACTGTTCAATAAAAACAAAAAGTAAGAACTATCATGATAATCGGAAAAGTGAATGCCTATGGTTTCTGAGCAATGGAAACTGAGATCAAAGTGTGGCCTGTTTATAGTTCATTGCCAATAACTCTTGCTTTGTCAAAATGATGCAGGCTTATTGTTTACTTTGGATGCAGTTCGTGATTCTCCCTTCCTAATTGCTTTCCTTCTGATCATTCTTCGAGTTTCATTTTATTCAGGACTTATTCATATGGTTTATGCCACTTACAGTCCATTTGATTACATGTAATTTTGTTATTGTTTACATTTATATTTTGTTGTTGAAAAGATTCACCAAACTAATACTGGTTGGTGCTGCCAGGGAGATGTTTGACTGGTCAGTGCAGAAAGTAACCTTTGGGCCATAACTGAGGCTCACTCTGAGATTCTTCAGAGGAATAATATTCAACTAACATGTTTTGTTTTCACCAAAGCACTGGCTTGCATATCTTATTCTTTCTGATGCTGCAGAAAAATGTGCAAAGTGAAAAAGACTAAGACCCTGTTCTTAGACAACAGAGACAGGCAGGCATGGAAGAGTGTGCTTTGGAGGGGAATAAACATTTCCAAGTTTCAAGTAGCAGATTGAGAGTAATAGCAGAAGAGTCATAAAAACCCAGATGTTGAAGACTGTTCAATGTGTGAACTTAAAACAATCACAGAAAGACTTGAGATTTTCTTTACGGCTTTTTAATTCCCAAGAAAGGAAAAAAAATCCACTTCGTATATGTCTTTATAACAATATTTCTCAACAATTGGATACACATTGGAATTGCCTTAGCTACTTTTACAAAGACTGTCTTCCTGTGTCCTAAATCCGAGATTATGACATAGGAGTCTTGGGAGATACCTGGGAATGGGGATTTTAAAAGTTCCCCAGCTGATTCTAATGCTTAGCCAGTTTATAAACTTCTGGGCTAAACCATGTCTCACCACACGTGGCCAGGGGCCAGTGACAGAAAGCTACTGGTGGCAATATTCAGAACTTCCTACAAAGCTCCTGCCCTCCCTGTGTGCTTCTAGATGTTTCCGTCTTGGTTTCTAAGCAGCTTAGATTTATTTACATGTGTGCTGCCCTGCTCTCACCTGACTATAACATTTCACTTTTTTTTTCCTGATTTTCAGCTTAGGCATTTCTTCTCATTTTATTCAGCTCTAAAACACTGGCATTAGACTTCATCACCTGCACCCTAGCTTGGCTTATACATGGAGAGTGAGACCAAAGAGTGTCAATATTCCAACACAAGACAGTGTGGAATGATGTGGATTTAGAGCCACACGTATGGGTATATTTACAACTGTTAGTGAAGGAAATGAAACAGGAGGGTGAAATGAGGAAAGTCTTTGGACAAAACCTCCATGGAGATGTATGGCGAAGATTTTTACTTCCTTAATTAATGCAAATAAACAACAATAGAATAATAATCTATATTATTTGTGGTTTTCTTACATAGCTATGCTTATGGAAACCCTTTAGCTAAGCACAGAATATTTATTTCATCGTATTTTATTTGTCATTCTTAACCAACCTATTAAAAAATCATTTAAAAATTCACATTTCATTGTCATTATGGTTTGCTGCTGCTGCTGCTAAGTCACTTCAGTCGTGTCTGACACTGTGTGACCCCATAGACGACAGCCCACCAGGCTTCCCTGTCCCTGGGATTCTCCAGGCAAGAACACTGGAGTGGGTTGCCATTTCCTTCTCCAATGCAGCAAAGTGAAAAGTGAAAGTGAAGTCGCTCAGTCGTGTCCGACTCTTAGTCAGGTGGATGCAAATGATAATTTAGGTCAAAATTCCAGCATTTGGAGTTGCAGACCGGAATGAAACATTCATTAAACAATGACATCTCATCAAGGTTTGTGCCTTTGTGGTTGTATCATGTGGCATACTTGCATTTTTGTTAATACATTTTAACAGAAACATTACTAACAGTCTCATATCACACCAGTAAGTTTGTAGCTTCTTTGGTTCAAATATCAAATCAGCTAATACTTATTTGATGTCATCAATAATGCTTCATTCAATACAATCTACATAATAACTGCCCAGTAATATCTTAATTTCTTAACTTAAAGGTTTCTCTGGCGGTTCAGATGTTAAAAGAATCTGCCTGCAATGCAGGAGAATCAGATTCAACCCCTGGGTTGGGAAGATCCCTGGAGAAGGAAATGGCAACCCACTCCAGTATTCTTGCCTGGAGAATCCCATGGACAGAGGAGCCTGGCTGGCTGCAGTTCATGGGGTCGCAAAGAGTTGGACATGACTGAGCCACTAATAACATCTTAACATTTAAAAGTGCCTTAAAATTTGAGTTTCTCCTAAATTATTTCCATTCTACTCTCATCCTTTTTTCAATCTCTACTCTTTCTCCTTCCATGGTATTGTCACCTATTGACTTATTTGTTTATACTCTTTGTGGTCGAAAGGGAGAAGTTTGACTGATATCCTTAACATTTCAAATCGTAACCTCGGGAGACAGGTTCAGCTTCTTATCTTCTTGAGTGAACCATGGTAGTTCAGTAAAATTATCTCCTTATATGATCAGTGTTCTAGATTGTTAGCTGCCTGCTTATCTTGCCCTAATTCATCATCAGGGAAGATTCATTATGTAGTAGATAAGGTCAGCTCATTTATCTGGCACAAAATCTGGGATCCATACCTTTTCAACTACTAACATAGCTAAGTGAGAATTTGCTCTATTTTGATCTTTATATGCTGTATGAGTTTTTACCCACAAATTTTAGTCATCCATTAGGCTATATTGTGACTGCAATAGATTTTAACATCAGCATCAGAGTTGTTATCTGTGACCAACCCTCAAAAAGTATCCAGTTTCTTCAAAGGATTGACCTTGGCAAAAAGTTAAGGTTAAGTATAAATAACGTCTTTTGTTATCTCCTGGGCTAGTCCAGAGCGAAGGCAGAAAATTTCTGTTACGATTTTTCTCTTGTAATTTCTGTGACTTTTCTTTATTGTTATTATTATGGTTTAGTTTTTTTTTTTTTCTTTGTGCAATAAGCCACTGTCTTCTGTTGACCCACACTTTCAACCTAGAAGATAGGAGTCTAAAAAATGATTTCTGTGAAGAAGTTCAGTTTAGGATAATATCATTCCATAGAGATATACATCTTAAAGGATGTACTTATAGCAGGCATCCTTAACACAAAATATGGAAACTCTAAAAGAAAGAATGTGAGCTACTGTGGTAAGGACTGTGCCCAGGGGTCACTGTTCAAGTAATATTGTCATTTCGTCCCTTCAGAAGGTGGAACCATCCTAACAAGAGTCTTGCTTGGGCTTCCGGTGGTTTGGAGGACTCCAAGGTTGGCAAGAGCATGCAGGTGTAGAATTATTCTATTGCTCCTGGTTTCTGCTACAGCTTTGGAACTCTCTGGGGGGTGTTTTACACCTATTAATAAAAAGATAGGACAAGATTGAATAATGGTGTCTGTTTCCATAAAAAGGAAATAAGACCCAATGGGCCCTGTTCCCAAAGTGCTTTCATAAATAATAAGAAATTAATGCCCACCACTAATTTTCTAGTCTTTCTTTTTTTTTAAGACTAGAATCATATTTTCCAGTTAATAGTGACCTATTTTTGAGAAAGATTCTCATCTTACTCGAAACCTTTAGGGAGATAATCAGCACACAACGGGATCTGTATTTTTAGCAAGCTGAGGAAGCTGTCCTCTGTGGTCACGAGTTTGCTGCGCTGCCTGCATTTTTTGTTATCTCTCTGCACTTCTTGCAGCCCCTCTTCGGTGTGGCTGCTGAAGGTGCCCCACAGAGGATGAGAGTTTTTTCTCCTGGCTGTTTCAATAGCTTTGGTTCGTGCCTGTGTTGCTCCCTGAAGGTTCATCTGTAAGCAGTGCTTTACAAATGTACATATCCGCTGGTCATCGTGGACACACGTAGATAGCATGCACACAGAGGCTGCCATTGAACTTGAAAAAATTATAGGAAAAGCACCCTAAAAGTAAGATAGCCCAACTGTATAGATCTGCAGATCTATAGATCTGTAATTTTTGTATACAGTAAAACCTATTTTCCTTGATGATAAATAGGAAGTCTGCTTTATTTCATTTAATTTAAATCTCTGAAAGCAAAATAATCTGTACTGTTTCAGCTTATGAATGATGAGGTTTGTTTCTTTTAGGAGTAAATTGGTGTGAGAAATACATAGGGATGTTATTTTTCTTGCAAAAGTGCTTAAAATACCTACTTCGTATGGTACAGGTTGGAATGTAGTGTAAATGCATAGACGATGGTAAATTGGAATGGTAGCGCTTGATCGTTATGCAATTAAATCAGAATTCCCAAAGTGCAAAGGGCATGGGACTCAAAATAACAATGACTATAAAGCGAAAGCATTGTGCATTACTTGCCTGTTGCTGTTAATAACATTACTGCAAATGGCAGTTAACAGAATGGTTTTAATCTCACAGTTTCTGTAGGTTAGGGAGTCTTCTCTCAAAATAGACATTATAATCTATGCAATTTAACCACACATACATGATCATGTGCCTCTTGACCATAAAAAAACAAAAGTCACAATGAACTCAGCAGCAAGGTGAATAAAGTTATACATGTTAATGACTGTTCATCAAAAATTCTCAATAACTACTTAAACAGATAAAGATCTTGTTGCAGATGCATTTCTAAGTTAAATTCTTAAAAAATCAGCTGAGGCATATGTGGCCTATGGAACAAATGGATAAAGAGTGGATTAAATTAGTGGGTCTCAAACTTTTCTGATCCTAAGAACCTCCTAAATGTGTTTGTTAAACTACACATTTCTAGGTCCTATTCTTAGATATCATGATCAAGTAGTTATGATAGTAGTTGGTGATTATGATCAAACAACTTTGGGAAAAAACTAGTTTAAGTAAAATGGAACTTTATGTAAAGTTTTTAAAATTTAGAAACTTTCTGCAAAGTTAAATGGGTAAAGCAAATTAGAATATAATTAACCACTATTGAACATGAATTATTAAGTATGTTGATTTGCGGATATCACTTGAAATCCGGAAGAAGTCTATATGGCAGAATGTGAGGTGACATAACCTAGTTCCTTATCGGTTGGTAGGAAGATGAGGGGAAGAATGATGGGAATGATGGGTCCTCTCCTAAAGGAGGATATAATTGTTTAATTATATATATAAAAAAAATCAGCTGGGGGCAAAAGATTTAGCAGAGGAAATACAGAGAAGGAAAGCTGAGGCTTTATACACAGAAAGATGAATACAGGTATCTCGATGTAGTTAATAGAGGAAATGAGGCATGGATATGACGAGACTGAATATCAGGGAAGGGGTATCAGAACACTGATGTGTGTGACGGGACAGGCAAACCGAGGGGGCAGAAATGAAGCTGCAAGTCCACATGGGAAACTCCTGGGTGGCTTGTTTTGAATTTTGGGAATATCCTCTCTGAAGAAGAAATTGAGCATGGGCTGAACAAAGATGATTGTAAAGGCTGTAACTTGGTGCTGGCAAAGAGCTGACTGTTTCATTCACTCAAAATGTTGAGAAATGAAATCAAGTGAGAACATAGCAGAAAAGACTAGACGTCTTTAAATTCAAGACCACACTGAACACAATAGTATTTTATTATAGTCCTATTGTCTGTAAAGATAGGCTTTCTCTGTTGCATTTGAAAATAAGAAAAATATGTCCTTATTCTTCCAGACATTTCTTTCTTTTTCTTTTTTTAAATATACTGTATACGGCAGGTTAGAGGGGCTGAGCTGTGCTGATTAACTATCCAAATGTTTAATCAATACAGCAATAGCAAGATGCATTCTGGCTGTGAAAGACCTTGGAAAGGCCCCACTTGCCTTATTTCTACCCCCAAGCGGGAGATCAGTGAACTATTACATGGTCGCTGCATATCAATGCAGTAGGGCTTAGACAAATACAATGTTAATGGATAATTGTGGGTCACCTTGTCAAAATATGTTAAATGCCCCTTGAGTAAGTTTTTTTTCCCCCTATTAAAAATGACAGTAAACTGTGACCTTGTTGGTATCATAGATGCTTTCAGGAAGCAAATATTATTATTCAATCTGTAACAGGTTCATTGATTTATGAGTCAAAAAATTCATTAGGACTAAATTATAAAGCACACGTTCTCTGTTGATACAACCCACGGTAATGGTGTGACAAAGTGCTCAACTGTCTTACTTTGGCTTAGGCGAAATCGTTCCATGAACATTCATTCAGAAAACACACATAGAGGCAGCTTCTAGCAGGATGACTCACAAGTGAGGCCCGTGTCCCTGGATGTCTGAGATGTCGACATAGCACAGAGTCAGGGGAAGTTCACTAGGTGACCAAGGTCCTGGGACTCTGGCCAAGTCCATGCCATCTGTCAGCATGGTGGTATGCACCGGAAGCCTTAGCCTTTAGCCCCCGTCCCCCCACTAGGGCTATTCACAATGGCACGAACACCCACCCGGATCCTCCACTGTTTCTGGTGCTGTCGGAGGACAGAGGCTTACTTGTCATCTGGTGTCATGAGTCACGAGGAGATGGATTGTGGCACTCAGTGCTTCTAGAGTCCAAGTGCGCTTCAGCAGCATGACACTCATAACGGAATGGGTTAGATTGGCAGTCATATTTGAGGTTTTCTTTTTTCTCTTCTGAAAAACATTTCTTAAGAGGCTGGTAAAACGAAGATTCGATGGCCAAGAATGTAGATTATGCAGGGAATGTCAGAATTTATTTGTCATTTTATCATTTGTTACTACTAAGCCTAAGATAATGCTAAGTTGAAACTGAGATAAAAATGACATAATTGGCCACATTTTTTTCTTTACTACAAAACTCATTTTTTTCCCCTCTCCAAGAGAGAATGCAAAAAATTTTTAAAACTATAGGTTATGGACTAAGAGATGCATGAATATAGAAAGCATTATGCTACTTTAATGGGTCATGGAAAGAAAATATGTTGTACAAATATAACGCACACATTCAGAATGTGTAATAAAGGATAGTGTCATCTTTAAAAATGAAAGGAAACAGCATAAATAACTAAAATGAGCACCCTCTTAACATGTCAGTGATTTTATTAGAAAAATAGTTTCACTTTGTATACACATCTTCAATTTACCTCTGGTCACTCGAGTATAAAGAAACAATTTTGCACATTATAATGAAATAGAATAAATGCCTCAATTTAAAAATTCACTATGTGGTGGGAATTTATTTCAGCAGAGCACCAAGGTAAGCTACACCACTCTTTAGTGCATGTAATTTGTTAGTACGGATGCATAAGAACACACGCATGCAGTTCTGAGAGTAGAGGAATCACACAACACTCCCTTTAAGGGCCGAATTTATTTCATTGCAATATTCCACCTTTCACATGTCTTTGGTTGCTTGTCTGACTCCTCTGAGAGAGAGAGAATTGAACACATAAAAAAGAGCCATTTTTATGAGATAAACTGTGCGATGACTACCAGATTATTCTTCCCTAAGTATCATAGACAAGTGTATGTTTAGTTAGAAGAGACCGTAGAAGTCAGCAAATTGAAATCTGTTCCTTTCTAGATGAGAATAATGAGGGGCACAGATGTTAAATGACTTACCCAGGGCCACACAGCATGGTAATGGCAGAATCGACAGATGAAAACTCACATTTTTTTCTGACTCCACTATATTATGCTGCTTTCTTCAAAGATAGCCTCCCTTCAACTAAATCATATCAAGTTCTATGAAAGTGGAAATTACGGCTGCTGCCACCACTGACCACTGTGTCTCCTGCTTTAATTTTGCTTTGGCTTTGTTAGCTATGATCTGTTGAGGAATTACCATGGGCCATTATTCTAAGGGTTCTATATATATAATTATTTAATCTTCAGATGAGGCTATTACTCATTTTTCATAGATGGAGACCTATCATCTACCTCTTATTCCTCCTCCTCTTTTTTTTTTTCCTTTTTTTATAGAAGAGGTAACCAAGGCTAAGATAGTCCACAAATTGTGCAATGGCACAAACTAGTAGCCATGAAATGAAAAGATGTTTGCTCCTTAGAAGGAAAGCTATGACAAACCTAGACAGCATACTAAAAAGCAGAGATATCACTTTGCTGACAAAGGTCCATCTAGTCAAAGCTATGGTTTTTCCAATAGTCATGTATGGATGTGAGAGTTGGACCCTAAAGAAGGCTGAGCGCTGAAGAATTGATGCTTTCTGTGATCCTGGAGAAGACTCTTGAGAATCCCTTGGACTGCAAGGAGATCCAACCAGTCCATCCTAAAGGACATCAGTCCTGAATGTTCATTGGAAGGACTGATGCTGAAGCTGAAACTCCAGTACTTTGGCCACCTGATGAGAAGAGCTGATTCATTTGTAAAGACCCTGATCCTGGGAAAGATTGAAGGCAGGAGGACAAGGGGGCAATAGAGGATGAGATAGTTGGATAGCATCACTGATTCAATGGGCATGAATTTGAGCAAACTCCAGGGGAGATAGTGAAGGACAGGGAAGCCTGGTGTGCTGCAGTCCATGGGGTTGCAAAGAGTCAGACATGACTTAGCAACTGAACAACAATAACAACAAACTGGTAAGGGATGGCCCTGGAATTCTGACCCAAGACACTTGGCTTCAGAGACTATACTGTTCATCATCACATCAGTGAAGTTTCCCTTCCTCCAGCAGGTGGAGAAAGTTCAGTTCAGTTCAGTTGCTCAGTTGTGTGCGACTCTCTCTTGTAGCTGGTCTTGTAGTAACTATTACTCCCCAGCACTGTTAGTCAAAAACAGCAGAAAGGAAAACATCAATAGCAGCAGCTAGTACTTCATCCCTAAGCCCCCTGGGTGAAGCTCTGTTGAATACATTCCCTTTTACAGAAGATCCCTGGCCCATTCTTCTCTGTTACTAAAAGTTACCTTTGGATGCAAGATGTGTAATATATTAATTGTCCCACCAATGGCTCCCAAACTCACTGGCCTTTTCAACAGATAATAGTGTAGCTGATGATATTTAAATGTTATTTTTATGGAGTATTAAGCATTCTAAATTAGTGCTGGTAAAGTATTAATAGAAGTATTTTTTTTAGTTTCTCTAATTTTAATTGTTGCAGAAAAATACCTTCCTTAAGTGTGTCCTTAACTCTTTTAAGTAAGTTCATTTCAGTTCAGTTCAGTCACTCAGTCGTGTCTGACTCTTTGCAGTCCTATGAATTGCAGCACGCCAGGCCTCCCTGTCCATCACCAACTCCCGGAGTTCACCAAACTCACGTGCGTCGAGTCAGTGATGCCATCCAGCCACCTCATCCTCCGTCGTCTCCTTTTCCTCCTGCCCCCAGTCCCTCCCAGCATCAGAGTCTTTTCCAATGAGTCAACTCTTCGCATGAGGTGTCCAAAGTACTGGAATTTGAGAAAGTTGTGTGGTCACTTATATCATTCAGAGTTTTATCAGGAGCAATATTTTACTGTTACTGACAATTGTTATATTCTATCGATATAGAGTTGGGTTGGGATTAAAATGATTAAATTGAGATACCTGAGAAGTTAGGTCTCCTGCTGGCAAAACTACTCAGAATAGTGGTATGAGAGTGGATTCCAGAATGGAAGAAAGAAGCTGTTGTTTTAGAGGTGATTTTTAGAGTGTTCTTTACATTATATTTTTAAATAGATGCGATGTGATAATGTTATCCCTGATAAAATTATCAGTCTTTGTGGCTTTTTTATGGTATTTTAACCATTTCATTTAATTTTTTCCGGTACTCTCTATGCAGAATTTCTGTTTTCCTTTTGGTGAGTTCTTTCCCTTTTCTCACCTTCAGTTGGTCAGGGAATCATAATAAAATCTCCCAGAAATTTTAATTTCCCATCATTTCTATGTTAAATAATTCAGTTACTCAATTATTTGAGACTTATATGGTGCTTTTTATTGATAAAGTACTCAACAATCATATCACTAAAATAAAATTATTCTCACTAATTTCATTACTTTTGAATATCAGTCAAATAAGAGGAGTGGCTTAGTGACTAAATAAGAACAACAACAAAGAGGAGTGGCGTTTATATTAAAATTTAAATTGTTTATATTCATCAGAATTAAACAGAAAAGGCTACATGATTCAAGTTGTATAATATTCAATATGAGTTTGCTGAGCAAGTTAATCACAAGCATAGTTATTGATTTATTAGTACGCATGCAATATTGATATATGTAACTATCATTCTCTACTTTTTCTTGATAGAGGGAAACCACCAAGAAAGAAATATGGAAGAAAACTGACTGAGCATCTGTCTAGTATGTATTTCCAGACTTGACAACAGTTTAAAGAAAATAGATTTGCAAACTCACTACTTTAAAAAAAAAAAGAGAGAACCCTCAAGAATAGACAAACCCTGCACCCCCCTACCCCCAACATGTCCTGGATTCCTACCTCAGCATAGATTTGAGCTGAGTTCTTGCAGTTACTTAAGGCAGTGGTCCCCAGCCTTTTTTTGACACCAGGGACCAGTTTCATGCAAGACAATTTTTTCCATGGGCTGCAGGTAGGAGAGATGGTTTTGGTATGATTCAAGTGCATCACATTTATTGTGTACTTTATTTCTATTATTATTACATCAACTCCACCTCAGATCATCAGGCATTAGATTCTAGACGTTGGGGACCACAGACCTATGGAAAGCAAATGTACTGCTAGGAAGAGGATTTTTACTTATTCAACAGCAACAACAACACAACCCATAAAACATTTGCTCTGTTCTGTTTAATTAGTATTATATTTAACACATAGATGCATATGACTTGCTACGTAAAAATGTTACTACAGACGTAGACCAACAGTGAATTGGCTTTATACATTTGCATGGGTGACTTTCTGTATATTACTGACTTGCTCAGCTATGTTTTGTATGAAAAGAATCACAGAACTACTTGCAAAATATTTTTGCAATTCTTCATTTCTCTCTTTCCCAACTTTTTCTCAACAAAAAAGTAATTTGTGATGTTCTGCTTTCACCTTAATCAAAGCTTTCAGTGGAAGAAGCACAAGAAAGTAATGCTTTCAAAATACATTCCATTTATTTTCAAGAAAGCCAAATGCTTCTGTAGCCTGAGTTTTTTCCTCTGTCCTCTTAACAATACTCAAATGAGAGGGTAGTCACTTCTTAGTGTTTTATGACTGGGAGAATAGGGTAACAAGAATATAAATGATCAGCAGCAGATAGTGCCCAGAATGCATGGTTCCCGCTTTGTCTCCATCAAGCAACCTTTGTCATTTCCCAGGAAGGACCTGAGTGGTGATGTGCCTGATATTGTCACTGTTACTATGAACCAGAGAAGGATACATAAGCCCCCTGTTTATCTTGAACTGAACTTTCATCATAAATAAAGCATGTGGGTTCTTCTAGATTTAGCCAGCCAGGGATTAATGTTAGAAGGTGATTCTTGCTTTTCCAATACTTCTGTTAGAATTAACAAGAGTACTACGAGAAGATGGGTAAGGGTTGCACTCAGGAGGGGCTTCCCTGGTGGCTCAGCGGTAAAGAATCTTCCTGCAGTACAGGAGACACAGGTTCAAGCCCTGAGTCAGGAAGATTCCCTGGAGGAGGACATGGCAACCCTCTCCAGTATTCTTGCCTGGAGAATCCCATGGACAGAGGAGCCTGGCAGGCTGCACTGAAGCTATTTAGCATGCATGTATGCACAGTTAGAAGTGGGGCGTCTTAGTTAAAATATTTGTTTGTTCCAGATGCTATGGAAACGTCCTCTTGTAAGTTTCTTGACTCTTTCCTTTTTCATCTTTCAAATGGTAGAGGAAATAAAACTCTCCAACTTGTGTCTATCCCATAGGCTTTCAGTAGGAAGTATATAACCTGCAGTAATATTTCTTAAAAGTTGTATCAGTTTTACCAACCTGAATTCTTTCATGTTTCCCTTTATCCTACATGTGTAACTACTCTGTGTTATCAGTCCCCAGAATGAAAGATAATATCGAGTTGCTCTGTGAGGTGAGACATTGTTTTCCTCAGAAAAAATAATTTGGGTTAGAGCTGTAGAGAATAAATGTTGTGCTTTTAACATGGAAAAAAAAGATCATGGGATATGATTTCCTGTGCAAAGACCATTTTTTCCAGCAATGTATCATGCCCCTTTTCTTCTGTGTGTGCAAAAGGACCTTCCTTCGTTATATGTTAGAAGGTGCATAACTCCAAAAGAGATGGAGTTAGATGAAAAAGAGCTATTCTGAACTCCACTGATTAAAATAAATGTGCTCATAAAAAAGGCAGGAGAGTAAATTACTACATCCCCAGAACAGCAGTAACTTATACACCAACAAGTTATTTTCGAGTTTGCCAGAGGAAATAATCTGCTATCAACAAGGGGTAATTGCCTGAGCAAACTCATCTTTACATCTCACACACACTGTCACCTTGTATAAAAAAGGAGGAATGCGCTACATATCAATTCAGAAAAGATTTTCTGAAATATTTTTCTAAAGATTTCTTCCTTCTCCTAGGCAACTGAAAAGAGAGACTGTGAATACAATTCAGAACACATCTAATCTCTGCTCCTGCCTTATCAACTGAACAGCATCAAGGGAACACACAGCAGATACCATATACCTCAGAGCCTAGGGGCAAGATGAGAAAGGATCCATTCAGATTGGAATAGAAATTCCAATCAGAGATTTATCTAAGACTACCACAGGTGAAACAGGTTAGCTGAGAAACCTCCAGGAATAAATGTTGCTATCATGAGGAAGAAATATCAATGTGATGTAATGTTTGGTTTTACACAGAATAGCAAAAACAGAAAAACAGAGGCAGGAGAGAGGAAGGAGACGATGCTTAAGTAGGAAAAAAAGAGAAAAGTCTCCTTTTGAGAATAGTATTTGGTTTGCAAAGGACAGAGAAAGATTTTGATGTGGATTTAATGTGGTTGACATTCTTCAATCCTGCCTTTGGTACATTCTATTGAACTTGGTATTTAAAATTGTAATATGTGAGCTTTTTTAACATCTGTGCATGTGAGTTAAAATTGCTAAGTGTGTTAGTTGCTCAGTCATGACTGACTCTTTGTGACCCCATGCACTGTAGCCCATGTGGCTCTTCTATCTGTGGAATTCTCCAGGCAAGAATACTGGAGCGGGTAGCCATTCCCTTCTCCAGGGGATCTTCCCAACCCAGGTCTCAGCATTGTAGGTAGATTCTTTACCATCTGAGTCACCAGGGAAGGATAATGGGATGTGTGACCTTGTGTGAGTTGGTAAGAAACCAAAGACAATTGGCTCAAAGCATTTTTTCCCCCAAATTCTCATTTTGTTGATAAGACACTGAGAAGAATGGGCTAAAGGTCTCTTACCTAGGGTGATTTCTACTCACTTGAGAAAAACTATTTGAATGTGGGACTTGAAAATATGCATACATTGGCATGTATACCATGACTAGATTTTGGCTGACTAAAATCCACTTCACATGACCTACTATTATAAAGATTTACGTTGCATTTTAAAGAAAACATCAGTCTTGTCTTTAAATTACCAGATGTATATTGGAGAAAACAAAGTGTTACCATGTTTCGTATTCCTATAAAGTCTACATATTATTTTTGGTAAATATAAGCTGTATCAATTTTTTTCCTCATAAGGGAGAACTTCCAGTCCATATACACTTCTCTGTAATGTTTCATGAGATTGTTTTCCAAGATAGGTGATAAGACCATAAGTAAATGATATTTAAAGAATCAGTGTCGAAAGACATTTTACTTTTTTGGTATTTGTTTAAAACTTGACATCTTGGCCACACAGTCCTTGCAATCTTCTCTTGCCTTCTTGGACATCACTATCTTATTTTCTCGTCCTTTGACAATTTCTCCTCCATTTCAGTCATGGTTTTCTCTTCTTTGCCCCACCCTGAATGTTGACATGCCCCCTGAAAGGGTGAAAGTGAAAAGTGTTAGTTGCTCAGTAGTGTCAGACTCTGCAACCCCATAGGTTGTAGTCCACCAGGCTCCTCTGTCCGTGTGATTCTCTGGGCAATGATACTGAAGTGGATTGCCATTTCCTTCTCCAGGGGATCTTCCTGACCCACGGATCAAATGCAGGTCTCGCACACTGCAGGCAAATTCTTTACCGTCTGAGCCACAGACATGTCCCATGGCCTCCCTCTAAAACCTTAGCTCTACTTTCCCTCCATTAATGACTTTGTCTTCTCCCACAGTTTCAGTGATCCTTTCTTTAGTGATCCTGGTCTTTTATCAGTTCAGTTCAGTTCAGTTGCTCAGTCGTGTCCAACTCTTTGCAACCCCATGGACTGCAGCACACCAGGCTTCCCTGTCAATCACCAACTCCCGGAGCTTGCTCCAACTCATGTCCATTCAGTCAATGATGCCATCCAACTATCTCATCCTCTGTCATCCCCTTCTTCTCCTGCCTTCAATCTTTCCCAGCATCAGGGTCTTTTCAAATGAGTCAGTTCTTTGCATCATGTGGCCAAAATATTGAAGTTTCAACTTCAGCATCAGTCCTTCCAATGGATATTCCAGACTGATTTACTTTAGGATTGACAGGTTTGATCACATTGCAGTCCAAGGAACTCTCAAGACTCTTCTCCAACACCACAGTTCAAAAGCATCAATTCTTCAGCACTCAGCTTTCTTCATAGTCCAACTCTCATATCCATACACGACTACTAGAGACACTATAGCTTTGACTAGATGGACCTTTGTTGGCAAAGTAACGTCTCTGCTTTTTAATATGCTGCCTAGGTTGGTCATAACTTTTCTTCCAAGGGGAAAGCATCTTTTAATTTCATGGCTGCAGTCACCATCTGCAGTGATTTTGGAGCCCCTAAAATAAAGTCTCTCACTATTCCCCATCTATTTGCCATGAAATGGTGGGACCAGATGCCATGATCTTAGTTTTCTAAATGTTGAGTTTTAAGCCAACTTTTTCACTCTTCTCTTTTACTTTCATCAAGAGGCTCTTTAGATTTTCTTTGCTCTATCATAAGGGTGATGTCGTCTGTGTATCTGAGGTTACTGCTATTTCTCCCGGCAATCTTTATTCCAGCTTGTACTTCATCCAGCCTGGCATTTCACATGATGTACTCTGCATATAAGTAAAAAAGCAGGATGATAATATATAGCCTTGACGTACTCCTTTCCCAATTTGGAACCAGTCTGTTGTTCCATGTCCATTTCTAACTGTTATTTCCTGACCTGCACACAGATTTCTTAGGAGGCAGGTCAGGTAGTCTGGTATTCCCATCTCTTGAAGAATTTTCCACAGTTTGTTGTGATCCACACAGTCAAAAGCTTTGGTAATCAATAAACAGAAGTAGATGTTTTTCTGGAACTCTCTTGCTTTTTGATGATCCAACGGATATTGGCAATTTGATCTCTGGTTCCTCTGACTTTTCTAAATCCAGCTTGAACATCTGGAAGTTCATGGTTCATGTACTTTTGAAGCCTGGCTTGGAGAATTTTGAGCATTATTTTGCTAGCATGTGAGATGAGTATAATTGTGGGGTAGTTTGAACATTCTTTGACATTTTCTTTTTTTGGGATTGGAATGAAAACTGACCTTTTCCAGTCCTGTGTCTACTGCTGAGTTTTCCAAATTTGCTGGCATATTGAGTGCAGCACTTTCACAGCATCACTTTGGGATTTGAAAGAGCTCAACTGGAATTCCATCACCTCCACTAGCTTTGTTCGTGTGATGCTTCCTGAGGCCCACTTGACTCCACATTCCAGGATGTCTGGCTTCAGGTGAGTGATCACACCACTGTGGTTATCTGGGTCATGAAGATCTTTTATTGTCAGTAGGAAAAGCCGTCTTGTGCCCCATACTCATAACTCTTGTTGCTTGTGAATTTTTCTCTTGAATATCATTCATGAAACAAAAACCAGCATCTTATCTCCTTGATGACTCCTACATCCCACTGAAACAAGGCTACCCATGGCTTCCTCCTGCATGTTTTTATCTGCTCTTGAAATTTTGTGCTTTATTCAAACTTTGCCTAAAATTCCACGGTATTTCTACTTATTGAAATACTTCTCATTAAGGTCCAACTTAATATTCACCTTGAGCCTCTTCTTTGCAACTTAGTTATTGTGGGGCTTTGGAAAAATACTTAAACTATTTGAACCCTTGTCTCTTCACCTGTAAAATGGAAATAATAATTTCTGTGCTTAACAAGTGAAAATGAACCACCATGTAAGCATGGTGCTATGGTCTAAACGTTTGTATGCCCTCCTCAAACCCACACATTGAAAACCTAGTCTCCAAGATGATGGTAAGGCCTTTGCCAGAGCCCTCATAAATGGCACTGTTGTTGAATCACTAAGTCGTGCCCAACTCTATTGCAACCCCATGAACTGTAGCTTGCCAGGCTCTTCTCTCCATGGAATTCTCCAGGCAAGAATACTAAAGTGGAAAAAAAAAAAAAAGAATACTAAAGTGGGTTGCCATTTCCTTCTTCAGGGGATCTTCCTGACCCTGGGATCGAACTCACATCTCCTGCATTGGCAGGTGGGTTCTTTACCTCTGAGCCACCAGGGAAGCCCCATAAATGATATTAGTGCTCATTTAAGAGAGGCCCCAGAGAGCTAGTCATGTGAGGGTACAATGAGAAGCCTGTGTTGACTAAGTATTAGTCACAACTTAAAAGAGAGTTATTTTATTTGGTGGGAATGTTTAGGACTCTGAGACCAGGAGACTGTCTCAGTAGCTCTGAGAAGACTGCTCCAAGGAGGTGGGAGGCGGAGTCCGGCTATATGCAAGTTTGCAACAAAGGGAGCAGGCAGTCTGAACATCAAAGATCAGTTATCAAGTTAAGGAATTTAGCCCTGTAATGTAGGGAAGATGCAAGCCTCTGGGCTCAGTGGATTCATTCCTTTCATATGCACCTCACTATCTGGGGCCAATCCTGTTTCAGTTCACCTTAAAGAGTGGCAGATGACTGCTTCTTGCCTTTCCCTGAGCTCCTCAGCAACCACGGTGGGGGAAGGTGGCATCTTCTGGATTGCAATTGTGGGGGCCCTCATTCACATTTGGAGCCCAGAAATCTCTGATGGCTGTGACATTTCTTGTTTATTGATATGGCAGGAGGTATTTTCATTTTGCGCCTGCAATTAAGAGGAGAGCCAACCTCCAACACCCTCATCTCAGACCTCTAACTCCAGAACTGTGAGGAATAAATCTGTTGTATACGAGCCTTTCTTCCAGTCCCTGGGATTTGGGCTAGAGCAGCCCAAATGGGCTAAGACACATAGGATATAATTGTTATTGTGACTGAGATGATCAAAATATAAGACCTTGACCAACAAGTATAAGGAAAAGCAAACTTTGGTGGCCTAGGCAAATTCCTGCTTCAGTGGAAATTAACCCAGGTGAGATATGTTTATATGGGCCATTGATTGTTAGTTTTCTTTCTTAATTTTCATTTCATTCTTTCACTGTTATTTGACACTTGCAACATAGAATTTTTTTGACAGAGAGGAGAGGAATAGCAGTTCAGAGTATGGACTTGTGGACCAGACTGCTTGGGCTCAGCTTTGTTTCTATCATTAACCGTTCTATGGTTTCTAGACAAGATGTGTTAACCAATTAGTGGTTCCTTCATAAGTGTGATGAAGATTAAATGTATTAATGTAAGTAAAGTGCATGAGGTATAGTCCTTAGTAGGCATTAGATATTACTACTATAATAGTTATTTGTGGGTTTGTAATATTTTCTTCACTAGATTATGTGTTCCTTAAGAGAATGATATCAAGAATGATTTGTACATTGTTCAGTTCAGTTCAGTTGCTCAGTCATGTCCGACTCTTTGTGACCCCATGAATCGCAGCACACCAGGCCTCCCTGTCCATCACCAACTCCAGGAGTTCACTCAAACTCACATCCATCGAGTCAGTGATGCCATCCAGCCATCTCATCCTCTGTTATCCCCTTCTCCTCCTGCCCCCAATCCCTCCCAGCATCAAAGTCTTTTCCAATGAGTCAACTCTTTGCATGAGGTGGCCAAAGTACTGGAGTTTCAGCTTTAGCATCAGTCCTTCCAAAGAACACCTAGGACTGATCTCCTTTAGAATGGACTGGTTGGATCTCCTTGCAGTCCAAGGGACTCTCAAGAGTCTTCTCCAGCACCACAGTTCAAAAGCATCAATTCTTCGGTGCTCAGCTTTCTTCACAGTCCAACTCTCACATCCATACATGACTACTGGAAAAACCATAGCCTTGACTAGACAGGCCTTTGTTGGCAAAGTACTGTCTCTGCTTTTGAATATGCTATCTAGGTTGGACATTGTTGGACCTCCTCAAAGTCTAGTGCAGTGTCTAGAACAGTGACTTTTCCATAGTTGGTGCTTAGTAAGCATTTGTTGAATCAAAACTAAGTTGTGCGCTTCAAATTATTAGCTAAAATGTTAGCATTTTCATTTAATGACTTCATACAGAATATAGTAAGAAAAATTTTGTACACCTTCCTTGAGCTTCCCCTTAACTACAATTTAGACTATCTAGTTTCAGAATTTTATTCTATGAGTTCCAAGTTTGGCAATTCAAGCATGGATAGGTCATCTAGAACAAGGTCTTTTTGAAAACTGTTTATAGACTTGGTGGCTCAGATGGTAAAGCATCTGCCTGCAATGCCAGAGACCTGGGTTTGATCCCTGGGTTGGGAAGATCCCCTGGAGAAGGAAATGGCAACCCACTCCACTACTCTTGCCTGGAAAATTCCATGGACAGAGAAGCCTTGTAGGCTACAGTCCATGGGGTCGCAATCAGTTGGACACGACTGAGAGACTTCACTTCACTTATTAAAAAAATGCTGTTTTAGTACCTTAAAGTAGAAGGATTCATTGCTTTGAAAAGCTTCTGTCTTTATTTTTACCCCTTCAGTGAATAGGGAAAGCGGGAAGGTTTCTATTTGAAATACTCAGGATACTAGATGAATGCTCCCATTATAAAATTTTGAGGAATATAATTTTGGTGTGAGATCTCAGATTTTGACAGTTCATTGTGTGTTCTCCCATAGAACTTTGATTTCACTTATGAATGCCTCAATATCTCAGTTTTGTCACCTAAACTGCTTTTGTCATTAAATGAAGGATCATTTGGGCAGCAGTTCCATCTACTCAAAATCATTTCAAAATACTAGGAACCCCTTAAGATAGCCCGATAACTAGAACAAATGCTCTTATGACAAAAGTGCAGGAAGAAAAGACAATTTGACATTTTTGGAAGTCAGGCGCCTGTCCTTGTTCTGGCCTTAGATCTGTAACTTTCACGATTTTTTTTTTCTTTTGTGCTCATGTTTCTCTAGGTTCCTAACCGCTAAGACATTTTTGATGCAAATTGTTTTATTTCTTCCTACTCATTCCAAAGAAAAAGATCCTTGGAATCGTCCTAAGAGTTAAACCAATGAGGATCTTAGTCCTCATTAAATGATATAAAGTCAACAAAATGTAGGAGAGAGAATTAAAAACAGAGGTGTCTCTGAAGGCCCAGGGCTGCTGCCATACTTAGCATGTTATAAATGTTCTGAAAATAGAGCAAGCAATGAAATCAGGTAGGTTTAGAGAGGATATTTAGCTCCTCAGTGTTCTGACAGACCAAACTGATGAGAACGAGCTCTACCATAGTGTGCCTGACAAGTGGCAGATGAGATTGCCGGGGGCCAGCGTGAGGGTGAAAGGAATCGCAAATATCTTCCCACATAGAGCTGAGCCTCTGGACTTCTGGAAATGTCCATTTATGGAAAATGAAATTTCTGTGATGGGTTATTTCCTGAATGCTTCAACTCCACATTGGCTTAACGTGACCTTGGAAATAAAATGTGGACTAGTCTAAAAAATAAAATTAGAAACAAAATAGAAAACAATACTTTGGTCTTTTGTAAAACAACATGTTGCTTTTATACTAATAAAACTGTATCAGCTCTACTTAGGTGTTTATTTTTGTATTTGACAAATGCTTTATTTACTGCTTATTGGTGCAAGGACTTTCTACTAAGTAAAAGTATATTTTATTGTGTTATATTATGCAGTTATATAATATAAATATGCTCATGTACTATTAAATAAATTATGTATTGTATTTAATTATATTATATTAATTGTATTATAGTTAATTATATATTATGTTATTTATTATGTACTATTATTCATATAAAATATAGTACTACAGAAGTTAAGTACTGCTTTAATCCTCATTTTAAAAATGAGGGAAAAGAAGCAGGAAGAGGTTGAATAAAACATGAGATGAAATATCCAGAAAAATCATAACTAACTATGATGGTAGAGGAGTTTTCAAATGTTTATAGATTGAAATATATGGTACTCCATGTTAAAAGGGAAAACTTAGAAAAAATATGGTAAAAGAATAATGATAGAATATGATGAAAATTAAGGCTAGTGGTTTCCAAACTATTCTTAGTAGGGTGCTAAGATTTTTTGGAGGCTCCTAGGGAGCTGGGAGAGCCTAGAGTGAGGGTCATTGTTGTTTGTCTACTTTATATATTGGGATCTGCTCAGAAAGAATGTACTCTGCTGTTAAAAGGTTTGAATGCTGTTGGTATGGATCAGACTCCCCTGTGTGTATTTGATCATGCTCATTAACATTTTTCCAAAATGCTGCTATTTAGCGGGGGATGACACTTTGTGACATAGGACTAGAAAACTAAGTAATATGATGATGTATATTTACCAAAATCTCTCTCTCTTTTTTTTTTTTTTTGGATAACTAATATAAGCTACAACTGTACCCTGAGATATCTAGATACTCCAAGAAATAATGTATGCTAAGTATAGAAATAGGTGTAAGTGGAGCTTCCGTTTTTGAGATAAATGCATAGTCACGTTAGCTGACTGCTAAAGAGCGCTACTGCAATGATAAAGCTGTCATTTATCATGTAATATTAATGTAAGTAATAGTAGTAGCTCACTATTCAGAAAACAAAGATAAAGCTGGGTGATAGCCAATAGCCAACGGGCAATCTTTCTCTCTATGTGAATATGCTACAGATTTATAGATGAGCTTAAATAGTCTATTTGTGGATCTATTCAGCTCCACATGTTTAAAAAATAAAGCAAAAACCAAGGATAATTGACAGAAACCTAGTGGAAAAAAAAGGAATGCCTTCCCTCATGCTACCCATTTTCAAATGCTTTCTCAGCTTCAGAATACAAAAAAAAAAAAAAAAAAAATCATAATATGATAAGCAATCATAGTTCGCAGTGGCTCCATTTGATAATTAAGTCATTTAAAAATAAACATTTGAAAAGAAGCTGAAGTAGGGGCTTTTCTCTCATAGGCAATAAGGCAGACTCACCAATACAGACAAGCATTTAATTGAAAATACTTTTAATTACTGTGAATTATCTCTTTCTTTATGGGCATACCTCCAGGAAAGGCAGTTGAACCAAATTTTCATCTTATATTTTTGCTGAGGCAATCTATTCTTGACTTGTTCCACAGTTAAGGAAGGACCCCTAGACGTAGTAAAATGTTTTCCTAAATGTATTTTTACAATACGAACAAAATAACACCCCCCTCAAATCAAATGCCTGTATTTATTTGTGAAAAACTTGTGACGTTATCATTTCACTGAATATCCAGTTGCTAAAATCCTATCTCATATAAAAAGAGTTGGATGAATTTATAATTTTCTATAATCTGTAGATTTCAAGTCATCTTTCATCTTAATCTTTGTGTTTTCTTAGAAAAAATAATTTCTCTCTTTGACTCAGAAAGGATGCTGGTAATTTACATATGAGATGTATTTTATTAAGATGTTTTTATATTTGAAAACTCTATTACCTTGAGAAACACAGGTCAAGATTTATTGACTTTTGTCTCCTTATATGTGTTAATCAGTTTTAAAATGGTAGAAACATGCTTTTCAGCTCTCTATACACTGGGGAACAGTACTGACTGCTTAAAATCCTTAAAACGTTTAACCTAAATCCAGATCTAGATCTCAAAAAATATAGCGTGAGAATCTGTCTCATATTTGATATGGTTACGAGAAAAAAAAATTTAAAACTGATCAATTAATTCTGCACTAATTCCCTCAAGACTCTATCCCCTTGGGAGAATAATATGAGTATAATTTTACTTATTTGAAATAGGTTGTGTTAATATTCCTGAAAATTGTCCCATTTCTTGGATTCATTTAAAATTTTTTTGTTGGCATAGCAACAGATTAAAGATTTACCACAGTTGCCACCACTTGCTTCATTCCTAAGAAAACAAAGTATATGTTCATTTTGCATTTAATTACATCCTTTCTATCCTCATCTATCAGCCTATGCTGCTGCGGCTAAGTCACTTGAGTTGTGTCCAACTCTGTGTGACCCCATAGATGTCAGCCCACCAGGCTCTCCTGCCCCTCGGATTCTCCAGGCAAGAACACTGGAGTGGGTTGCCATTTCCTTCTCCAATGCATGAAAGTGAAAAAGTGAAAGGGAAGTCACTCAGTCGTGTCCAACTCTTAGCGACCCCATGGGCTGCAGCCCACCAGGCTCCTCCATCCATGGGATTTTCCAGGCAAAAGTGCTGGAGTGGGGTGCCATTGCCTTCTCTGATCAGCCTATGCATGTGACACTAATTTCCTCTCTCATTCCTCTAAGACATTCAGTCCTATAGTATAAGTTTATAATTCAAAATTATCATGCTAAAACAGCTATTTGGGAAAAAAAAATGTTTCACTGAGGTAGTTACTAGGTCACGTTTCTATTGTGAAATGTTTATATGTAAGTCACCAAGCACTTTTAGTATCTGACCTGGAAAAAATATCTCATTGATTTTATTTACAATGTGTGTATGTGTGCTGTGCTTAGTCATATCGGACTCTTTGTGACCCCATGGACTATAGCCCACCAGGCTCCTGTGTCCATGGAATTTTCCAGGAAAGAATGCTGGAGTGTGTGGCCATGCCCTTCTCCAGTGGATCTTCCAGACCCAGGGATCAAACCTGCGTCTCTTGTGTCTCCTGAATTGCAGGTGGATTCTTTACCACTGTGCCACCAGGGAAGCTTTTTTATTTACAATACTGGATTTGAAAGTTTCTATTCCCAGGTGGCTTAGTGCTAAAGAAGACACCTGCCAATGCAGGAGACGCAGGTGCCGTGGGTTTGATCCCTGGGTCAGGAAGATCCCCTGGGGTGGGAAATGGCAACCCACTCCAGTATTCTTGCCTGGGAAATCCCATGGACATGGGACCCTGGAGGGCTACAGCCCGTGGGGTTACAAAATGCCAGACACGACTGAGTGACTTACACATTCTCTTTCAGAAGACACAAGACTCCTGAATCAGAGCTGAGGAACTGTATGTCAGAAATAGTATTTCCATAGAGCAATGGAAAGACGGCCATAGGACATCTGTGCATACAGTTGATTGTGTTATAGGAGAGGAACTCTAAACTTTGCAAACCCAAATCCCTGTGCTTGGCAGTAAGCATGCCACACTGTTTTGGATGGTGATTACGGTATTTATTACAAATCTTCCACGGCAAGCTTCCAGAAAGAGACACTATCTCTACTTTCTAAGGTTGTTACTATAAAAACAACCTGAAGAGAGAGTCTGAAATGAAGTGCAATCAATGACTTGCTCACTGAATATTCAGAATCTTGAGACCTAATGCAGAATTTTCTTCCAACATTTTCTATCTCTGAGGATTCTCAGAGACTGCCTCTGCTAGGGTCAGGTTTTCCCACTTAACATGTAAACTGGGGCTTTAGTTTCTTCTATTAGTTCTGCTGTTGGCATAGGTTATAGATGCTACTATTTGCTCTTTTAATCCCAAATGGTTTTTGGAAGATGGTGGTAAATCAAATTTAGGTGGCAAGCCATTATCCTACGGAAATCTGGTAACTCTCTATTTATTCAATTTTACAGTAAAAAAAAAAATCTACTTAATAACAATAATTATATAAATGTTATATATTGTTTTCAAATTTTTGAATCCATCTGTAGACAAAATGTGGAAAGCAAAAATAAATACAGAATAAAATGTAAATATCATAGACCTCAGCAATATGAATAAATGTTCAGCCAATAGAAGTTGGTAGAAAACAGGTGGCAGCGATGGAAATGTAGATGTGCTAATTTCCTCATCTTATACAGTGCCCTGTAAATAGCTGTTATCTAAGAATAGGGAAAAGACTAAGTAGAGGATTGAGGTTACTATTTCATGATAAAATGTAGCTACTAGAAAAATGTGTAAAACGTGACCAACAAAACCAAGAAGTGGAAGGAGAGTGGTGAGAGGTATATAATCGATTAAATTCTTTATTCTTCATATTGGGATGTTAGTAGAGACTAGCATCTATATTTATCAACATATTTATTAACATAAAGTAATAAAGACATAGAATAATAAATATTAAATTATGGTACTAATCACCATAAAATGAGCTAAGATAGAAATCATTGAAAGAAGCTGTCTCTGGTAATGGAATAGGAGATGGTTAGGGAATGGAACCTTTAACTTTTTATTTTTTACTTTTCTGTTGTACTCTGAATTTTTGTTTTATCAAAGATATGTATGTTTTATAATTTAAAACTACTTTCTAAACTAAGAAATGAAGGGCTAAGGATTTACCTCTAACAAGTAAAACAACTGATGGAAAAAAGTCACTAGAAGTTTAGAGTGACCTCTTCTCTGTAGAGACCTCTAGATTATGATTTGCCATAATATAGAATCCACAAGTTGTTGGCTCAGAACAGGTTGTCAAAGGCCTGAATGAGACATTACATTTATGGCTTTAGGCTAGAGAATGAGCAATAGAATCAAAACCAAAGCACATTGTACAAGCAGGTATGCCATTTCCTAGGCTCTTGTAAATGCTTCTCTGATTCAAAGGAAACTGACACGCTCACCTGCTTTGAGGATGTGTGAGGCTAGAGGCACCCAATATTGGTATCGTGCAGCTTAGATATGAAGAGAGAAGATAAAATACTATACTCAGTGGATCATATTTATTTTTAATTTCTGGAGTTTTATCTTCAGCCCCCACATGAGTTATCAAATGAAGCCTCATCTCTCTTTAGTAGAGCATTTTTAGAAAAGTGTAATAAGCAGACAAGAATGCAGTATGTCCTATTTATGTTTCAATTTCAGTCTATTCTCAATTCTTCTGCTGCTTAAATACTCTTGGTGCTAAGTCACTTCAGTTGTGTCTGACTCTGTGCAACCCTATGGACTGTAGCCCGCCAGGCTCCTCTTTCCATAGCATTCTCCAGGCAAGAATACTGGAGTGGGTTGCCACACCTTTCCAGGGGATCTTCCCTTCCCAGGGTTCAAACCCGAGTCTCTCACTTCTCCTGCACTGGCAGGCAGTACTTTAGGCTTACCTTCTTCACTGCTGCTGCTGCTGCTAAGTCGCTTCAGTCGTGTCCGACTCTGTGCGACCCCATAGACGGCAGCCCACCAGGCTCCCCGGTCCCTGGCATTCTCCAGGCAAGAACACTGGAGTGGGTTGCCATTTCCTTCTCCAATGCATGAAAGTGAAAAGTGAAAAGTGAAAGTGAAGTCGCTCAATCGTGTCTGACTCCTAGCGACTCCATGGACTGCAGCCCACCAGGCCCCTCCATCCATGGGATTTTCCAGGCAAGAGTACTGGAGTGGGGTGCCATTGCCTTCTCCACCTTCTTCACTACCAAATTGCAAATGATAACCTTAATTTTATAGGGCTGTTTTTAAAAGTTAAAAGAGACAGTAGACCCATGCAACTGCTTTCTTAGCCTGACTTTGGTCTTCATTACATAAGATTTAGAGTAGAAGATTCTGTATTGTTAAAATTGGAATATTGTGAGAACGTTCATCCATTTTTCGAATTAATATCTATTGCAGGATTCCTATGTCCTTCACTTTGCACTGTGTTAAGAGCTGGGATACAATTTTGAGAGAAACAGATAAGATGCCCACCCTCTAGTATCACATAACAAATTGCAAATTGACATGAGTGCTATGAAGGAACTCAGTTCTATGACAGTGGGGAGCAAAGAGACAAGGTTTAAACTAAACAGGAAAAAGTTTCTGGAGAAAGGGATAGTTAAACTGAATAAGGGAAACTAATAAGAATTATATAGAAAAATAAAGTTTTATGGGAGGTGACAGTATGAGGGAAGGTCACAGGCAGAGGAGCAAACTGACAATGTCACAGGAGCCTCAGTTCAGTTTAGTCGCTCAGTCGTGTTCAACTCTTTGCAACCACATGGACTACAGCGCACCAGGCCTCCCTGTCCATCACCAACTCCTGGAGCTTGTTCAAACTCATGTCCGTTGAATTGGTGATGCCATCCAACCATCTCATCTTCTGTCGCCCTCTTCTCCTCCTACCCTCAACCTTTCCCAGCATCAGAGTCTTTTCCAATGAGTCAGTTCTTTGCATCAGGTGGCCACAGTATTGGAGCTTCAGCCTCAGCATCAGTCCTTCCAATGAATATTCAGGATTGATTTCTTTTAGGATTAACTGGTTGGATCTCCTTGCCATCCAAGGGAGTCTCAAGAGTCTTCTCCAACATCACAGTTCAAAAGCATCAATTCTTTGGCACTCAGGTTTCTTTATGGTCCAGCTCTCACATCCATACATGACTACTGGAAAAACCGAAGCTTTGACTAGACGGACCTGAGCCTAGGAGGGTTATATGACTGGCTTGGAGTGTGAGGGGAGGACAGTGTGGCTGGAGAGAAGAGTGTACTCTTTTTGGTTTCCAAGACACCTAAGAACTTTGCTCTGTAAATGTTTGATATAAATGTGGTGAAAATATTAATCTCTGGATTTTTTACCTGTACCAAATCATATAAATTCATCAACTCTCAAAACACTCTTGTGAAGTAGCCTCATCCCTGTTTAACTAGTGAGGGAGCTGCTAGTTATGTAGTGAAGCTTAGATTAGAAGCAAACAGTTGCTAGGGTCCATACTCTTAGTCACTATACTGTAATTAACACTTTTTAGGAATGAAGGCGTGAATGAATGAATGAAATCACTTTGATCTGAGATCCTGCAGACTGAAATGTGAGCATGTTTTCTTTGGACTGTTGTCCATTAGCTTGATAACTTTTTGAATTTGGTGAGTACTCTATTAACAGCTAAAATAAGGGCCACTACTGAGCACTTACATGCTGGGTAATATGCAAAGACTATTCATGCATCATTTCAGTCATTTGTTTACTTGCCCATAAACCAAATTAGCCTGTGAACTCATTGAGGTGGGGGCCTTGGCTGATTCATTTTGGTACCAACAATGCCTGGCTTATTGTTTGTCTTCAGTAAATCTACTTTTCCCTTTCTGTAGTTTCACTCCGTATTTAAGTGCAATTTTAATTGCTTAAGTGCAGGGAGAAGGAGTAGGTGACCTTTTAAGAACTTCCAGGAGCTGTAATTCTGAATGTCCAATCAAAGTGCTGTTGACTCAAACTACTTTTAGTATGTAGCAGCAGGCCCAGTTAATTGAAAGATTGTCCTTAAATTCAAAAAAAGCTGATGCAGAAAGATGCTTATAATTTTCAGCCAAATGTACTTTCCCTAAAATGTGCTTTCACATGCCTAATGAAGTTGTTTACTCTGATACTCTACCCGCATTGAAAAGAAATGGAAATATATATTTTTAAAGAGGAGATACTGTTGCCAAGACTTTTATGATTATTTATCTGGGTTCTAATCCACCTTAAATGATTCTCTCCTCAGGCATGCCTCAGGCCAAAACAAAGTGAGGAGAGCTAGGGCTGACCACAACCCCTAACCCTCCATATTCTTCTATTTATAAAACTAACATCATAAAGAGATGTTACAAAATATTGAGGTTAAAAATTAGTTCCAACAAAATAAATTCTAAAGATATAATGGGGCATTACAAAAAGAGATTGCTATGAGTCAAATAACCTACAGTTAAATATATATGTATTATATATACTTGTAAAGCTATTAATCCAATTTAACAACATTCAGGGAATTTACGTTAAGAAATTGCCAACTAGCACTAAGTAAAATTTACAGAGATGGATAAAAAGCATAATTATGAAGTAGACTTGGGATATTCCAGTTGGTAAATGAGGCTGTGAAATTGCCTTTTGTTAAAAAGGAGTATTAATGACTATGTTAGTACTTGACTAATATTTTATGATACTTAATCTGCTATTATGTGAAATGTTTCATACATCATCCTATCTGATAGCTTAGAAATAGTTTTAATGCCATTATTTTATACATTGCTAGTGAATTAAAATCTGTTGATACTGAATATCAGTTAGACTGATTTAAAAATGCAATATGTTTGGTTAATGATAATCGAGAAATTATTGAAGCTTGTACAATTTCTTTTTAATCAGTGTACTCTGTGTAAGCTTTGGTGAATGTGTAATATCTGATCACATGGAAAAATTTGTAACCTAGTAGTCACCGACACACACTTACATGCCAAGATACAATTTGATAATAACATGATGGAGAGGGCAAGAGAAACTTGATGTCTACCAATATTTGTTTTCAGAGAAGCTAAATTTCGAGTGTAAAAGAAGCACACACAATATTACTTGCAAAGAGAAACACTGTAAAATAAATTTGCTTAAAATTAGACAAGAAGGTTATGTTACATTATTCCTTCTATGGTTCTCCACAAGGTAGTCTGTCTCCCTTTGCTTCCTCTGTGTGGGTTTATTCCACGATTTAGCTCATAGACCTCTTTGGTCTCTTGTTATTTCAGCTGCTGTGAATTTAGGGATTACATCTATGCTCACATCTTTAACTTTCATCTTTATGTAAATAATACTTAGATCCCACATCTTCAGTTTTGGGCTTTAGAACTTTAATATCCTCCCTCTTGACTCTAATGGAACATTTCAGCTTTACTCTTGGTTATACCTTCAGCTTACCCAGTGTCTAAAATTGCATGCGTCTTTCTCCCTGGCTCCTCTTCTAGGCATCCCTGTTTGTCAACAACTCCCAAGTTGTCATTGCAGCCCAGTCCTGGAGTGCCTATTTCTGTCAGAACGGCCCCCTCTCTCCCACATCCACGTCTTAGAATCTCAGGATATCTGCTTTGCCCAAGCAGTGAGTGATTCCCTGATGGCTCAGCTGGTAAAGAATCCGCCTACAATGGAGGCAGGGGGTGGGGGGCAGAGACCTGGGTTTGATCCCTGGGTTAGGAAGATCCCCTGGATAAGGGGAAGGCTACCCACTCCAGTATCCTGGCTTGGAGAATCCCATGGACTGTAGTCCATGGGGTCGTAAGGAGTCGGACACGACTGAGCAACTTTCACTCATAAGGACCTGATACTGTGGTAGATGCTGGAGACAAACAGTTGAATAAAACCTTTACTTTTCTCTCAAGGATCTCTCAAATGACCTACATGTTTGTTTTTTCCCTGATGTCATTAACCCTGTTAGACTCTAGTGTGGATACTAGGTGAGAATGTACAAAGGGCTTCAAAGGTTTGGGGCCTGGAATTGCTGGAAGAATTCCATAAGAAGAGATCCCAGGAGAGTCTAGATTCATTCAAGTCTGGAAGGCTAAGCTTCCCATAGAGGAGAAATAGATGGAAGATTTTACAGACAGAGAGAGATTTACATAACAAGAATTATATTTTCTCTGTAGTTCCTCTTGTATATTTTCTGTCCTCCCTATATACTGTGAAAAGTTATATGCTCATGGCTGATCTCAGCAATTAAAGTCCTTGTTTTAGGCTTAGTCTTCCTCATTCCAACCCATGCAACATGATAGATAAATCAATTTTGCAAATATCTGTTTATATTCTATAATGTCTTATTAGAATAAGATTCAGAAACCTTAACCTGAAAAGCAGTGTCTTTACAGTCTGATACCGTTCTATGCTGGGCTCAGTCATGTCTGACTGTTTATGACTCCATGGACTGTGTAGCCCGCCAGCCTCCTCTGTCCATGGAATTTTTCAGGCAAGAATCCTGGAGTGGGTAGCTAGTTCCTACTGCAGGGGATCTTTCTGAACAAGGGATCTAACCCGCATCTCTTGCATCTCCTGCCTTGGCAGGCAGATTCTTCTACCTCTGTGCCACCTGGGAAGCCCTTCTCTGACACTAAACATCCATTATAATTTTTTCCCCCTACTATTAGGATGCAGTGAACAACAAATTAAATAAATAAAATAAGAACTCCAAGAAAATTTATACTTTCTCCAAAATGGACCTACTTATTATTTTCTAATGATGCACTGGGGATAGTGTAGCATGTACTTCTGAGTAAAGAGAGACTTGAGTTCAAATCCTGACTGTGGGCACAGAACTAGTCTGTCACCTGTCACTGAATTAGGGTTCTAATTTGCAGAAGGAGATGATACTCTTCATAAATACATGTTGTATGTGACTCTGGACCAGCAATTGTTTCAGGCACTAGGGTTGGTCTGGTGGAACAAGTTTCAGCCTTCCGGTGGCTATCATTAAAGAAGTAAGTTATGTTTTGATAATGAAAGTGTCATGAAGAAAATGAATCAGACTGATATGAGAGAGAAAGAAAGAACAAGAGGAAGGATGGCAGTGGTGGGAAGCTGCTTTAGGTACAGTGGTCTCATAGTGGCACTAATCTCATAGAGTTTTGTGAAGATTACAGATGCTAACAGTGCCAGGCACATAGTAAGCCCCCAGGGAATCTTAGCTATTATATTATCTTTGTTTTTAACTCCTCAGTATCTTGACTCATACTATTCTCCCCGTCTGGAATGTACATCTTCCGGTCGGTTCATATCTTGCAACTTCTTCAAAGCACGTTTGAAGCTCTGCCTCCTTCTCAGCTCTGTCTCCTTCATATGCTTGCATTATGCATGCCCACATCCCAGGAATCAACAATGCTCTGATTTAAAAGTATTTGAAGATATTTGGCATTCAATCACGTGCAGCTTTGTGACCTCTCTTGACACATTAATTTGAATTTTTGTATTGTGATTTAACTTCCCATAGATGAATATTTGTTCTTCCCAAGTCGTACATAAGCCCTCCAAGGACAAGGCAAGACCTGCTTGGGACTTTAAGAAAAGGGAAGATTATGTATGTTAAAGAGATTTCATAGATATTTGCTGATACATTAACAAAATACTTTATAACCTTGACTACCAGTTTCAATATAGAAGGAATTATTCTGCATATGGAGTTATATGGCCTGGAGACCTAAAGACTGGTATGGGCAGTTTAGGTCATTATTTAGATTGCCCTTCAAAGTTCAAGGATAACAGTTCACAAGAAGTCTAGATTGATGATTTGTTCTCCCTGTGAAAATGTTGCCTGTTTTGCAGCACTTCGATCAAACAATACTGCATAAGCTTATTAAAATATTGCGTTACAACACAAAGATGATACCATACATTATGTGTTTAGGAAGATTAATATTTACAATCCTAATTTAAAATACAGTTTATTTAAAGAACATATATACAAATTAAAGAGATTGGGAGTTTAGGACTGTACATTATTGCTTTGCTGCATCTAATAGAAGCTGGAAAAAAATGGCAGCCACAGCACTTAGAGCTATCATCTAGACGAAGCGATGGTGCGTGGTTCATTTCCCAAATTGGGTAATTGCAGCCATGAAGAAACACTGAAGTTTCCTAATGTCAAGGAGTCAATAACATCATCTTGTATACAAAGCAAAGCCCACAAATGCTAAGGTTTCTTTGTGTTTTTCTGTGTAACACTTTTCACGAAACGAAATCTAAACCACCAGAGCAAACAAACACTGCTTTTTCATATACACGACTCGGGAAGGGCAAGTGGTTGTTCAGTTATAATCTGTTTTTTTTTTTCAAGTATTTGTCCAGATTTTTTCTTTCTTCTTTCCTTAGTCTTTCTTAATAAGCAAAGCAAAAGCTTAAAAAAAGTAAAAGCAGTAAAATTTTATGGTAGAAAAGGAAACTAATAGAGAAAACAAAGGGTCTGAAATGAAAGCTCAATATCCAGAAATAACCATTAATCTGTTACTGTATGTTTGCTCACATTCATTTCTATACATGTATGTATATTGTTTTATAAAAGCTGCATTGTATTCAAAGTGTTTGTGGCCTGATTTTCCATTAATAATGTACTGTGAACGTCTTCCACGTCACCAAGTATGCCTCAATACACTCATTTTTATGGCTCCTTGCATCTCTTATGCAGTTGTACCTGAATATATTTAGCTGAAACTTTGTTTTGTTTATTTCTTATACTTTCAATTTTGTTCTATACAATACAACATAGTTTGAAGTTTAACATATTCTTAATTTTGCTTCTTATTCTTGACTTTTTATTTCAGTTGTGTGTGTTCATGAACACACACACATACACACACACACACACACACATATACACGCACACACACATTAGGTGCAGCTCCTAAGTAAATACTAGCATTCAGTTATAAAGTTATCAATCCATGATCCTTTATATGAAAACTTTGCTCCAAATGTGCTATCAAAATCTAGAATTTTTAACATTTAGGGAGTGCATGTGCCATGTATAATGTTCATAGCCAGTGAAAACTTGGGCAACATCAGGAAATCACACTTACAAATATTTCTGAAGTAAAATGCACGAGGATTCATGATAAGTGGATAAATAACCTCATGTAATTTGAATCAGATTTTGCCACCAGATGAGTTTTGGAATTACCTTATGAAAAGTTTTTGTTTTTTAGATTAGTTTGGATTTATAATTGCGAATAAAGGATTGTGAATTTGTTATTACTGATAAAATGCATTTTAAATACAGACTGATATTTAGAGTCAAATGATGAAACTATACTGCATTTCACATTTTACACTTTTCTATTTCAATAAGGGCTTCCCTGGTGGAGAAGGAACTGGCAACTCACTCCAGTATTCTTGCCTAGAGAATTCCACGGACAGAGAAGCCTGGTGGGCTACAATCCATGGGGTCGCAAAGAATCGGATGCGATTGAGCAACTAACACACAATTTCAATAAAATATTAGCATTAACAATTCCTAGAAGGGTAAGCGACTTAATACCTCTTTTCTTTTTCTCTAAATTTGCTCTTAGGAAGGAGCCCAAATCCTTCTTGGTCTAAATTTAATTGAAATTACAAGAGCTTCTGAGCTTAAGCACACTCTTTTGGCACATGGGGGCTGGGAGCGGCAATTAGTCCTAATCTAGTATAATTGAATTCTGTATAGTACATAAACTTTTCAGAGTAGAAATTACGATATGTAAGCATACCATGCAAAATAAAGATGAATAGCAGGTAGGAGAACTGAACACCCAGTTGAGTGTTATCCTAGCTGCTTGAGTTGTCCTGAACAGGAGTTAGAGGGAGAGTACTACCCATCAGTACTGTGGATGGAGCCGCCGTCGTTAACAGGAGGCTCACACCAGTGGTTACACAATATTGTGTCTACTGGGGGACCCTACAGGATCTGAAGACAGGGATCCTCTAGCTGCTGGGGTAATGATCCCAAAGAAACGCCTATAACCACAACATGAGACACCCAAGTTGCAGCTCTTTTGAGCATCTGCAGTAGCAGCAATAACGTGCGACGAGCAATAGGCTCTAAGATGCTACTTCATGGAGCATGTCCCCGGTCTAGCCTGCAGCAGCAGAATTAACTTTTTCAATCCCAACAGAAACAAATGGAAATCCTAATGCTCCTAGGGATAAAGAGAAGGAAGATCAAATGGGCAAACAAGGCATTTTATTTTATTTTATATATATATATGGACTGGGAGGATTTGGTTACTACTTTGCACTTAGAAGTATACAGTGGAAATTCCATGGATTTGGAAGCGGCTTCACTGTTTCAAAATAACCAGTTTGGAACATCAGTACCTCTGTCTAAAAGCTTCTAATGTCTCATGAAAAAATAAAGAATATTGCAGCCCAAATATCTTAAATCTCCTCAAGCAGTGACCTGTTGCCCCCAAGCCAAAATTATGAATTGTGGTTAATAAACATAAAAATCTTAAACCAAATGTCAATGAATAGATTGCATTTCTCAAAGGGAAAAATAATGATACAAATGCCATTATATTATTAAAATATGTAAATATGTTATATTATTATATAATTTCATCCATGCGTGCTCAGTCATGTCTGACTCTTTGCGACCCCATGGACTGCAGCCCACCAGGCTCCTCTGTCCATGGGATTTCCCAGGCAGGAATACTGAGGTGGGTTGCTATTTCCTACTCCAGGGATCTTCCCAACCCAGGGATTGAACCCGTGTCACTTGCGGCTCCTGCATTGTCAGGCAGATTCTTTACCACTGAGGCACCTGGGGAGCCCCATATATTATAACTGTTAAAGTATAACCCTTTTTTCCTTGGCCAGGACTTTCTGTCCATAACCATGATCAGTTCTTAAAGCTGAAGGGACTGCAGCTTGATGACAGGTCAGGGGTCCTGTCCTGTCCATGTCCCAGGGGACATGCTCCACGAGATATCTGGACAACAGATGTGAAATGAAAAAGAAAAGAAAATTCATTTCTTTTTGGCCTTTGTTCAGTCATGTACATTAGAGTCTGTAAGCTTTCCAGTGTGCACGTGTAACTTTCCTAGGTAGAATTTAGATGACAAATAAATATGTTTAGCACCTTTCTTCATAGGAAGTGTGTGGTCATTTTTGCAGAGGAAAAAAAGGGAAAAATAAATTCAATCAATTAAAAAAATAGTAATATATGATTAGTATATAAGTACATAAGTTATAGCATGAGTAATGCTGCTGCTGCTGCTGCTGCTAAGTTGCTTCAGTCATGTCCGGCTCTGTGCAACCCCATAAGCGGCAGCCCACTAGGCTCCCCCATCCCTGGGATTCTCGAGGCAAGAACACTGGAGTGGGTTGCCATTTCCTTCTCCAATGCATGAAAGTGAAAAGTGAAAGTGAAGTCGCTCAGTCGTGCCTGACTCTTAGTGACCCTATAGACTGCAGCCTACCAGGCTCCTCCGTCCATGGGATTTTCCAGGCAAGAGTACTAGAGTGGGTTGCCATTGCCTTCTCCGTGAGTAATGCTGATCCTAACTAATTATCTTTGAAATTCAGTCAGGGCAACTCTAGTTCATGATTTTCTTCAGGGACTGGGAATATGAAGAGAGTCTCAAAAGGAGTTCAGTTCAGTTCAGTTCAGTCACTCAGTCGTGACCGACTCTTTGTGACCCCATGGACTGCAGCATGCCAGGCCTCCCTGTCCATCACCAACTCCCGGAGTTTATTCAAACTCATGTCCTTTGAGTTGGTGATGCCATCCAACCATCTCATCCTCTGTCATCCCCTTCTCCTCCTGCCTTCAATCTTTCCCAGAATCAGGGGCTTTTCCAATGAGTCAGCTCTTCACATCAGGTGGCCAAAGTATTGGTGTTTCAGCTTCAACACCAGTCCTTCCAATGGATATTCTGGATTGATTTCCTTAAGGATGGACTGGTTGGATCTCTTTGCAGTCCAAGAGACTCTTAAGAGTCTTCTCCAACACCACAGTTTAAAAGCATCAATTATTCAGTGCTCAGCGTTCTTTATAGTCCAATTCTCACATCCATACATGACTACTGGAAAAATCATAGCCTTGACTAGATGGACCTTTGTTGGCAAAGTAATGTCTCTGCTTTTTAATATGCTATCTAGGTTGGTCATAATTTTTCTTCCAAGGAGTAAGCGTCTTTTAATTTCATGGCTACAGTCACCATTTGCAGTGATTTTGGAGCCCAAAAAACTGTTTCCCCATCTATTTGCCATGAAGTTATGGGACCAGATGACATGATCTTAGTTTTCTGAATGTTGAGCTTTAAGCCAGCTTTTTCACTCTCCTCTTTCACTTTCATCAAGAGGCTCTTTAGTTCTTCATTTTCTGCCATAAGGGTGGTGTCATCTGCATATCTGAGGTTATTGATATATCTCCCAGCAATCTTGATTCCAGCTTGTGCTTCATCCAGCCTGACATTTCACATGATGTGTTCTGCATATAATTTAAACAAGTAGGGTGACAATATATAGCCTTGACAAATTCCTTTTCCTATTTGGAACCAGTCTGTTGCTCCATGTCCAGTTCTAACTGTTGCTTCCTGACCTGCATACAGATTTCTCAAGAGGCAGGTCAGGTGGTCTGGTATTCCTATCTCTTTCAGAATTTTCCACAGTTTATTGTGATCCACACAGTCACAAGCTTTAGCATAGTCAACAAAGCAGAAATAGATGTTTTTCTGGAACTCTCTTGCTTTTTCGATGATCCAGGAGATGTTGGCAATTTGATCTCTGGTTCCTCTGCATTTTCTAAAACCAGCTTGAACATCAAGGGAATGAGGACTGGACGTTTTAGGGGTGTGGAGAGGAGAGAGAAGTCAGGCCAGACATAAGGAAAGGAAAATGTTGGTTAACTAAGGCTAGTGTCATTCAACATGAGCTGCACACAGTCCACAAGACATCAATAATTTTATGCTTTCTACTGAAGCTGTAACTTTGTTGAACATGATTGGATTTGGTTCCATCATTTTTGGAGACAAAGTATTTGTCAAAAGGCACACCAATAACTTCAAATAAGGTATTAAATTAACTGTGTTTTGTTTACTGCAAGTGTATTCCTCTAGTATAAATCTGCCTAATTTATGCAGCAGGATGAGATAGAGTTTATTGCCTTTATATACTATTTAGGGTTGAGAGTTACAATCTGTCAGAGTATCTCTTTGAGTCTAGATTCTGGCTAATTAATTCTTTTTGTGGTGATAAATTTACTTTGTGCTTTACTTGTATTATATTTTATCTCATAAAATAGAAATTTAATGAATATAAAGGTAAATGAATATAATAAATACATGTGAAAAAATTATGATTTAATTTCGTTTTATGATTCAAGTTTGAGTCACAGTTTTTCTGATAACATGTTAGCTCTTCTAATATTTATTTTTAATAAAAAATATGAGATTGTCAAGTTGATTATGATTAAGTCTTAGTACGGTATTTAAGAACATATCAGAATGGCTTGGTTTAAATACCAGATCCACCACTTTGAGCTTAGGCAAGTTATTTACCTTTCCAAGGCTTCAATTTTCTTTACACAATTAACAATAGTACACTACATAGGGTTACTATGAGGATTAAATAAGATATATATCGGCCTGCAATGCAGGAGACCCGGCTTTGCTTCCGGGGCCTGGAAGATCCCCTGGAGAAGGAAATGGCAACCCACTCCAGTATTCTTGCCTGGAAAATCCCATGGACAGAGGAGCCTGGCTTTAGTCCATGGGGTGGCAAGAGTCGGACATGACTTAGTGACTAAACCACCACAGAGCACTGCCTGCTGATAATGTATTTCTAATAAGTACTGACTATTTCTATTATTATTCTGAAGGTGTTGATAATGATAACTTTATTTTAACGCCTATAGAATCTAGTGACTGTATGAACTATTGGACTTCTTTGAGTCACGTTTTTTCCAGTTGTATGGTTTTACTAGTATGTCTCTTAGTTTCCTTAACTGTAAAGTTCTATGAATACATTCTGAATATCCATAAGCCTTGAACAAAATGCTAAGTGAAAAGGAGAAATTACCCCTAAAAACATAACAAATATGTTTTGACTTTTGCTATTTTTTTTCTAGACTAAGAAACATGATTGGAAAATAATTAAAATTGGAGTAAAAGTAATAAAAATGTAAACTCTAAGTATGTGTGAAGAAATTGTTGTTAGCAATGTTCTTTGCAAGTCGTCCTAATTTGTTAAGAATCTAGACATTCAGAATTAACTATATAATACCTTGAAATGACTTAGTTCAACCGAATTACTCACTGCCATTTTTATTATAGAAAGAACTCTGTCCATGGAATTCTCTGTCTATGGAATTCTCCAGGCCAGAATACTGGAGTTGGGTTGCCATTTCCTTCTTTAGGGGATCTTCCTGACCCAAGCATCGAATCTGGGTCTCTTGCATTGCAGGCAGATTCTTTAGTATCTGAGCAACCAGGGAAGCCCCATAGAAAAAACTACCCATATGTTAATACACAAAACTTTCATTGGGAGCTAGGTTGAGGAGTGGCTTTTTAAACAAAATCAGTCTTCACATTGAAGAGCAAAGCTTCCATCAGCAGAGTCAATAAGCTTAATGGGTGTATGTTTGAACTCTGGAGCCACATTTCATAGGTTAAGTTCACAATCACCACTTACTATCACTTTGGTTGTGTACTTCCAACCAAAGTACTTTGGAAAGGTACTTCTCTGTACCTGTCTGAGGAATATTATACTTGTCAGTTCAATTCAGTCCAGTTCAGTCGCTCAGTAGTGTCTGACTCTTTGCAACCCCATGAGCTGCAGCACGCCAGCCCTCCCTGTCCAACACCAACTCCTGGAGCCCACCCAAACTCATGTCCATTGAGTCAGTGACGCCATCCAACCATCTTATCCTCTGTCGTCCCCTTCTTCCCTGCCCTCATTCTTAACCAGCATCAGGGTCTTTCCAAATGAGTCAGCTCTTCACATCAGGTGGCCAAAGTATTGGAGTTTCAGCTTCAACGTCAGACCTTCCAATGAACACCCAGGACTGATCTCCTTTAGGATGGACTGGTTGGCTTTCCTTGCAGTCCAAGGGACTCTCAAGAGTCTTCTCCAACATCACAGTTCAAAACCATCAATTCTTCGGCACTCAGCTTTCTTTATGGCTCAACTCTCACATCCATACATGACTACTGGAAAAACCATAGCCTTGACTAGACGTACCTTTGTCGGCAAAGTCATGTCTCTGCTTTTTAATATGCTGTTAATTTGGTCATAATTTTCCTTCCAAGGAGTAAGCGTCTTTTAATTTTATGGCTGCAATCACCATCTGCAGTGATTTTGGAGCCCCCCAAAATAAAGTCTCTCACTGTTTCTACTGTTTCCCCATCTATTTGCCATAAAGTGATGGGACCAGATGCCATGATCTTCATTTTCTGAATGTTGAGTTTTAAGCCAACTTTTTCACTCTCCTCTTTCACTATCATCAAAACAGTTAGTACTTTTATGGCTGTCTATACCTATACCTTTCTGGCTGTCTTTTGCAGAGAGGGAAGAGAAGAAAAAAAAAAACACACACACACACACACACTCAAAACAGCTTTATTGCGATCTAGTTCACATACCATACAACTTGCCCATTTAAAGTGTTCAAGCCAAGGGCTTCCCTGGTGGTCCTGTATTCCAGTGGTTAAGACTCAGTGCTCCCAAAACAGGGAGTGTGGGTTTGGTTGCTGGTTGAGGAATTAAGATCCCTCATGCTACAGTCAAGGTGTACAAGTCAGTGGTTTTTAAGTAAATTCATAAAGTTGTGCAATCATTACCACAACCAATTTTAGAATGTTTTCAACACCTGAAGAAGAAAACCCATACCCATTAGCAGTCACTGTCCATTCTCCAAAACTCGGCCATCTTAGGCAACCACAACCTTATAGTTTTAATAGATTTGTCTATTCTGGATATTTCATACAAATGAAATCATGCAGTATGTCACTTTTTTGTGTGTGTCTATTTCTTACACTAGCGTATTATATGCAAGATTCATCCATGGTATAACATGCAACATCAGATAATTCCTCGTTATTGTTAAATAATGTTCCATTAAATGAATATACTATGTTTTACTTATTCATCAGTTGATAGAAATTTGGGTTGTTTCTACTGTTTGGCTATTTATGAACATCTGTATAAGTTTTTGTGTAAACCTCTTGTGTATATGATTCGGAGTTTAATTGTGAGACCATACAGTAACTTTGTTTTTCACCTTTTAAGGCAATGCCAAAATGTTTTCTAAAGGAGTTGCACCATTTTGCATTCCTACTAGCAGTGTATGTGGGTTTTGATTTCTTCACATCCTTGCCAACACTTGCTAATATTTGTCTTTTTGATTATAATGATAAAAGTGGTGTGAAGTGGTATCTCATTATCTTTCTAATCTGCATTTTCCTGATAGCTTGACCTTATTTTGACCTTATTTTTATATCTTGGCCTTATTTTGTGTTCTTACTGGCCATTTGTATATCCTTGAAGAGATGACTATTCAGATCCTTTGCCCATTTTTTTAGGTGGGTTATTTATCAGTTCAGTTCAGACGCTCAGTTGTGGTCTTTGCAACCCCATGAATCGCAGCATGCCAGGTCTCCCTGTCCAACACCAACTCCCGGAATTCACTCAAACTCATGTCCATCGAGTCGGTGATGCCGTCCAGCCATCTCATCCTCTGTCGTCCCCTTCTCCTCCTGCTCCCAATCCCTCCCAGCATCAGGGTCTTTTCCAATGAGTCAACTCCTCGCATCAGGTGCCCAAAGTATTGGAGTTTCAGCTTCAGCATCAGTCCTTCCAATGAACACCCAGGACTGATGTCCTTTAGGATGGACTGATTGGATCTCCTTGCAGTCCAAGGGACTCTCAAGAGTCTTCTCCAACACTACAGTTCAAAAGCATCAATTCTTTGGTGCTCAGCTTTATGTTATACCGCAAATTTGGGGAAATTATGCAAGTACATTAAGTATTTAGAACACTGTCTGATATGCAGGTGTGCAATAATATTAAGTAGTATTATAACCTCATTTAAAATCATGCTATTTCACTGAAAAATCTACAAAACTTAAAGGGTTTATTTTGAGAAAAAGAGATGACTAAGGGAACTCAACTGCAAAGAGGAAATGAACTTGATTTTTTATTGTTTCTTAGTCAATGTTTAATTGTTTTCTCCCCAGGGATTATTGTAATGGCTTAATTAAAATAAATTAATAGGAATTTTTGTACTCTTTTTTCTCTAAAATAAATCCAACTTAGTAGTTGAAAGTAATCCTAAAAATAAACTGTTGCTATATAGAATAGAGAAAAGCAATTCAATGGATAGATTTGTTAATCATGATAAAAAGATTTTTAGTAATGGAGAGGAAATGCTCACTTTATGAATATATGTTAAAAAATATGAACTTTTCTGAGGGTAAAATGTTTCACTTTAATAATTTCAACAAGCCTTTTTCTTACTAACTATTCTAAGTTATAAAATGTTTTACTTCTATTTTATGAACTCTGAACAAGATTCTTTTTAAGAATGCTGACACATCATGGAAGGCATAGATTAAAGTCATGTTTACAGATGCAAGTTCTATCATTTTTAAAATAAAGTAGGATATTTTCATTTTTAGCAAAATCATTTCCTGTACAACCATGATGATCACAGAAAAGAAGATGGAATGAGCATTTGGAGTCATAGAAGGTAAACAGGAATAGCCATTAGCTACTAATGGAAAAAAGTTCAGCTGGGGCATTAAATCTGTATTACAAAGCCACCAATTTGTATTTTATCATATTGATAATGAATGCCAACATTACCGTTGAAATGAAACTAGGCTTTCTCCCTTTAATCCCAGTAGGGAATTTAAATCAATAATGCCCACATTATCCATCTACGTGCATATCTATATATGCACATGTACTTTCAAACTACAAAGTCATATAATGTGTTTTACTTTCATTTCAAATCTTTAACACAGTGATGTACTTCTCTATTCTTCCAATCAATTTATTCTGTTAGTGTTTTTCAGCATTTTAAATCCCTGAGCTAAATCAATAATGTTGCTTGCTTACCATAAGCACTGTAAATGCTATTCTAATACAGGTTATTTGCAATTTGACATTCTCATCTATATGCATTATTCTGCTAGGAAAATTAAATGAAATCCTTGATTTAGAATCTGAAACACTTAGAAGTAATGATCCTGTTTACTGATTGACTGAAGTTGTGGTTTTTAAGCACTACTTAATAGAGGAAACAAAAAGCAATATTCAAATAAAATGGAAGTACCTGAATTACTTTAGGAAGAGTTCATAGTCAAGATATAACATGCTTTTACTTTTTTCCCTGTTTATGCTTTGGTGCTACTTAGCCAACATTGTAACTCAGCTCAATATTACCTGTTTTTTGAGATACATGTTCTTTCCAAATTTAAATTTAATGAATCCTGCTACTGCTAAGTCACTTCAGTCGTGTCCGACTTTGTGTGACCCCATAAGTGGCAGCCCACCAGGCTCCCCCGTCCCTGGGATTCTCCAGGCAAGAACACTGGAGTGGGTTGCCATTTCCTTCTCCAATGCATGAAGGTGAAAAGTGAAAGTGAAGTCGCTCAGTCATGTCTGACTCTTAGCGACCCCATGGACTGCATCCTACCAGGCTCCTCCATCCATGGTATTTTCCAGGGCAAGAGTACTGGAGTGGGGTGCCATTGCCTTCTCTGTCTATCAGCAATTCCAAAATTAGACCATTATTTACGTAAATCAAGTTTTCTGTTACATATTTGTTTAAAGTACATTATTAAAATCCACTTTAAAATATCTTTAATATATATATTGTAAAGGGTTAGGTTTATGTATAATCTATTTAATATATCTATTAAAATTTTATGTGTATGACAGTAGAGGGGCATTTATCACAGATAACCTTCTGAGTTAAGTGAAATACCATAAAATAATGTTTATGGATTTTTGTAGAAATTCTCAAAAAATAAAGTTGCTGAAAATCCTTCTATGAAAATTGAGGCAACATTTATAATGCTTTAGCCTACTTTATCTTTTATCTATTTAGTTGGTCTCAAGCTTCTATTTTAAATGGGAATATCCCATAAAGTCAATCACATTTAGCTGCTTCATGGATGGTTGGATATTTAGCATTAGATTTAATGTTATGCTTATATTTAAACCAGGAATGGGCAGACTTATTTCAGAGAAGAAAAAGAAAACTAGAGCTCCAAAGTGTAGTATTTTGAGTTGAGCAAAATGTATAAATGAATAACCAAAGAAATAATAAAATAACTGAGAAAATTTTTCTACTTGGTTCTAAATAATTTCTTTTATGAAGGATGAACCTGAACAGAGTTGAACATTTTTTTACTGATCTTTCCAAATAGTAAAATATTTTTCATCTCTGAGATTAATATCCTCTAGTTGAAGTACATTAGACAAAAAAGAGGTATTCTGCACTATTTTGGATATACACTGCCATAAAAAATAAGTAGACTATTGAACATTTGAAATAATTAAAATACTAAGAGTTTATTAAATGGCAAATATAGAAGTCTTCATTTCCAGATACATGATATTTAGTTTATGAAGTTTTAATTATTTTGGCTATCAATTTTGTTAATTTTACTTCATTAAAAATATATATATTTTTAATTAACAGCTTTATTGTCAGTAGAACCAGGGTAGAGATAGTGTAGCATGGACCTGCAATCACAATCAAGCTTGCTGCCATTTGCCCTAAATCTAGACATATATCCATCTGCTGGTGGAATATTCTGCAAGGCAAATACTTAATCTACTTAGCTTCTTGGCTGAACAAGAAACCACTACCCTTCACTCATCAAGAGTCAAGAGTAGGGACACAGTGAATGAAGCCACACATATACTTGGTAAATACATGTATACTCCTTTTAAATTACTTATTTATTTATTTTCATTTATTTATTTATTTAACTTTATAATATTGTATTAGTTTTGCCATACATTGACAGGAATCCACCATGGGTGTACATGTGTTTCCCATCCTGAAACCCCCTCCCACCTCCCTCCCCATCCCATCCCTCTGGGTCATCCCAGTGCACCAGTCCCGAGCACCCTGTATCATGCATCGAACCTGGACTGGTGATTCATTTCACATGTGATAATTTACACGTTTCAATGCCATTCTCCCAAATCATCCCACCCTCTCCCTCTCCCACAGAGTCCAAAAGACTGTTCTATATATCTGTGTCTCTTTTGCTGTCTCGCATACAGGGTTATTGTTACCATCTTTCTAAATTCCATATATATGCGTTAGTATACTGTATTGACTGTTTTCTTTCTGGCTTACTTCACTCTGTATAATAGGCTCCAGTTTCATCCACCTCATTAGAATGGATTCAAATGTATTCTTTTTAATGTCTGAGTAATATTCCATTGTGTGTATGTACCACAGCTATCTTATCCTTTAGTCTGCAGATGGACATCTAGGTTGCTTCCATGTCCTGGCTATTATAAACAGTGTTGTGATGAACATTGGGGTACACGTGTCTCTTTCAATTCTGGTTTCCTCAGTGTGTATGCCCAGCAGTGGGATTGCTGGGTCATATGACATTTCATTTCCAGTTTTTTAAGGAATCTCCACATTGTTCTCCATAGTGGCTGTACCAGTTTGCATTCCCACCAACAGTGTAAGAGAGAAAGTAATTGCAATCTGTTATGGAGACATGAAAACAATTCATGTGACAGATATTTACATTTTGGCAAAAAAAAAAAAAAATTGTGTGTAGATTGTCCTTAGGAGGGTATGTCATAGTGAAATCAAGGGTTTTAACTTAGAGCAGATAGATAGTAAACATACCTCCTCTTTCTCATTAGGCTGTGGGAGGGATTAAAGGACAAACTTTAATGTGAAAAAGTAGAATACTAAGTCAAGGAGTGATCTACAAAAGTTGTCCTTGAACTTACCTGTAATGCATAACATTGGAAAGATCTGAAGAGTGATTTTGCTTTGTGTTTTAATGTTCTACTTGTTCATTTGGACAATCAAGTGATATATCGTATTAGAGGGAGAAGCTAGAATTTAAAGCACATGCTGTTAAAGCATATATATGTATGTGTGGATATATATTTAATATTGAAAATGTTAGGTCAGGAAAATAAAGACTTAGACTAAATTAGTCAAAGCTTTCTAAAATAAATCTAAAGTTGAACAGTGTATATTAGGACATGCTTTACAGACATGTACATGGATAGTATTTTTCAGTTTCTAAAATGAAGGATTAGTATGAATAAGTCAAACCTTTCTAAAACAATTCAGAAGGTATAAACAGACTAAATTAGGATATGCTTAGCTCATGATGGCAAGTATTTCTTTTCAACACTATTAATGGGGAAAAAAATAAGATTAGGAGACCTCTAACCACTGCACTTCAGGCTTTGAAGTGGAAATGCCTGTAGGGGTTCTGTATTATGTTAAGTACTTAAAGTTAGTCAACACCCTAGACAAGATAAGGAGATTAAGTCCTGATTAAACTCCTATCAGTAGAATTCTAATACATGAACTGGCAGGACAAGAGCTCTAATCAAGTGCTCTTGTCTATCTGTCACTGGCTCAATATCAGATACAGTCAGTCACCATTTCTTCTGTTCCAAACACAACAACTCCTTCAACTTTGGTTGTTTATAAATTAATTTCAAAAGTCCTCAGCTACAGTTAGGTATATGGATTCCATTCATCTGTACTTAGGTGAGATTATGGCACTGAATTATAAGGACTAACATTAGGCTAGGAGATGTCTATAAAGATTAAGCTATTTCCCCCCTTTCCCAACAATTAGCAGCACTAGACTGTTTAGCAGAGATCAATTGTAATTGAGGAACTGAGAAAGGGCAATAAACAAATTACTAGTGCTTTCACCGAAGTCTGAAGCCTGTTGGTTTACAGAACCTCTGTTATTTAACCCAGAAGCCCTGTAGGTCGTAAATTATCCATTACAGTTGTCTCTAGGCCCTTAAACAGAAGTTATGTACTAGTTTAAAGACACAGGAAAAGAGAGTCTCCTGGTCTTTGTCTCAGATGAAACAGACTACAGAGAGTTAGATCAATTTAAAATGTAATGCTAAGCTTTTTGAGCAATGTAAAAAAGTTTAGAGTGTTCTTGCCTGGAGAATCCCGGGGACAGGGGAGCCTGGTGGGCTGCCTTCTATGGGGTTGCACAGAGTCAGACACGACTGAAGCGACTTAGCAGCAGCAGGATAAGAAAATATAACTGGGGCTATTTAGTTCTTGTAACGAAAGATCTGATATAGAAGCTTCTAAAAAATGTTTGGTTTTGACCGATTCCATGATTTTATGATTTCTATGCCCTTAGGAAGAAGATAAATATACATTTTAAATTGTTTAAAGATTGCAAAATCTCAAATTCTATATTAACTACAGGAAGGAGATAAAAGAGATATTAATAATACATATCAAAGAAAATATTTTACTTTTTGGCTTATTTGAGGAAGAAAATATATATATTTTCTTCATATATATAAGCATATGAAGAAATAGAATCTGAGGGTTTTTAATCTGAAAATTTGGTTACCTTGCTATTTAAGCTCTACAATGTGCAACTAAATACACAGGGCATAAAAAGAAAAGCAGAATATGAGTGTGTTTTCAAATAACATTTTAAATAAACAACTTTCTAAAATATATTCAAACAAAGTAGGGTAACAATAATCAATTTTTCTTATGTTGGAATAGTGCCATCTAATTTAAAAATAGGTGAAATGTTTATCAAGTATGTGATTTTCATGACAAGCTTTCTTATAGAAACTATCCAGCAAAAGCATATGAATCCTAAATAGGAAGATTCAAAATTTTAGTAGAACAAATATGTGACTGTCACATATCGTGTGGACCAGAAACCACAAAATAATATCTGATTGCTTAACACTCAAAAACATCTAATGACCAAAATTAACCATGAATAAGATTGAAGAGATAACTGAGAAGCTGGGGGAAAAAAATAATCACCGGTATTTTCATTATGGTTCAGTTCAATTCAGTTCAGTCACTCAGTCTTGTCTGACTCTTTGCAACCCCATGAACTGCAGCACGCCAGGCCTCCCTGTCCATCACAAACTCACGTCCATCAAGTTGGTGATGCCATCCAGCCATCTCATCCTCTGTCGTCCCCTTTTCCTCCTGCCCCCAATCCCTCCCAGCATCAGAGTCTTTTCCAATGAGTCAACTCTTCGCATGAGGTGGCCAAAGTACTGGAGTTTCAGCTTTAGCATCAGTCCTTCCAAAGAAATTCCAGGGCTGATCTCCTTCAGAATGGACTGGTTGGATCTCTTTGCAGTCCAAGGGACTCTCAAGAGTCCTTTCCAACACCACAGTTCAAAAGCATCAAATTTTTGGCTCTCAGCTTTCTTCACAGTCCATCTCTTACATCCATACATGACCACTGGAAAAACCATAGTCTTGACTAGACGGACCTTTGTTGGCAAAGTAATGTCTAGTATTAGACTTTTTGGTGATTTTTTTTTTTAATAATAAATGTGTATCATTAAAAAAGAGTGATGTTATCTGTAGAAGGGATGAACAGGTTTTGTTTTTTTTTTCATTTTGTTTTAACCTGTAATTTCAGGGAGGTTTAATTTGATTACTCTTTAATTTTTCATAAGAAATATTTCATAGAATAGCTGCCATAAAACAGCAAACTAAAGGCTCTTTATTTTTAATGGAAATTTGCTTTAGCTGAAGAAAACATATGACAACTAGTTCACTTAGTAGCAAATTTTCCCTTATACTGACCAAAGCTTCATTTTAAGAATATTAATTCTTAATAATAATTTAGAAAGGAGAAAAGAACTTGGATTTGCATTTGCCTGATCTTTTCAAGATAAATAGGCATGCTCCTTAGAAATGTGTCCGTAATCATAATTGTCAAATGAGAAGATTTCCACAAATAAGCAAAATGGGCATGCTATTAAAATAGATGGAGAAGGCAATGGCACCCCACTCCAGTACTCTTGCCTGGAAAATCCCATGGATGGAGGAGCCTGGTGGGCTGCAGTCCATGGAGTTGCTACGAGTCGGACACGACTGAGCGACTTCACTTTCACTTTTCACTTTCAGATAAGATCTGTAGCACTGCTCAGCATTTTCCTTCTGTGTTCCATAAAGTAAAACTTGGGATGTTGCCTTTCTAAGTCATCAAAGAGCTATCTGTCATCTCCAGCAAGTTTTGCCCTACCCTTTGCTTTCATTTCCCTGGCAGATCTTAATATAAAAAACAATCCATGAAATGAGAGAAAACTTGGTGACAGAAACAGTCCTCTGGAATAGGGGGCAAGACTCCCATTCTCCAATTTGCACTGCGGACTTTTTTTTTTTCTTGTTTTTTTTTTTTTTTTTTTTAGAAACTGCTTTTTATTACATATCTTTTTCTCATCTAATATGCAGACTTGTTGTTTTATTGAAGTGTTAGTTTTATTTGTTGAATGGATATTGGCACAATTGAGAGCCACAACATAGTCTAAAAAGTTACCCTGGGAATAGACAATACGAAGTATTACCCACAGCTAGCAATATAGATTTTTTTTTTTTTCAATTGCAGCAGAATAGAATAAGCAGTAGAAAGTAATATTTAGAAAAAGAAATTTCTGTGCTGTGGAATGTTGACTATGTCTGGGGGAAAAAAATGCAAATTGGAGGCCAGCATGGCAAAGAAGGCAGTTTAACCACCAGGGATTTCAATGCTTATGAGGGACTCTTAATGTTACATTTAGGTGAGGTGGTTGTGTGGATTATTAGGAAGATGATTGCTTGGATTATGTGAACAGAGGGGGACACTTTTATTCTAATTATGTATGTATCCATTATCTTTACTGGATCAGTGCAGGTAGCCCTTTAATTAAATTAACCACATAACTGCCATTTTCTACTTTGGTTGTACTATTTGTCCAAAATTATTAACAGATGGTTTCAATGAACTGAAGAGTCTTACAAAGAGATAAGATGCATATGTCAATGGAACCACTGATGAAAATCCTTTATAATTCTGGACAAAAATGAAAGACATCTTTCTCTCCTTTTTTCCCTCCTTGGTCTCATCATTCTCCTTTTCCTTTCTACAAAAATAATAATAATGATAATAATAATAATAAACAATAGTAGTTTATCTTTCAAAATAACTGAGGTTCTATTTCCATTTAAAAGAGATAGACTATCTTCAATTGCATCTACTTTGGAAAATATTTTTCTTAGAAAAATGGTAATTTTGCCAAATAAATAGTTTACTTGGTAGAGTTCAAATAGCTGAAGAAGGAATTTTGAAAGCAAATGCTTGTTTTATTGGGACATGCTTTGAGTGGAAATAACATTTTTGATCATTGTGGCAAAAGACCATCTTGCTGCGAGAGTATGATAGATGGTCCCTTGCTGTTAAGGACTAGACACATGGTCCCTGTGAATTGTTCTTATGTGACAGGAATGCCTCATCCCTAGAAATTAGGCCCATGTCTAGTATGAGTTTGCCTGGTAGGAGTAAACAAATATTTAAAACACGGAAATCTTCAAGAGCATGCTCTGCTTGTCCCTCCTGACAATGCTCTATTTGGCAGTGGCTACAGATTGACAACATCATGTCTTCTGAATAAAACAGCTTGACAGTGGATTCTCCCTGCCCCCTTTTTTTAAATTCTAAGAGAACTTCTGGGTGGTGTAGTGTATATACTAAATCATCAAGATGTCTGGATCACTTTGGTCTTGTGGGGAGACACCTGGATAGAATATCAGATACTGTATTGTTATCTGGTAATTTTGTGCTCTGTCTTCAGAAAGGAAAATATGAAGTACGTGGCTGTTACTTACATATAAAATAGAGATTTACGTGGAATATTATCTTCACGATTCAATCTTTCAGTTGAAACAGCTACATTAATTAATAAATTCAAGGGAATTGAATTCACCCCGTTGTCATTCCACTAAACTATCAACAATGGCTGATAGTCGAATTTATTTCTTAGTACTATTTTTAGAATTTATCCATGATTATCATTAACTGAAAAATGACATAAATATCAATGAAGGAGAAAGGGATATGATTTCATTCATTTTACCATGATTTTCTCTCTCTCAAAAGGAGAGAATTGCTAGTAAAAACAGGACTTCCCTGATGGCTCAAATGCAAACTATCTGCCTGTAATGTGGTGGACCTGGGTTCGATCCATGGGTGGGGAAGATGCCCTGGAGAAGGAAATGGCAACCCACTGCAGTATTCTTGCCTGGAGAATCCCATGGGCAGAGGAGCCTGGTGGGCTTCAGTCCATGGGGTGGCAAAGTATCAAACACAACTGAACGACTGAAACACACACTTTAATAAAAACAATCTGAGAACTGGGAAAATTTTGTGTTTATCTGTGAAGTAATTTTTAAATATTTATTTATTTTTTAATTGGAGGATAGTTGCTTTACAGAAATTTGTTCTTTTTTGGTCACTCCTCAACATGAATCAGCCATAGGGATTGTGAAGTAATTTTTAACGACTTTGTTATATATCCCAGGTGCCTTCGGTTTTTGGTCAAGTCCATGACTTTTAGATTAACAATATGATTTTAAATTCCAGGAAAAGCTTCTTATTGCATAAAAAGAAACTAAGGAGACTTTGTTAAGCTGTTTCTTTCAGATCAAGTGAGATAGAATCAATTATTTGCCTTAAGCTGGAGAAACTCTGGAATGTCACTTCTCACAATCTCATGACGCTGGAAGAAGGAGCTTTCCCTTGATATCTATGGTCTGAGAATCTTCTCGTATATTACAGACTCTGATTTAAGAATTTAAGAATTCTTTCATTGTACTCTTATTAATATGAAGGGTGTCTCCTTGAGACTTTTTCAGTGAAGGGGTTCCAGAGAAGATGTGTACCTGACTACCTAGAAAAGAGCAGCCTAGACATGAACCCTGAGCAGCTTGAGAACATTTTCAACTATTGTGACCTGATGTTAATGGGGAAATCCCTGTTAGTTTACTAGGAAGGGATCAGAAGTGTTCTGGTGGATAGGGGATCCAGAGTTAGTCCTTGAAGAGCCAGAGTTACCTTTAACCCTCTAGGACTCAAATTCTCTCTCAAACAGATGACACTGAACCCCTTGGAAGTATCATCTTTAGACTCCCCAGTCACCTCTTTGGAAGACTTTATGGATTGTGTTAGGCCCGGAGAATGTAGGGGGCTTCCCTGGTATCTCAGATGGTAAAGAATCTGCCTGCAGTGCAGGAGATCTGGGGTTGGGAAGATCTCCTGGAGAAGGGAATGACAACCCGCTCCAGTATTCTTGCCTGAAGAAGCCCATGGACAGAGAAGCCTGGTGGGCTACAGTTCATGGGTCACAGAGTCAGACATGACTGAGTGACTAACACTTTCACTTTCTTACGGAGAATGTAAGCACAATTTCTTAACCATCTACTGACAAAGTCTCCAATGATACCTGTGCATCTAAATGAAAATGAACAGGCATTGAGATCTAAGATAGATGTTCCAGGGATTTTCTCTGACATTCTGGAGAAAGTGAGGGTTGGTACTTGAAACTCCTTTATTAACTTCTCAAACTACAGTCAAAATGTTGAGCTATTTAATTTAACTACGGTCCCCTAAAAGTCTATACTCCAGGCAGATGATGGCCCAGCTGCAGAGAAGACCAGAGAAAACTGGGTAAATCAATTAAAATGTATTAAATATCTACTTGATGCCATCCACTCAACTAGGCTAGGTAAATCTCGCAACTCTGTCAAGTCTTCATTAAGGAGGGGAGCGAAAAATCAAGGCAGTTTATTACTGTAATAATAACAAACAACAAAAACACATTTGATGTTAAAGGAAATAAAAATAAGTATCTCACACTAAAACTCTTAAAACCTTTTCTGAACATGCATTGTTCAGGAATTTTTTAAACTCCTGTCATTTTCCTGCTTATAGTTACTTTAGCTCATAAGTTGAGCTTGAGATGGCCTATGCAATCCTTCCCCCTGATCGCGCTGAAGTCCTCGTGGAGCCTGTGGAGCCTTTGCTGTCTTTACAGAAATAAGAGATAGCTCGTTGAGCCTGGAGAAAAGTCAGTGGTATGTCAGAAGTCTGTAAGAATCCCAAGGGTGAAGATGCAGCATCTTACTTGGGGAACCTGGAGAGACCGATTGGGTACCACTTCTAAAATTAAGATGGTATCAGACAAAGCTGAGTTGGGTGAAGACTCCTCTGATAGATTATTTAGTGGTATTTTTAGTATGAAATTGGCAACTAACCAAACTTGGATGAAACAACTCTCTCCTTAACAGTAAACCTTTGCACTTAGGAGTTGCTGTGTAAATAATGGATAAAGCAGTGCATTGGAAGATAGATTGGATCAGGAGCTGGGCAGAAGAGATACCCTCTCTTAGGGTTTTTGATTCTAGATGGGCTGCTATTTTGAGCTAGGAAACAAATCACCAGAGATAAGGACTTCCACCCTCTACCTCGTCACAATTTCTGTTGTGATATTAGTGCAAAGCCTATTTGGCCACTGGGAGAGCAATGAGAGACTCTAACCTGGGGACTGTGAAAGGAGAATATGACAGCATTAATTCTTTACTGTCTTAATTTTGAACCTAAGAAGGGTTTATCTTCACATAAGAATACCTGAAATTATTAAAAATGAAGTCCATATTTTTTTCAGTGTTCTTCTGCTATAAGATAGTAGACCATTGGACCATGTTTATTGAAGAGAATGTCAAAATTAAGGCAGAATTAGTACAGAACAATCACTTATAAATGTTGTGATCTAGGGAGTCAGCCATTTCTTCAGCCCATTTGATAGGGTTGAGTACATAATCACTCCCTACCTCCCTGATCACATTTTAGATTTGGGTATATTTGCATAATTTATAAGCATGCAGAAAACCTCCCAGAGGGCAAATAAACACATCAAGAATGAAAGAGAAGAAACATTATTCTTTGCTTCATTTTACTCATCTTTTTTCAGGTCTATTTTGAAATGCTAGTTAAGGAAACAAATAACTTTTCTCACAAGCACTTCAGTATACAGAGTGTGTTTTCTATTTTAATGTCTAATCCAGTTACTTTTATTCATCTATCATTTGTAAATTATTCCATGAATTCCAACTTCCAAAATATAATTTCTAGTGTTTTAAGGGAAGTTCCATGGGAGATACTTCAAAATGAACATATTGTTTCAAAGCATTTATATCTACCAGTTTATAGAAAATGTAATCTGCTTAGCTTTTAACCATTCTTATTAATTAAGAAGCACAAAGAGAATGCTTAATTAATCCTGACTCTTTTTGAAAATGTTACCACATTTTTCTTGCATATATTTTGAGTTTTCAATCCATAGCGTGGTATCACTTTTTTGTGTGTGACCAAAATTGTAAGTAAAAATTTCTTAACTTAAAGAACAAATAAAAATAAATAGTAGCAACCAGAGGTCTGTAGACTTTTTGCCAACTGGGGAAGGACAGAAGCCAGAGAAAAGAATATTTTAAGCGCAAATCCTTAGGCAAGTAGTGACAAAATCCTTGTCCTTGAAGCTTATATAAATAACTTTCCAGTGTTTTTTTAACCTTTTCTCTCCCCTCCCCAGTCCCCTCAGCAATGAGGCATGTCACTCCACTCGTTCACATCCATCTTTTTTTATTGATGTCCACTTTGGTGTCTGTACAGGTCATCAATTTTGCTGCCTCTTAGGCAGCCAGTGGGAATGTGCAAGTTAAGTCACCGGACTTTGTGTGTTGAGCTTGAGGAGGAGGGAAGGGGAGGAAGTGTCAGCTTTCTTTAGCACTAACAGTCCCAATCAGATACTGGCTCTGGGCCTCATAAATCTTGCGGCTGACCCAGGTGAACCCTGAGCCTCCGCCGCACTGAAAGCTGATCAGGCCTCTGCTTAGTTTAACAGGCCATTCTCAGTGACAAGTGAGGGGTTCAACAAATGCACAAAACAGATATATATTAGTTGAAAAACTAATGGCTTCTAAAAGAATGTTTGACAATTGTTGGAGGCTGTCTGTAGATCCATTACACTGATAAACGACTGCCTTGGTGTATGCTAAAGTGGCGTTAGTAGGGAGGACACCGGCTTAAAGTTGGTTTTTACTTTCTCCTCTTTTCCCCTCCTCCTTTGGTCATCTAGGGGTGCACTCCCTGAGCAGCACTTCCAGGAAAACCTAGGAAAGTACCTGTGCTGTGGCAATTTAACCTTGCAGCCCAAGTGGAATTAAAAAGACTTAGAGACTGCCCTCAGTGACCTGCAATTGACCGCTTGAACTTCTAAGTTAGGGTCAGCTGAGGCTCAGAATAAGAGGTCGAAAGCTGGTCAGCTTTCCCTAGCCCTAACACGATGAATAGGAAGACTTTACTGCTGTGATTTATGCAGTTTGCCGAGACAGGTTAAGGAGACCTTAAAACACACCATAGGGCTCACTTGCATGGGGACACCCTCCTCTTGGAAAATAAATTCTGATTGTCCAGCTGGAAATCTCTTAGGGATACGCCTTGAAGTATTTTACCCTCTGTGTCTACAGATTCATTCCCACACTCGACCTCTGGACGTGACAGGGTTAGTGTTTCCAGATTTATTTAAACAATGCAAATGCACCAAATGAGGCACTTTCAAACCTGATTAATTGCAAAGGCAGAATAACCATTGGTAATGAATTATTTGGGGGGAGCAGTAAACTCCTACAAAAGTTAACTCTTAAATCAGTTGTTTCAGAGGTCCAACCATAGTAGAAACTACAATATTTAAACCTTTCTGAAAAAACGATTTTGAAGCTTGCTTCTTGTGAACTGTATCAAGTGTTTTTGGATAATATACTTGAAACTCATTCCATTTTTACTGAAGAGTAAATTTTAGAGGTCTGACAAATATGTTTCTGTTCCTAGTTTGTGCATAGTGAGTCAGAAACCAATCAACACTCATGATTTCCACTTTTACAGAAATTTGCAATATATAGCTACCATTCTTTGTTCGGCTTCCACATTTCTAGTCAAACAACAATGTGGCTTTTGTGACACAACAAGTCATGATATAGTCATGAATGTCAGTTTTACTTAGGCTAAAAGCCAAGTATTGAACCCAGGTCTTTCACAGAGAAAAGGCTACATGGTACTATAAACCTTTAAGCTACCTTTCTGCTTTTTCACAGGGCATTTAGAGCTTCTGGGTGCATTTGCCTCTATAGCTCAAATTGGCTATGATCTAATAAACACAATTCTCAAGGTACTAGTCTGTAACGTAGTCTAATTTCATTTGGTAAATGAGAGAAAAAGGTAAAACTGAAAGATATTCACTTTAAGAAATGGCTAGTGTGTAATATTCAGCAGTTAATTGCCATAAAGTTTTAAGACACACTTTAAACAAAGGGGATGCATGCCCCAAATAAATGCATTTGTGTGGGATTGAAACGACTCAATCAATGAGTAGTTCTATCAGTTTGTCAAGTAAATAACAGCCAACCAATCATGTGTATAATAAACTTATGCAGAACAAGCTCAAAGGTTATAAGTTAATAAATGTTGTGGAAAAAAAAATTTTGTACAAATATTTAGCTGATTGATTCTGAGTCTTTTCTGTTTTGTCAAGGTCACACTGACTTTTCTTCCCCCTCTTTAATGTGGCCCAGTGACGTATTTCTGGAAAATAGGACCTAGCCATAAAAGATATATTTCTAAGTCTAGAAAAGATTTTTATATATTTTTTGAAAAGTATTCAAGATTCTATTGTGTGGGCCAGAGGGAAGGAAAGGACTTTCTCATCTTGCACACCTTATGATAATGCTTTCCTTCCAGTTGTGGAAAGTGGACTCTCATCCAGGTTAGAGCTCCTGTAGATATGAATGAGACCTGTTGAGAGTCACCCAAAGAAAGTTAAGGAGAGGACTAGAAGCTTCAAGCAAGGTCTTTCTCCTCAAATCAGACTGTCAATAGCCTTTGTATTCTCACCAGCTCAATTGACAAACCCAGCTTTTGCCAGTGGGTTCCCATGCTTTAGTATGGTTAAAATGTTGTTTTCCTGCTGCATTTAATCTGTTTTAAAAGGGTATCTTCATTCTTGAACAATAAAAATTAAAGCTAATGTTCCCAGTTCACTGTAAATAGCTTTTTGGAAACTCGGTTAATTAAATCTTCCATTATGAAGTATTTTCTATTACTAGAAGAAATTAAAAGTAGACAGGGAGCACAGGACAGCCATTAATGAGATTGCCGAAGATCCAGAGGGATGGTGCATGATGAAACCGATTCCAGAAAAAAACCTGTGGTGTAGCAAATCCCTAAAGAAATAAAAGTTGGCTGCACCAATGATCACTATTGATCAGTAGGTATTTTTGAAAGCTCTTGCAGCAGTCAATGGGCTGTTTTGTCTTTTGCCCTTGGTACTCACTGTTGATTGATTTATGGATGATCTTGTTAAAAGAAATAAACTGATTAATATTGAAAACTTGTTCGTAAGTAATACATTAGGAATTTTTAGTGTTCTCTATAGCACAGCCCTTTTAGAACCGTTCAGTCTTTCTCATTCTGCATGGACAAAACCTCCTCAATGTTTTGTAATCCATGTATGTGGGATTTCATCATCACTTGTGTTCAAAACCATTTCTATGTTGATGAATATTTGGGAGAGTTGAATCCTTTTCAATTGCCTTTTCTGCCAATTCTGTTGGCTTCCCTGGTGGTTCAGAGGTTAGGGTTAGGGTTAGGTTAGGGTTAGGTCCATTCTGCCTGCAATGTAGGAGACCTGGGTTCGATCCCTGGGTTGGGAAGATCCCCTGGAGAAGGGAATGACAACCCACTCCAGTATTCTTGCCTGGAGAATCCCATGGATGGAGGAGCCTGGTGGGCTACAGTCCATGGGGTCGCAAAGAGCTGGACACGACTGAGCAACTTCACTTTGCCAACTCTGTTGGGGTTTTCTCTCTTTGGGTTAAAACTAAAATATAAAAATATGATTTTGATTTCTTATCATCACCAATAATTTTTACAATCTTCAGAACATTACTTTAGGTATCAAGTCTAAATTTTGACTCAAACAACATTCCCCCTCCCCCAGCCCTCCCCCCGCCCCGCCCCCCGCCAGAATGCAGTCAATATAACTTTACTGACCGAGAATGGTTGTCTTCTCAGTGAGCCACTAGGCACTACAGGCAATAAATAATTGACAGTCATGTTCCAGAGTTGAGACACAACAAGTTGCTTACCCCTGTGCGCGGCAGTTGGCTTTATTCAACAAGCTGCTGGTCACCAACAGGAGCTCTAAGGATTGCCTCTCTTGATACCTTAAGAATAATTTCTCTCTTTGTGTATTTCTTAGCTCTGCAGTTTTAGGATTTTACATTTAACTTGTCTTGGGAAACCTTTGTCTATCAAAAGAAAAAGTGCGTTTTTAAACTGATAGGAGACTAATTTTGAAGGCCTATAATCACAAAGAAGATAACCCCACTCTTTCTTTATGGACAATAGGTTGATAAACCTTTCATCACTTAGTTTTACTAAATAATAAGAACTGACATATTAAGGGTTCACTATGCCTACTGAGGGGCTTCCCAGGTGGTGCTAGTGGTAAAGAACCCTCCTACCAATGCAGGAGATGTAAGAGACATGGATTTTATCCCTGGATCTGAAAGATCTCCTGGAGGAGGGCATGGCAACCCACTCCAGTATTTTTGCCTGGAGAATCCTATGGACAGAGGAGTCTGGAGGGCTACAGTCCATGGGGTTGCAAAGAGTTGGACACAACTGAAGTGACTTAGCATGTATGCACACATGCTTACTGAACTGTTTTTATTTACATTAACTCTTATAACAACACTATTAGATAGGTTCCACTATTATCTTGATTGAACAGATGAAGAAACTGAGGCACAGAGATGGTAAAGCTTAAGGACAGATAGTTAGTAATTGGTGACAGGATTTCCACCCAAGAAATTTGCCCTTGGAACCTAGCTTATGAACAGGCTATACCGCCTCAAACAATTAATGATGATTAGATAAAGTTGAAACTGGGCCAGCTCTAGGCAAGATCTTGCATCTTTGCATCTTAGTGTCCTCTTGAGAAAACTACTGGACATCTTTTCCAGAATCCTTCCCTTACATTCAGAAGCAGTCTTTTCCATATCTCCTTATTCTCTACCACCATTCACACCTTATGTAGAAGAAAGATAGTATTCATTATTGATGCATTGACTAAATCCATTCACACTGTGATATCTTCTTTTAAGTACTTTATATTCATACATTTTCTCCATGAATATGTGTTGAGGCTTTATTGTGTTCCCAAAACTTCTTTCTCCCTCCCTCTTTCCCTCTTCCTTCTTCCATCCCCCCCTCTCTCTTTTCATTCTTTTTCTTCCACTGTCCTTAATGCCCTTCCTTCTCTCTTAAGGAAGTATAGCAACCAAGTGAAAGAGATGTAAGGTCTTTGTGCTTTTGAAATTCTGCTAAACCACAGACTGGCCTCAAGGTAAACCTTCATTAACCATTTTGGAGAGAAGACGACCAACAGGGCCAGAAAGTCACTCAGTCCTCCAAAACCAGAGAGTCCTAATCCCCTGGAGAAGCTTAAAAAATACACACAGACCATTCTGAAGCCTTTACTAATTCCTCTTGATTTTAGGGCTTAGGTTCATAGACTTAGCAGGCAAGCATTTCATTCGAAGTTCTCCAAGCACAGTGATCTCCCATTACAAACTGGCAGAGCATTTGCCCTAACTTCTTCAGGGAAAGGTGATGGGGCATTTTTGTTTAAGCAATGTAGTAGTTGAGTTTTGCTCTCAGCTGTGTGTTTTACATGCTCAATTTCAAATGAAAAGTTAATTGGGACTATCATATTTAACCTAAACTTTTATGGCAGCTATCCAGAGCATGAATCACATCATTTGAAATTGCAACAAGATTTGTGCTTTTAATGAGCCTAAACCATGGGTTTAATGCAGAACCAATTCAGTTAAACTTCAAGCTTTTTCTGATTTTGCTGTAAATTTTTTTTAGTGTTCTAATGTTTAAGGGACTTTTGTCAAACTTTTTGGTGACAACTAGATCAAAAAACCCACAGTTATTTGGCTCTGTATCTCTCCAGAGCTGGCAGAAGACAGGAATTGCAGAATGCAATTGGCAGAGCCAAATACACACAAAGACAATGCAATAACATTTCAAAAGAACAATTCCATGGATTTCTTTGTTGAAAGTATTATTTTGTCTGCTTTCAATGATTTACCGTGGTTTGTTTTTTTTTTCTTCTAGATTTCATTCCAGAGCTTAGAAAATAACCGAATTAGAAATGAGAAGAGAAAAATATAATTCTCTATATGTTTCCTAGACCACAAGACACATTCTAGGATAAGACTAAAATACTAAAAAAACTAACACTGGAATTTGTTGAAATGCTACATTTATGTGACTTTATTTTGTATTTAATTTAACTTAGGCATTTTTACTCACACTTGTTCCAGAAATGTCTTAAGTTTCTTTAATAACAGAGGAAAAGCAGCATGATATCATAAATTTAAAAGAGGCCACACACACAAAAAAGGAAAAGCAAAAGTGGACATGTAATAAGAGTTAAAATGACCAAAGAAAATATGTGCTTGAAAAGATGTGCAATATTCTTAGCCTTTAGGGAAATTCAGATTAAAATTTCAGTGAGATATTACCACCCATCTATTAAAATGGCTTAACTAAAAATACAATACTGAGTGCTGGTGAGACTGTAATCCAAATGGAACTCTCACACATTGCTGGTGGGAATGCAAAATGGTATATCCACTCTGAAAAACAGTATAGCCATTTCTTGTGAAGTTAAACATATATCTATGGTAGGTGTATGAATTGGCAATATCACTCCTGATATTTATCTGTAGAAATTATACCTTATGTTGACATAAACGCCTATGATGAAGTTGATAGTGACTCTCTTATGTTAGTGTCCCAAACTGAAAACCATCCAAAGTCTTCTAATGGATGAGTGTACAAACTGATATACCCATCCATGGAATATTACTGAGCAATAACATGAAACACGATGTTGACATGCATAATACCTTAAATAAATCTTACAAACAATGCTGTGCTGGCTGAAAGAAGCCAGTCTCAAAAGATAACATACTGTATGACTCCACGGCTTCCCTGGTGGCTTGGATGATAAAGAATTCACCTACAGTGCAGGAGAACTGGGTTCAATCCCTGGAGAAGGGAATGGCTACCCACTCAAGTATTCTTGCCTGGAAAATTTCACGGACAGAGGAACCTGGGATTGCAAAAAACTGGACACCATTGAGCGACTAACCGGAGAAGGCAATGGCACCCCACTCCAGTACTCTTGCCTGGGAAATCCCATGGACGGAGGAGCCTGGTAGGCTGCAGTCCATTTGGTCGCGAAGAGTTGGACACAACTGAGTGACTTCACTTTCACTTTTCACTTTCATGCTTTGGAGAAGGAAATGGCAACCCACTCCAGTGTTCTTGCCTGGAGAATCCCAGGGACGGGGGAGCCTGGTGGGCTGCCGTCTATGGGGTTGCACAGAGTCGGGCATGACTGACACGACCTAGCAGCAGCAGCAGCAGAGCGACTAACGCTTTTACTTTCAAATGACATTTTAGAAAAGACAAAAATAGTGGTGGAAAACAGCAGAGGTTGCCACTGTTTAGGTAGAGAGAAGGTATAATTGTTCTGTAGGATGATTGTGCTGGTGGTCACAAAAATCTAGACATGTGTGAAAATGCATAGATTGTACAACAAATAGAAAAAAATAGTAAGTATTTAGGTATTCAAAGCTGGCTCCAGGTTTTATAATGGGAAAAAGAAAATTTGTTCAGTTACATAATTTTCAAGATACATAATGGAGAAAAAAAATACTGGGAACTCTGAGGAAGTTCAACTACTATTTATGTTGATACCAGATGAGTCTTCACAAAGGAGACAATGTGTTAATCACACGATAAGGCCCTACATGAACAATGATGAGTTTCACTGAAATGTTTCATTTTGGGTGACTTGGTATAGGCAGATGGCATCATAGCAAAGCACAGCTAAGAAAATTTAATTTGAGGTATGTCAACTCCATGTAATCTAAGAAAAAAAAAATCCTTATTTTGCTCAATCCAGAGGTAAATTTTAACATATCCTTTGAAGAATCATACATAGAGCTTAGCTTTCAAATAATATTGATTTCTAAAGACTATGCTTTTCATGATTACAAGCACAAACAATGTAAAGCAAGGTGGAGATAGCAAGGATAAAAGAGGTATGGACATAAAAAGACAAAATTAATTTTGTTGCATCTGTATCATCTCATTGTAATCATACAATGTGTGTGCAGGTCTAAAATATCAATTTTCAACAGCATTTTAATGTCACAAATTTTAAATCAAAGAATAATATTCTGTATGAGTCACAGATGTTCAATCCAATTAAATAATTTAATTCCCTATTCATTCATGTCACTTCAAAAAAGCTTAATTTACAAGCTTAATCTAGGAAAACACAATAAAATATATTTTAAAATTAACTGCTTTCTCTTGTGTTTTGGTTACACTGGACAGAAGAGAAAACCTCTCTGGCTAGTGTTTGAGATTATCTAAGTCTTGAATGTCATTGAAAGACATAAATATGTGTATATTTGTTGTCATGTCTGGGGAAATTCAGTACTTACTTTGGTAGAGGCAGTGTTGCTTAGACTAAAAATAAATTGAAAAAAATTACATAAGCCACACCAAGTCTCTTGGAATTATCAAAGAGATAATGAGATTATCAGAAGAGGTATATTATATTACTAAAGTAGAACTCTAATATATATATGTACACATTTGAAAATCATATGACAATACCTGAACAATTTATGAGTATGATATTCAAGAAATGTTCAGTAAATATTCTTTCATTTGAAAAATATCTTAAAATATTTATTTAAAATGCCATTCCCTGAATGCTTCAGTATATATCACTGCTATTTTACCTAATGCATTTGAAGTTATTTAAAGATCCTTCTTTCTCAAAAATGAGCTCTGACTCTGTCAACTGTGTTCAAGGTAGCAATTTTTCGACTCATAGATTATTCTGATTCTAATAGTTGAGAGATCTACATCTTCAATGCTATTTTGTTTAAGGCTTACTATTGCTAGTTATGACATTCCTTAAAAAAAAAAAGCTCAAACTTAAATATTATCATTTTTTTGAACAGCCTAACCATAGGCACTGTTTGCCTACATGCACTAAACAGACACAAAATGGTATTTTGTCTAATTGACATATTTTTTCACGTAAATTCTTCCCTGGCAAGTGAATTGGACAATGCTTTCAGTTTACCTTAGTACCAATAGATAATGCTGAAGAAATCATGTAATCTTGCAGGATAATATCAAGTTATTGTATGTTGGATATTTTTACGTGTTGGATCTAGTGTTGTTTAGTCACTAAGTTGTGTCTGACTCTCTGTGATCCTGTATATTGTAGCCCTCTAGGTGCCTTTGTCCATGGGATTTCCCAGGCAAGGATACTGGTGTGGGTTGTCATTTCCTTCTTCTGATCCATGGATCAAACCCAAGTCTCCTGTTTGGCAGGCGAATTCTTTACCACTGAGCCACCTGGGTGATCTAGTGTGGGCCAGAATAAATTTAAAAATGGTTGTCTTACTAATTCTGGACAATGACAATTCAGAGTGAATGCCAATCTAGTTGGTGAAGTCAATGAACACATTCCCAGAAATATGTAAACCGTTTAATAACTAAGCTGGGAATATAATATTTCCTAATTGTATCAAAGAATCAAATCTTATCAGTTTTCCTATATCTTCCCTTACACCTTATTCAAAGCCTTATAACGGTATAAGATTTCCTCTAGAATCTATGTCCTGGTTACTTCTGTAGTCTAATCATGTCTTAGTTCCCCATCACTACCCCATGCCCACACCGTCTGAAGGGGCTGTTTCTTCATGCAGTTTTGTTTGCCTGAAATACTCCTTCTCTGTCTGCCTGGCAAACTCTTCCATCAGAACTAGCCACTTTTGTCATTTTTGTGCAGCCTCTTCTATGGCAGAGTTAGATGTGATATTTGTCTTTCTCCACAACATTCCGCATCCAGCTCTATAGAGAAGCTGCGACCCTGTTTTCATCGAATCACTTACCTGCCAGTTGCTCTCATGCCACTGGATTTTTGGAGAATAAGGATTGAAGTTTTAAAAAATCTTTGTCTCTTATCAGACTCTCCGGTGTATAGTTGATACTCAATAAATATTTGCCGACTGAATTATGTGTGTGTGTGACCATGCTAAAGAGGGAGGGAAATGAGCCAAAGATGAGGGAGAGGAAAGGATCACACCGAGCAGCTTTCCTTCTGAGCACCAATTTGAGAAGACGCAAAACACAACGTGAGGAAGATACTGCAGACGAGACTACTGACTGCAATTTATGAACTGGGCCTGGAGAACAGCAGGATTTTAAAGGCTGTATGGACATAAGTGTTCCATAATGTTTTAGAAGTGAAAACAAAAGAATGAGGAATCATTAGCATGTCTGCATCTTCCAGCTTGAGTCTTAAATTAATTTGCCCATTTTGCTTTTTTTTTTTTTAAAAGCAATTTACCCTGGATGAACTGCTATGAAAGTTCTCTGTGACCTTGGGAAAGTCATTTAATATTGCTAGGCCTTGAAATGCTTATCAAAGAAATAAAAGGGATTAAGTATTCACACTAAAACAACATTTTGTTCTTCATTGACATCTTAATAGTTTAATGAAAACCATATTTTACAGGCTTACTACATAGAATCTGACTTCATTCCCTGACTTAATCAATGGGCTGCTCAATAATCTCCTGACCCAACTTATTTTTCCTCAACAGATTATTACAATATTTAAAGTTCCCACCCAGATCTGTTTGGGTTCAAGTTTACCTCTATAAGGATCTCTTTAAAATGCCATCAAGCTGTCTGGAGGATAGACATGTAAACTCATCAATACATATTCAATATGGATTAATGATCTTTTTCATAGCCATATAATCTAACTTAAATCTGATTGGATCATTGCCTTACTTAAAATCTTTTGGCAGCTTCCCAGTGGACTTAGGATAAAGAAAAACTTCTTATTGTGGTCTTTGAGCCCCATGAGTTCAATTTTCACCTTCCTAACACTGATTTTATTATCTTGGGCTCCAAAATCACTGTGCACAGTGACTGTAGTCATGAAATTAAAACTTTTCTTCAAGTTTCTCCTTGGAAGAAAATCTATAACAAACCTAGACAGTGTATTCAAAACAGCAGAGATACCACTTTGCTGACGAAGGTCCATATAGTCAAACCTATGGTTTTTCCAGTAGTCAAGTATGGATGTGAGAGTTGGACCATTAAGAGGGCTGAATGCTGAAGAATTGATGCTTTCAAACTGTGGTGCTGGAGCAGACTCTTGAGAGTCCCTTGGACTGCAAGGAGATCAAACCAGTTAATCCTAAAGGAAATCGGCCCTGAATATTCATTGGAAGGACTGATGCTGAAGCTGAAGCTCCAATACTTGGACCACCTGATGTCAAGAGGAGACTCATTGGAAAAAGCCCTGATGCTGGGAAAGATTGAGGGCAGGAGGACAAGGGGGTGACAGAGGATGAGATGGTTGGATGGCATCATCGACTCGATGGACATGAATTTGAGCAAACTCCAGGACATAGTGAAGGAAAGAGGAGACTGACCTGGTGTGCTGCAGTCCATGGGATCACAAAGAGTCAGATGCAACTTAGTGACTGAAAACAACAACAACCACCCTCTCCAGACTCATCCCTATTACTCTCCACCAGCTCTGTTAGTTTCGAAAATTACCCTGCTATTCCTTGCTGTTCCCCTGACCACTTTTCCCTGACAGCTGAGTTATTACCTACTTATCTGTGGCTTGCCACTGAATTGCTGCTCTGCTGGGGTAGTGTTCCCTGACTGTCAGGACTCAGTCACCTCTTCCTGTTCCACACTCCCAGAGCACTTCTATGATGATCAGATTAGTGTCTGTCTTCCTTTCTAGATCATAAACTCCCTGAGGACAGGGATTACACCTGCTTTTGCTTACTGTTACATATTTACTATCATGATCCCTGGTACAGGATTATGCCCTCTGTTAGATATCTGTTGAATAAATGAAGGACTAAGGGATTAAATAAATAAGTAAATAAATATATCACCAAACAAATCAGCTCTTAGTCTTAACCAGGCACAGAAGTTTGTGGAATGAGATTAAAGGGAGATTAAAAACCCAAACTTCCCAGTGGCGGACCGGAATCCCCATTCCTGCCTCACTCAGCCTGTTTCTTTTCTTTCTCTCCTAGGCCTCCCCTTCTTGTTCATTCTGTTTCAGCCACAGTGGCCTTCCTGTGGTTCCTCAGATTCACTGGGGCCTTTGAGCATTGGCCTTTCCTCCTATCAACTCTCCTCCAGACTTCCTCAGGGCTCATTGTTGGTTCCTGGAGAGCTTCAGTGAAGCCCATTTTGAAAGTACAATCTTCTTCCTGTACCCAGAACCCCTAAAGGCCTCATCTTCCTTACCATGCTTTACTTTTATTTTTGGCATAGCCATATATCTATGTCCTATATAATTGACTCATTTATTTTTCTTTTTTGGTTTCCCTTCTTATAATGTAAGCTCCTTGGGGCTGGGGACCTCTACTTGATTCATTGATATAACCCAAATACCTACTTGGAGCATTGCCTGATTACATGTGTTAGCTCCACAAATATCTGTTAAATGAGGGGAAGGACATGGGCAGGAACATTGTCTATGTGAAGTGTAGAATGAAAACTACCAGGCCATCAGTAGTCACTAGATTCTTGATGAAGGGCAACAGGAGGAAGGCAGGATTTTAAAGACAAAGTTATCCACTCCTCCATTTTGCATTAGGTCCAACTCTGTTTTTAAGTTAATGAACATTTATGGAGAAAGATTGTAATCTACTCCATGTTAATTTATATAATAGATAGGCTTATGGGAATGGCTATGATTTTGACAAATGAGAGATTTCTGCCTTTCAATTCTCCTATATAAACATGGCAGATGGTTATATAAACATAGTAACCAAGAACTGTATTTGGCAAAGAAACAAGAAATATTCTTACAGGGACATTCTGCTCTTTTCTTTATAAGAACTAGGGAATTGTATAAAGGCACGAAGTTCCTTCCCTCCAGTTTGTGAAAGGTATCTATTACCATGTTCACTCACCTCAACAAGATTTCCAAACTGATCAAGCTTTATTGCTTTTATTCTAGTTGGATAATATTGATAAATTTGATGTTTATTACCTTTATACTTAGGAGAAATATGTTTGTGTTTTATTCTTTAATATTGACAATGTACTTGATATTTAATACATGGAAATCTGAATTTTCACAAAGTATAGAGAGGAAAGAAAAAATAATGGGAAGGATTCCAAAGTGTTTTAAGTAATATAACACCTTTAAGAGGGAAATTTGCTGAAATTTTCTGTTTAGTGGAAAATCTTAACTAAGTTGGGTTTAAAAATCAGTTGTATCAGACTGAGAGGAGGTTAGATAATTTTTAAGGTCAAACTTGAAGTTATAAGGAAGATAATACAGACTTTATTCTCAAGAACAGCTGTCGGAATGTATTTAGCTCATTAATAAACAGATAAAGAAGGATCTTTTGTTTCTTCTCCTGTTGCTCTTGCTCTTTGAATCCTTACATGATTTCTCTGCCCACACTTCCTCTAAGCTATTTTCTCCCAAAAGATGGTTTTACGTGGTGGTTTGCCTCCTACATCCCTCCCCCCTCAGGCTTTAGTCTTTTTAAAAGAATAGGAAGAGAGTTAACCCTGTGATCTTAATGAAATTATTTAGGCTACTGAAGTTCTCTCAATTCATGTTGTAGTTGTTTTACATTACATTACATTTTACATTACGTTACATTTTCTTATGACTTGTGTTATGTTGGCATTTATGTCTTTTATTTTGTAGGAAGATTTCTAATTGAAGTCCAGTGGTCTAGATTTCAAGTATCTAGGCAACGACTCTTGTTATATAATGGATATTTAAAGCATTACATCAGAAAAAGACCAAACCAAACCAAACAAAGTTGCAGGTAGGTGGGGTCATAAGATTTGTGCCTTGAATCCAAGAGCTGCAAAACGTTGTTACTGACAATACTGGAGAGCTGGGAAAGCTTCATTCTCTCCGCGAATTTTAAAGAGTGAACAAGCTTAACCCACCAAACAAAACACTGAAATGTTTCTAATTCCCTTACTATCAATGAAGGTAGACCAGAGAATGCGGAGAGAATTTTACCTTAGGGAAATGTACTGCTGTGCATTTTCAGTAACTGTATAGTCCATTTCTGCCTCTATGCTTGGAAATTAACAGCATGTTAACAGGACTATTGCCTACACTATGGCACTGTCTGCTTAGGATTAGGCCATTAAATATTGATGAACATAATTGTTCCTGCACTTGAACATCAGAAAGATGGAACTAAGAGTAGTTTAACTGGCATTTGCCTTTCTGCTTGGTAAATGGGCTGGATTTCAAAGTAGAAAATAGGCATTACCATGTACTCAGTTCCGTAGCCAAAGCATCATTGACCAGAAACTGTGGTTTGTAAAAATGTTATAGTAGAAGTTAAATGATACAATTTAGTTAAGCTTTGTTGGAATTTACTGAAATAGAATGTGACCGAGCTGTGCCTTCAAAAGATGCACGCAGGATTTCTTGTCATTTATCTAATTATTTTTAAATTTTATAGTGATATTCACAAGTGTTATGGTAAGAACAGCTATAGTATTTAGTGTATTTTATAGTCTAAAGAATTTCTTATACTTTTACCAAGTAATACCTTAGACAGCCTGCTGCTGACCGAATAAAAGTCTCTAGGACTTTATTGCATTACAGTTTGTCCTGTGTCTGTCTTCCTGACCAGTCCGTGAATTTCTTGAAGGATTATTTCCTGTTTATCATCCTAAACTCAGTGCTCAGCACAGTACTAAATACATCCTATGTAAATCAGTAAATACAAATTCAATTTAGTGTGCAGATTCGTCCTTCCTCTTGATATTATTACCTGGTTATAGAAATACCTTATCTAACAGAACTGAGGATAACTAGCTTTAGATACTCTACCAAGGTTTCAGGAGATAGTTTAGATTATTGTAAAAACATGGGCCTTCCTGACAGGCACGTTTGTGTTGGGATTGAGGCTCTATCACAAACTAGCCTGTGATTTTGGCAGAGTATTTAAAATTTTCAAAATATTTAAAATTCCCGTCTTTTCCATTAAGACAGAAACAAAAATTTCTACTTCTTAAGCTGTTCTGACAATAACTGAAATAATGTGTTTAAAAGATCTATCCACAGTGCTCAGATCACCAAAAATTTTTCAATGGCAATAATTTATTTTTGTATTACATATAAAAATAATTGGGGATACTTTAAAAATCTTTTCAATGAGTCTGTCTTTTTATTAAAATGCATCACACAGCAACAATGCTGGGAGATTATTTGCTTACTTATTAATAAAATGACTTTCAATATTGTCTCTTTTATGGCTACATTTTATGTGTGTATTCTATCTATTTATCTATTTATTTACCTTTAATGATACTGGTCTGTGTCCCACTAATGGCATGCTGGATAAATTGAGCCAACCCCATATCTCATGATATGGTGAACACGATTGTTAGGGACTGAACTAAGTTCCCTCAGAATTCATATATTGAAGCCCTGACCTCTGGACTTCAGAATGTATATTTGGAGACAGGACCTTGAAGGGATAATTAAGTTTAAATATTAGGGTGTGTATGAATTAATTTGATTGGTGTCTTTTTGTGAGGAGGGGCGTAGGCCCCTCAGAAGAGACTCAAGGAATTCACATTCACAGAGTCAAGTCCACATGAAAGCCCAGTGAGAAGGGGGTCACCTGCAAGTCAAGAGCGAGGCCACAGAAGAAATTAGCCTTGCTGACCCCTTGATGGTGGACTTCTGGCCTCCAGAACTATGAGAAAATAAATTCCTGTTGAGTCACCCAGTTTGTGGTATTTTGCTATGACAGCCTGAGCAAACTAATATAACTATACACATGAAACTAAATTCAATTCAATTTTAATTGGATAGAAACTGAATCAAACAAATAATTTAGAATATTTACTGAAAGGAGCAGATTGATTAAGGCTGATTTTATGTGCATTCTGGCATATATGAGGTGGAGTATTACAGGCGCATTTCTTCTGGATTTTTTTTTTTTAATTCTTATCTACTGGTTCTCAGGAAAGAGTCCCCATTGCTCGACATACGAGAGCATAAATATTGTGAATGAAGCCTATGAAAATGTTCCACACGTCCATCTTAACAGACCCTCATGGTGGAATGAGTCATATTCTCACTCATCTTTTTGTTACATTCATTGACTAAACTAAAACTGTTGCATAAAATATATTAAAGACAAATATTAAAGACTAGAAACCATTTTCTTTTAAACTTTTTTGAGAAATGCATAATGCCGATTCAATTTTATAATTGCTCTTTTTCCCCAAACGACCCCAAATTTCTACTGTCAAAGCTAGAAAACCTCTGTAGAATTAAGAGAGCTAAAATTTTACTTTGAACTTTCTCCTAAGTAGATAGAGTTTCATTCACAACCAGATAAAGATATCTTTGTATCCTACTTATTGCAATAATAGACCGGATGGATTCTTGGTAAAACCTGAATATTTTTAAATGCTCTATATGTTCTAGTTCTAAATTGCATGTTTTAAGCATATTGCTTTGAAATCCTGAAAAAAATGCATACTGAATTTTGATGTGTTCTAAAACAGTCATGAAAATTAACATCTTCCCTCAGCCCAGGGCCAAACAGATTTTTTTGCAGGGCCAAATTAGAATCTGCCTACAGGCTTCAGATAAAAAAAGGTAGCAAGCAGGCAACTTTTTAAAGTCAAAAAAGGCAAAGTAATCTTACATGGCTATCTTTTTTGGTAATCTAAGTAGTGGGGAAGGGAATAATCTTTTAACTTGGCCTTAACCCTTCAGAGTATGTGGATGGTAATAGATCTTTTACAGGACATAAGCAAGCATAATGATACTTTACATCCTATTGGCAATGAATTGTTTTAATATAGAAATAGAAATTACTGGAAGTGAAACATAAAGGGCATGTTAACTGGGTACTTGCCTTAAATGTTTTTGTTAGCGTTTACATTTGAGCAGGTCTAACTTGTCATATGGAATTGGGAGGTCAGAAACCAGAATCATGGATTACCAACTGCAGATTGTTATTCTACTAGCTTGGAAATTCCCTAGGTAAAACTCCATAGATGATAGACATTGACTCTTCTATTAATATCTCCTGCAGATGGAAACCCTTCTGGTAGAAGTGATTTCCAGCATTATGTTCCACTGGGTCCTTTAGCGGGTCACTTCTTGGTTCACTCTGATCAGCTCTTTCACAGTTTTACATTCCTTTTAAGTCTGTTGAGGAGTGTCTTACAAGGAAATTCTGGAAAGAAGTCAACCAGCCAGCCAGCCAGCCAGGATGTTTCCTATACAACAGTATTTTATGGTCCTTTACAAAGCTGCTAAAAGGAGAATCATCCTTTTGCAGTTCTCCCATCAGATTACAGTTTTAACACCTGGAGTGTTGGCCATATCTGAATCCAGAGACCCTTAGAATTATTAAGAATCTCTCACTTCTCTGGAGTCCCCATTGATACTGGCCTGCAGGATGGTCATTTACCTGGCTAAGTAAGAAGTACTGAAACCTCACTGCAGTCTTTTCAGCTTCCTTTGAATCCTTTTCCAGGGCAGTTACCTCTAGCAGGCTAAGTTCTAAGGGGTTGGTAAAATACCCTGCTTGTTCTCCAATGAACTCCTTGTATTTGATGTTCTGACACAGTCAAATGACCCCTCAAAGACATTATGTTGGCTGCAATTTCACCACCCCACACCCTGGCCCCAGTCTTTGTATTTTCCAAGTTGCTTTAAATCTTTGAGGAGTGAGTCCTAGGGGAAAATCAGAGTTTTTAAATCTACTAGACTGAGATTACACAAAAAACTGTAATTATGTCATTCTTGGGTTGAAACTGGGCAAACATGAAATTCTTTGTCTAGGAGTAATCAGATTATAATTATAATGAGCTGTAATAGAATCTCATGATCTGTCCTTCAAGGCCAACATTCTAGGTGTGCCAGCTTCTGGAGAGATTTTATGAGTGCCCAGATTCAGTTTATCAGGAAAGGTGCAGCACACATCTTTGATTTACAGTCCACTTGTTAGAAGTTTGACTGTTTATTAACATCTGTGTTAATGTGTCTGACGAACACACTCACTGGATTAAATGCTGAAGAAGGTGGGTTATATTTTTCTCAATTCAGCTGAGTCACTAAGTCATGTCCGATTCTTTGCCACCCCATGGCTTCCTTGTCCTTCACTGTCTCCTGGAGTTTGCTTAAACTCATGTCCATTGAGTTGGTGATGCCATCCAGCCATCTCATCCTCTTTCATCCCTTTCTCATCCTGCCTTCAGTCTTTCCCAGCATCAGGGTCTTCTCCGATGAGTTGCCTCTTCACATCGGGTGGCCAAAGGATTGGAGTTTCAGCTTCAGCATTGTCCTTCCAATGAATATTCAGGGTTGATTTCCTTTAGGATTGACTGGTGTGATTTCCTTGCTGTCCAAGGAACTCTCAAGAATCTTCTCCAAAACCACAGTTCAAAAACATCAATTCTTCAGTGCTTAGCCTTATGTTGCTAGTTCTACAAAATAGAAGGATCTCTATGGACTACCCTAACTCATCCCTGATCCACTGAATGCATTATGCTTGAGAGGTGTTAAGGGAAAAAAATTCCTTTAAACTTCTTGAAAGTCTCTTTGGAAAACTCTACTTGACCTAACTTATAGTTCTATGTCTGATAGTGCTCAATGCTGAATACAAACAAACACACAAACCTTAGATAAATGCTTAGGACTGAAAAAAAAGGAGCACACATTCTCTCTTTCTCCCTCCACTATCCCCTCGGTCTCCTTTGTTGAATCCAGATTATGAAGAAAAAATATTTAAATGAATGAACATTTAACAGCAGTGCATATTAAGCTTATTCACTATGTGACATGAACTATGTAAGGCGCCAAAGAAAGAAAAGTAAGATACTGCTTTTGCCCAGAGTCTAATGGAATAGATAGAAAGAAAAAGAGAATGTACCAGAAAGGATATAATGTGATGAGTAAGAAAATGAATAAATCAGAAACCATAATGGAAATGTAACCATGTGGAAGGCAAGGAAGTTTTCACAAAATACTCTAAAAATATAGAAAAAAAATTGATTTTTTAAAAGCTTAGAACAATTCATAATGAGGAAAATTGTATTTTTTGCCCTATAAAAAAGCTTGCAGTTCTAATCTATTATAGTAGGACATGTGTTGTTTGCTAGCTTTTGTTTTTATTTTTATAAGATAATGAATTGTACTCATCTCCCTTGTGATTTGGAGCATAAGGTTTTATATATGTGGGATGTAACAGTAGAGTAGAAATATTAGCTGTTCTAAACAGAGACCATCCTAGCAATGTTGGTCTTATTAGCTCAGAATAATAAATCCAAACTGTAGAAACAGTAAAAAAAAAAAAAAAAAATTGAACAAGGAAATGAAGCTAAACAAAATTTCACTAAGACATGTTCTTTTTGACCATTGATGTTAACTTGCAGGCTGTAATCCACACTATCTTATTTCTACCCAGGGCCCCATTTTGAGTCGTTATTTTATATTATCTACAGACAGATAATCATGGGCAGAAATATGACAAAGTGTGACGCTTTCAAAATTTGGAAAAGAAAGATATGGTAAAGAGGCATTTTCTAAAGTATTCAAAGCAAAGATCTTTCAATTGCAACTCAGCAGAAAAATAGTTTCTAATACATCTCTTACAAATACATTGTAAATACATATAAATTTGGGTGGCAAATGTTATTAATTAGCTTGCCAATCACTTCCCACACCAGTTCTCTGGAACTCAGAATACATAAAAAAGCACACACATATTCAAAATTCTGGGTGTATGATAGCATTCACAGTATAGTATTGATGATGCTCAACCCTTACCAATAACACATTCATTCATTCTTGTATTCATTGATGTATTTTATGTGGTACTGTACTTGAGGATCCAGAGAGGAATATGGCACAGTTCCAGATCTCAAGAAGCCATAACCTTTTAGAGGAGATGACATCACCATGGCTTTCCATGCGCTCATTCCCTTTCATTATAGGTATAAAAAATGTGGAACAATGGATAAGAAGGTTTGGAGGTTGGAAGCCCTGTCTTTGAGTTCTTCTTCTTCTACTGGGTTAATAGCTATGTTCACAGCAGGGCAGATTCCCATCCATAAAAGGAGATAGTAATTTGCTCATTGAGTTAAGGGGATTATATGAAATAGTCCCTGTGATTCACTTAGCACTAGTTCTGGCACATTCAAATCGATTAAAAAAAAAAATATATATATATATATATATATATATATACTATTATTATCATATTACTTGACTCTGGACAAGAATGATTTTCTCTTTTTGCTCAGAAAAACACCAAGCAACTTATTCATGAATCACAGATCATAGGTGAAAATACTGGGATTCAAACTCAGGTTTCAGTGTCGAACGATTTACATGCATAGCATTTTTTTCTTTCTACTACATTAGCTCTCTTCTGAAATAGCTTCATTTCCAAGACTTCCTTGAAAGGATAACACTTATAATTAATATGGAAAAATCTTCCATGTAGTTCTTTCTAAATCTTCTTTTCTGTAGCCTATTTTGCTAAATCTTCTGTAAGGGTTATTCTTTTTACTTTCTCACAGAAATATTTATAATATTGCAGCATGATACTCATTACTAAATAATGAATAATCATTATAAAAAGAGTTATTCACTGTTGCCCAAGAAAACATCACATATAGAACTAGCAACTTCAGACCCTTGATTAACTCTTCTTTCGTAGCTACTAAAAGTAGTTTTTTAAAAACAAAATCTTAAAAAAAGATGTCAAGCATGTACTAAAGCTTTGTCAGTTCTGTTTTCAGGCTAGAGTTTTTTTTTAACTGCTAAGTTATACACCCCATTGGAATCCATTACCGTGGCAGGTTTTTCTAGGCAAATAGCACACCAGAGGGAAGTTTGGCTTTGAGTTTTCTTCTTTCTGATTTAGTTTATTCTTTGGTTGCTAATTTGCATTTTTCTCTGAAAAAGATTAGAATTATAATACATATGCAAAAGCATAAAGCAAAGAAAGACAACCCGTGGCACCCCAACAGTATGAATTTGGGCAAATTAACATCACCAATTCCGGCTCGGTTTAAACATCTGTAACAGGAGGGTATTAATCTCTACTATAAAGGTCTGTTTTGAGGATAAAATGTGATGATGTGCTGGAGCTGGCCAATTGTTAATTATTCAGAAATTTTGTGAGATAGATGTTAAAATCTTGGTAGTTTAAAATTGGCATGGGGGAGTATTTACATAATGGAAATCAGCAAATTCTATAAATTAGAGCTTCCTTTTCCTTCCTGGAGAGCAGGTTTAACAGTACATCTCTGGTTCATCCTTGTAATCTGCCTAGTAAAGTTCTAGACCCACATTCAGAATTCAATATTCTTAGTTCTTAAAAGTATGATTATGGTGTTAATTCAGAAATCTGCATAAAAGCATTTCTCTTCATTATTTTACCAAAGGCTTGTACCAATTTATGCCTTCATGATAACAATAAAGATGTCAAGATGTTTGTATTTAAAAACCTACCTCTTAGTACCTGTACATAGGAATCAATTAAATAAGAATATAAGGGATTCCCTGGTGGCTCAGATGGTAAAGAATCTGCCTGTAATGCAAGAAACCCGGGTTCAATCCCTAGGTCAGGAAGATCCCCTGGAGAAAGGAATTGCTAACCACTCCAGTATTCTTGCCTGGAGAATTCCATGGACAGAGGAGCCTGGTGGGCTACAGTTCATGGGGTCACAAAGAGTCAAACACAACTGAGCAACTAACCGACATTTTCTTATGAGATAAATAAATAAATAATATACTGAGTTGCATGAGAGAAAACTTCTCATTAGTTGATAACCAAGAGGCCTTAATGAATGGAAATGCAGAAATACTGCTGGTTGCAGGTCATTGTTAGCTTCTTATATTATTCCATCTTTTGGGTAGCAATATGTAAAATATTTCATGGATTAATTTGAGCTAACATTAGAAAACAATATTTTCTAAGCATAGCCTGCCACTTCATCACTGTATTCATCTGTGAGCTCTATTACTTTTGTTTCTTCTACACAAAGAATTTTGCTTACCTGAAAATAAAGTATTTGAAAAATCAAATACAAATTAAAAATGTGTTTTTAATGATAGGTCCATGGCTTAGTTCTGCAGAAGGTATCTGTATATCAAATACCATTATGGTTATGGCTTGCATTTTATCTGGACACAGGGAAAGCAAGATTCCAGACAGAAAAGAGCAGTTTCCCAAACCTCACTTGTGCAAGTGATTAGAGGTGGCTGTTTGAATTCACATTTCAGAGGGTAAGCTCAGAAATGGGCCACATTTTCAGTCGGATTGCTTCTATGAGAAAGGATGAGGGAATCTGCTACAGCTAGACAGCAGATGTTGGGGAGACAAAACTCCCCATTTAGATATAGAAGAAGGGATATAAAGAATAAATAAAGTGTATCAAAGGATGTTGCTGCTGCTGCTACTGATGCTAAGTCACGTCAGTCGTGTCCGACTCTGTGCGACCCCATAGATGGCAGCCTACCAGGCTCCCCCGTCCCTGGGATTCTCCAGGCAAGAACACTGGAGTGGATTGCCATTTCCTTCTCCAATGCATAAAAGTGAAAAGTGAAAGTGAAGTCGCTCAGTCGTGTCCGACTTTTAGCGACCCCATGGACTGCAGCCCACCAGGCTCTCCCGTCCATGGGATTTCCCAGGCAAGAGTACTGGAGTGGGGTGCCATTGCATTTTCCCGAAGGATGTTGAAGGAATATTTATAGTCAATATTGGCTGACAGAAAAAACAATTGATCAGGGCAATTTTATTTTTGATGAAGTGTCTAAGAAAGTTGTTTCTCAGATTCTGTTACAATTCTTTTATCTTCCTGACATGCTATTGGCCTATGCAGTTTTATCCTATAAAAATATATAAATTGAATAAATGTATAACATACAAATGTATATCCTCACAGTGATTTTCACTGATTGTGAGTGTTTTATAATTTAATGTAAAATTTTAAGAAATGGAGAAGTGTGTAAAGTGTAGATAATCTCATCCTTCAGATGAAACTGCTAAAATTTCGATAATCTTTTAGACTTTTAAAAATCAAACTCATATATTCAAACATATATATACTCATGTACATAAGCATACACATATATTATTGCTCATTTGCTTGTTTGTTTATTTTGAATATGGGACTATTCTATTCTAAAAACTTGCTTTTTCATTTAGTATAGGAATATCCTATACTAAAGCATGTATACTAAAGGTCTAAGCATGTAGACCTTTCCATTACTTTTATATTTGTATAGTATTCCACTGATTGTATATTCCATCATTTTTATAACTAACATAATGATAGAAATTTAGGAGTTTAACTTTTCAACAATAAAACAATGGCCATTCCTATGTATATCTCTATCTTATATTTATATATAATTATACATTTGTGGGTATGTGTGTAGAATAAATACTCCAAAATGGATTCCTAATTTCTGCTTTTAATTCTCAAAATAACCTGGCAAAGTAAGGTTGCTATTCTTTTTTTTTTTTTTTTTTAATTTTATTTTATTTTTAGACTTTACATAACTGTATTAGTTTTGCCAAGTATCAAAATGAATCCGCCACAGGTATACATGTGTTCCCCATCCCGAACCCCCCTCCCTCCTCCCTCCCCATTCCATCCCTCTGGGTCGTCCCAGTGCACCAGCCCCAAGTATCCAGTATCATGCATCGAACCTGGACTGGCAACTCGTTTCTTATACTCATTTTATTGGTGGGTGAACTAAAGAATAAACAGGTTAAATAGCCTATCCAAAGTCAGGCTGCAGGTAAAGTAAAGAGCTAGGTTGCATACCTGTACGGTACTCGCACAGTCTGACTACAGAGCTCTGTACAAATGTGTCATCATTTCTGATTCTTAGTGTTCCATTTATTCTCATATTTTAACATCTCTGGATCTAGAATCCATCCCTACACTGATGCCTTTTATCATTGTCAGCTGGATAGCACATGATATAGATGTCATTGCTAACATATGTGCACCTAGATTGTTATTACTTGTTCCGTGACTGCACCTGTAACCCCCCAACAAGTCATTTAAGGACTTGACAGTGTGGATATGAGACCTGTTTGTTGTCTGAAAATCTTTTTAAATCTACATTTAAGTAAAAAACAATACCAGTAATAAAAGTTGCCAAATGGGTGTCAAAAGCCTGTAAGAAAACTCTAGAGGTTAGCAGAGAATTTTTATAAAGCTATATTGCATCACCAACAATCTTAATGGGATACTGGATAATATTTTGTAGAAAAATGCAGACATTGTTAACTCTAAGTCCAAAAGTATTTAAGAAGAATTGGACCACAAGTGTAAAGAATCTCAACCAATTGATTCATGCCAAGGAGTTAAATGTGATAAAGTATAGGTCTAAATGTAAAAAAACTCTTTGAGTAAGTAAAAATAAAAATTATAGATGTCAAGAAAATGTTGTTTTGTACATGTATATTGTATATGTACAATTTTGTACATATACAAAAATTGTATATGTACAATTCACAGTTATTTTTTTTCTTGGATATACATAATGTAAACATACCCCTCATAATTAGTAGCTTTTTAGGATTTAGTGAAATATATTAATACCTTATGGAATTGTTTTAAAAATGACTATACATGCTTAGAACAGTGCCTAACATATAATGAGCATGTGATAAATGATAGTTATTAAACATTTTTAATAGAAATTGCAAACTTTTTCCCAAAAGAGTGAATCAACTTACAATATCAATTTAGCAATTTTATTATGGTAATTCATAACCTAAAACATAATTTGGTATAACTCTTTATTAAAAAAAAAACCAAAGCTATTATCTCAAAGCTGTCATATGTGGCCATGTATCTTCTGTGCAAATAAAAGAAATAGTTAAGTTTGCTGAAAGTCTAAAAATACCCCCAAATATCCCATCTATAAAGTCCATAATCATTTAATTCTTACCCATTATTTCCTCAAATAGAAGTTTAAGATTTCTGGGTTATATATGGAAATGAAGATTGAACTTTCACCAATGATTCTTTGATAATAGTAATAATTGCTATTTTTTAAGAGATACCATTTAAACATTTTTTTAAAGGAAATTTCTTAGAGACTCATATTTTAAAAAAGCAGTAAGAACATACTGTATAACTGGACTCAGGGATATTTTTCATATATACTAAGTCAATTAGCTTTCCCATGCAATGAGGGTTTTTTGGGGTGGGGGAACCTTGATCCTTTATTGATTCAGTTTCCTGATCAGTGCAAACTTGACATTACACTTTGACCTTAAGATATTGGGGATGTTTTGCCCTACTCAGTTTATTTCAGAAGGTAGAAGTGTTAAATTGCTCTAGGGATGAATTAGAGAAATGAAGTTTCTAAATAGTTATAACTGAAATCATTCTACCTGTTATTTGTTCATGGGGTCTCTCCTACTTGAGGTCACATTCCTATGATATTTTAGAACCAGGAGTTCCTGATTTCTTAACTTTAATTATTTTGAACCTAGGAATCATAGTCACAAGAAGATGGGGCAAGAAAGATTCTAAATCTCCTTAACTTTCTATGAATACTTTTCATCTCCACCTATTAATTTAGGATATAAAATATGGCTTCCATTTCTGATATAGAAAATTGATAGCTTTCTCTTTCCATCAGGGAATATTTGCGAACCTTTTGGGATCACCGAAAGGTTTGGTCTTAATCGTTCTTAGCAGACATCTGTTCAGGCTTTGTGTGAACCATGCTGCAGGCACTATCAATAATAGCTTGGAAGGCCATGGCCCACTTGCAGGGCTGACACACTTGCACTTCAAGATCCTTGAGAGAATGAATGAAACGTTGTTCATCTACATCCATTTGCCACACAGCTTCCGCAGGGTGCAAACAACAGTCTTACAGGCACAGGTGACTTTCTAGAAGAGTCAGAGTAACTCAGAAGGAAACTTCAGTTAGAGGCTAAGTTTATTTTCTGGATAATTTGTCTTTCATAAATCTTGTAAGAGAAGTTACATAAGCATTCATACTTTCAAAATAGTTTTTAAAAAATCTGTACCTGTTGTCATCTCCAAGAAAGTCAGAATTCTATTGGGAAGTACAGAAAGTATATTAAAATGCAGGGTTCACATCTTAAATATTCACCACTTATTGCAAATATACACATGAAACTTTATTTCACATCATGTGTTGAAGTCACTTGCTGACATAATGTCTTTCCATTCAGTCATCTCTTAAACCTCTGCTCTCAGAATTGTTAGTAAACTTCCTAAGTGATGGCCAGGTCTAATTCTAATTGCTGCAAAATTACTGCAGTGTGAAGCTTTTAGTTGTTTCTGGGGCTATCTGAGGAAGGAACTTAATGTATCTTCATGAGGCAGCCAACAATTGGATTATCCTTAGATGCCCACATCAAGTCCAAGAAATTACCATACTTACACAGAGAAGTGTACTGCTTACCTGAGTAGGGATATTGAGGCTGAAAATGTTTATGCTGAAAATGTATCAGGCCTCATGCCAGCGTATCCAGTACAGTAGTTGTTAAGATAGGCGAACAATTGTAATTGAAAGTGGAGTCAAGCATTTAGAGGCAGAAACACTAATTAGAACTAATTGACAAGTGTTATAACACTCACCAGGGTAGCTCTTTACATAGGAAAATGATAGTTATGTAAATACAGTGATTAATTGTATTCGCTTAGCCATTATTTTTCTTCTTGGCATCAAGCATGACCAGAACTTGGCCATTGATTATACCTTCAAATTTATGGTAGATTTTTCAGGGAACATTTCTGTTTCTCAAGCCAGTGTTTCTTCTGTCATTTACATACGTGTGTGTGTGTGTTTCATTGCATTTCTATGTGTGTGTATTTTACAATAATATCTCTGTTGGGTATAGAAACATTTGTAACTATCTTTAATCTCTATTGAAGAAGCTACTCTCAATCCATTAACATATTGAAAAATTGTTCAATGTGGGTAAGCATAAATACAAGTATTTTATATACTTGTGATTTAAATATTCTGGTAATAATTTGAAAATAAGTTTTCAAGTCTGTCAATCTAACATCTGCTATACACAGTATAATTCTCTTTTTAAAAATGTTACATTGAATGCATTGTTTATTTATTAGTACATTTTACCACATTTAAAATATAATTTGAAGATTCCTAAAATAGAGGTTTCACTAAAAGCAAAATGAAAGAAAACACATTTGACTACTTTTTATAACACAAGAAATGGCAAGAAAAATTTGTTAATGTCTGATCAAAGCCAGACACCCCAGATGGGAGCTACGGTGGAAGGGCAGTAAGGGTCAGAAAAGCTTAGAGACCTGGGTTCAAGCTATGATTCTACCGCTAATTATCTGTATAACCAAGGAAAGCCACTTGAGCTCTTTTGATCTTAGTTTTCTTGTCTTTAAAATGAGGAAGAATGAAGCAGATGTTTTCCAAGGTCCCTTCTTCCTTTGAAAAATTAGTCCATTTCAAGTTATTTATTTTGAAATATTTCCAAGGTAAGTTCAGTCAAGTAAACTTTAGCCCCTTTTCATGGAGAGTGAAAGAGCTGCTGGTGATAATGATGGCCCAGACCTGGGATTGGGTTCCATCTGTTTTATGACTCTTATGGACTTTACCTATTTCCTTGGGGATGGGGGTGGGAATTGGGTAGAAGTAAGGGGATCTGATATCCTTGGATTGGATTACTTTATTGAGTTCGCCTGTTTCCATTACACAGGTATACCAAACTATCTTCTGATTAAAAAAATAATTTTAGGGCAAGAATAAGGGCAAATTTGAGAGTTGATGATTCATCTATACATAAAATCATATTTTTAAACAAATCTTCTTTGGGAATACGTTTGACTTGTGCAACCAAAGTCATTACAACCTCTCTTACAACTCAATCTCAGAGGAATTTATTATAAAGAAGAATTTTATTATTATATCAGTTTCCCAGGGCTGCCATAACAAATTATTATAAATTATGTAGCTTGAAACAGCAGAAAATTATTTTTCCATAGTCCTGGAGACTAGATATCTGAAATCAAGTGATCAACTGAGCCATATTCTTCCTGATACATCTAGGAAATGTCTGTTTCTTGAATCTCTCTTAGTTATGGTGGTAGCTGACACTCTTTGTCATTTCTTGGTTCATGGAACCAATGTACTAATTTCTGTCTCTGTTGTCACAGGGTATTATCCTGTGTGTCTCTGTCCAAATCTCCCTCTCTTTACAGGGACACCAGTCATTGAATTTAGGGCCCAACTTAATTCACTTTGACTGCATCTCATGGGTCTTCCCTGGTGGCTCAGATGATAAAGAATTTACCTGCAATGCAAGAGACGCAGGTTCAATCCCTGAGTCAGAAGATCCCCTGGAGAAGGGAATGGCCTTGACTAGATGGACCTTTGTTGACAAAGTAACATCCCTGCTTTTTAATATGCTATCTAGGTTGGTCATACCTTTCCTTCCAAGGAGTAAGCACCTTTTAATTTGATGGCTGCAGTCATCATCTGCAGTGATTTTGGAGCCCCAAAAAATAAAGTCAGCCACTGTTTCCACTGTTTCCCCATCTATTTCCCATGATGGGACCAGATGCCATGATCTTAGTTTTCCGAATGTTGAGCTTTAAGCCAACTTTTTCACCCTCCTCTTTCACTTTCATCAAGAGGCTCTTTAGTTCTTCTTCACTTTGTGTCATAAGGGTGGTGTCATCTGCATATCTGAGGTTATTGATATTTTTCCCAGGAATCTTGAATGTGATATTGAATGGTTTGCCGTGGAAAAGAACAGAGATCATTCTGTCGTTTTTGAGATTGCATCCGGGTACTGCATTTTGGACTCTTTTGTTGACCATGATGGCCACTCCATTTCTTCTGAGGGATTCCTGCCCACAGTAGTAGATATAATGGTCATCTGAGTTAAATTCACCCATCCAGTCTTGATAAAAGTTGCTTCCATTGTATCAATTTACTATTTTTATGAGCATGCAGTCAACCTGTGTGTCCTTTGGGTTTCCTGAGAAATACAGAGGAAGCCAAATTCAACTGATACTAACTTCGGGCTGGTTAGACATGGAGCCCACTTAGAATAATGAAACAAATCATGACCACAGACATGACTTTGTAGTATCCTTATTTGTTTGAGAACAGTGAAAACATAATCAGTTTGTGTTAAATGCCTAAAAATTTTCTGTGAAGATGAGTAAAAAGACAGCCAAGTTTTAACCTGTCAGAGACACGAGAGATCTTTACCAGCTATTATAACTGTCCACGAGTCCTAGGACATTTCTTTGGCCTCTTTTCTTACATCCAATCTTCGCACCCTCACTCACCTGCCTTCCAATACAGAGGCAATCTCTCTGCAGTTTCAAGTTTTTGTGAATTGATTTCCTCAGGAAACACTGAAACACCAGAGGAGGGAGTTTCCTCTTTGCTCTACTCCTATCAAACTTTGAATCTATAGGCCTGCATTCCTAAAGGAATCAATCCTGAATGTTCACTGGAAGGACTGATGTTCAAGCTGAAACTCCAATAGTTTGGCCACCTGATGTGAAGAACTGACTCATTTGAAAAGACCCTGATGCTGGGAAAGATTGAAGGCGGGAGGAGAAGGGGATGACAGAGGATGAGATGGTTGGATGGCATCACCAACTCAATGGACATGAGTTTGAGCCAGCTCCAGGAGTTGGTGATGGACAGGGAGGCCTGGTGTGCTGCAGTCCATGGGGTCGCAAAGAGTTGGACACGACTGAGTTTAGTTCACGTCTGATCTAAACTAAACTAAATAGTCCTGAATATTTGCTAAAATTCTTTCTTTCTACTATTCAGCTTCATGTCTTCCTCTCGTCATTTGTTGGGCCCTTGAAAGAATAGGGTAGTGAAGAGAAGGCAACATTGAGCACCAAATGCTTTCCCAGGACTCTCACTGCACCTGGTCCATGGTAACACTCTTGTGGTCATCCCATGTAATCATTTATTTGAAAGTACAAATAACCATGCTTCATTCTTTCACGCAGTCCCATTGTTTCCTACTTTACATTGGTCTGTGTCATTCATTAGGCTTCACTGCTTCTTACTGGGAGACACAGCTCAGCTTTACAAAACAATTTCTAGATGCCTGTTCTCCTTTATGTAAGATGACTGATCAAGACTCTGAATTATCACAAGTCTTGTGATTCTCTTCAACTTGGAAGGTGTGTTGAAGAGGATAAACTTCATAGCACTGTTACGTGTCTAAAAATCTTAGTTCAAACATAATATGGATAATATTTTAAAAATATTTTCAAATGTTTTGCTGTATCTTATAGCTCTATTTTCTCTGAGACTTCCCTCCCACCCAACGATGCTTTGAGTTTTTGCACTGCACGGGGATAAGGGCTGTATATAGTCTCTGGAACAAGAAGATCTTTATTCAGAATGTACTGCCTGCTTAGATTTTCATTTGTGAACATATCAAGAAAGCCATTCTTTGGAGGAGAGGTATAATTCTGTAAATTTCTTTAGGAAATAAAATGAAGCCTTTAGAATCCAGATTATAAAGTATATTCTATAGTATAGACATGATATTCTTTCTGGATAGAACTTTCTGTCATGAGACTGACAATGCTGCAGTAAAAAGAACAGGTAGAATGATAGAACTGAAATCTGCACCTTGTAGCCTCCAGGGTTTATGGGCAATGGAAAGTAGAGAAGAAGAGAGAAAAGAAAAAAGGTGATAGCTCAGGGTTCATTTGTAAGTACTCTTCATCCTTACCTCAATCATCATTGAGTCTCAAGGGAGAAGGACATCTCTATGGGGAGCCCTAGAAATAGAAACTAGTGATATACTTTTATTGGCATCCTAGCTGTATGCTTTTACAGTCATGATGCTGACTTTTAGGAGACACCTCAAGCCAGACCAGTTCCAATATGGCACTGAAGGTGAAGGAAGGGGCAAGATTGATTGGCTTTGAACGGTTGCTCCCTCTCCACGCCTAGTTGCCTACTAGGCAGGTACAAGACGAAGAGGTCATCTTGTTTGGAGAATTTTGACCACACAATGTCAGCACGTCACAGTGAGAAGGCTGGATGACCCAGCAGCTTCTCAGGCATCACCGGTCCAGGGAACAGCTTGTCCATTCTGCAGCCATAGATGTGCAAAGACACTGAGGGAGTCATGCATATTGAAAAATCCTTCTCATTCCCTACCCCAACACACGGGCGCATGCCGACACTACCTTATATACCAAGATGCTGTCTCAGAGAGGAGTAGGGGTGGAGAGTAAAACTTGACGAGACTACACATTTTCTAGTGTTGCCCAGTCAGAAACAGTTACTTAAAAAGATTGTTTTAATTAGGAGAGTTGGACTAAGATTACCTAATTGGACTAAAGTATAGTCACTTCTAATCCTATCTTCATTATCCAGAAGGATGAAGAATTTTTAAGAATTTTTAAGGTTAGTTGTTATAAAAAAAATAAAGGCATTTTCTTTCCAGGTAGGCATGTAAGTGTAGTTGAGACCCTGTTATAAATTATATCTTACCTTTGTCCAAATAATTAAGAAGTGGAAAAAAATAGCGAGGGCTGTTTTTATTAATATTATGCTTGACCAGTGTTGCATACTACACAAAGGCCTTAGGATCATGGAGCAATTAGTGTGGTTGACGCTATTCAAAAATTCTAGCCCATTCATTGTTTCAGAAGGTCTACAGTGAGAGTGGACTTGGCTTCTACTTTCAAAACAATTCCTTGTTGGGGAAGCAAGAAAGACCTGGTTTGACTGTGACTATAAATTAGCTACAAAAGATAGTTCTTCCTCTGGAAGAAAATACTATGTCAGGGTGTCCAACTCTCATCAGAACCACAGAAAGCTCCATCTTTATTTTGATGGGCAAAATGAGAGATTAGTTTGAACAGCTGATTTTTATCTCAGTCATTCTACAAACTGTCAGAGTTTGTTTGAGATTTCTTCCAAGTAGGCTGTTTATCACTCTGACTTTCTTTGTTCTTGCTGGCTTTGATCTCAGTGGACCAGATTCTTGTCCTAAGTAACTGTAGGGGAATTCCAGGACAAGGGCAACACTCTCTAATCTGATGCTTGGAAGCAGTGGTTTTACTTTCTCCATCATGTTTTCACCTCTCTGTGTGGCTCTTTTATTTTCTTTTTTCCCTTTAGTTCATTTTCAGAGTGCAGTGTATCAGAGAAACAAGAAGAGATGGGTCTTCTGCAGAGGTTCCCTTTTGGATTGATTTTTCAAAGAGCTTCAGAGTAGCAATAAATGCCTTGCCCTAGTTCTGCCACATGGGAATCAGTCCAAAGACAAGTGTTTATTTCCTCAGTGAAAAATAATATCTGAGCCTGTTTGTGAGCAGTGGTTACAAGTATAGAATTGCATTAGCTGATTATCGTTAAGGCCTAACTGTTTCTAGACATTTTGTTTGATTATTGTGAAATATTTTCAAGTCACAGTTCATTTTTGGCTCACTTGCTATTGTTTTTACATTACTTATGTATTTTGGTTGTTTCTGACATATATATATGTACTTTCAGTACATACACATAAATATTACCATAAATGTCATTTTTCCTTTGAAGAGTCTCCCTCCTTAAGAGAAGTGTCCTTTGTACATACACTAGGGGTGCCTGTGAATCTGAATTTGTTCCAAAACAACTTGAGAACAGTATCCTTTAGAGAGTCTAAACACCTATTTTGCATATATATCACACATATATGTATATGGAAAGTGAAAGTGTTAGTTGCTCAATCGTGTCCAACTCTTTGAGACATCATGGACTGTAACCTGTCAGGCTCCTTTGTCCACTGAATTCTCTAGGCAAGGATACTGGAGTGGGCAGCCTTTCCCTTCTCCAGGGGATCTTCCCATCCAGGGAACAAATCTGGGTTGTAGGCAAATTCTTTACTGTCTGAGCCACCAGGGAAGCCCCTATATATTTAAGGTCAAATAAAAATTGGTCATAGACTTAAGATGATTTGAGAAGGCTAAATCGACACTTTAGATTGAGTTATCTTGGGTCAGAGCAGTACAATGATCAGAATCGCATAAAATGTATTTCTTTCTTTATATGATTATTAACAAAGGAAATGGGAATTCATAAAATTGAGTTTTACTTAATACAGTATTTTAGAATTCAAAAATCTTCCAAATATGGAGAACAATAGAAAAAGAACTAAAAGGAGAGACCTTGTAGTTGAAAAGGTGGAAAAGCTAGATTAAGTGACAGATGCCATCTGCTCTGAGAAGCCGTCCTCCAGTGCCCAGTGCATTGAAGCGGTGTTACTCTTTGGATGAAGACAGTGACACTACTTTGATAATAACATTCCTACAACAGGGTTCAACTCTTTTTAATTTGGCCTTAGGGCTTCCCTAGTGGCTCAGTGGTAAAGAGTCTGCTTGTAATGCTGGAGATGCGGGTTCCATTCTTGAGGAGGGAAGAGCCCCTGGAGAAAGAAATGGTGACCCCCTCCAGTATTCTTGCCTGGAGAAACTCATGGACAGAGGAGCCTGGAAGGCTATAGTCAATGGGGTCTCAGAAGAGTCGGACATGAGTTAGCCTCAAATAGCAACAAAAACTTGGCCTTAAGAAGACCCATACTTAGAGCCAAAGCTGCAAAGTTTGTCATTACAGGACAAGTCAATGATGATAAAGAAACTGTAGAAGACGATGTGTCTCTGAGTGTGGCAACCAGCATTCACTTATTATCCATAATAAGCTATGTGTTTTTTTTTTTCCTACTGTACTATATACAGAACTAATTACCTTTTATATAAATCCCTAAAACATGTGAGTCTAATTATTGTATGTGTGCGTGCTCAGTTGTTCAACACTTAGTCGTATCTGACTCTTTGTGACCCCATGGACTGTATCCTGCCAGGCTCCTCTGTCCATGTAATTTTGCAGGCAAGAATATTGGAGAGGGTTGCCATTTCCTGCTCCAGGGGATCTTCCCAACCCAGGGATTGAACTCGTGTCTCCTTGCACCTCTTGCATTGGCGGCAGATTCTTTACCACTGTGCCACCCGGGAAGCCCCAATTATTGTATACATAAAGCTTTATTCTTTATACGTTATGAGCTCTCTGCATCATTCCCTCCTTTTATGGCTCACATGAAAGAAAGATGTAGGAAACAGTTCAATTAGTTTGACTCCTTAGAGAATCACTAGTTGGAGGCATTTTCATAAAAAGGAGAATGAAAGGCAAGTCTGGGAATAAGTCTTCTCTGGAGATTAGACGTCTTAGCCCATACGTGTACTCACTTCTCATTTGTGACATACAGGTCCTTGTCCTTCAAATTACCAATTTAAATTACTATTTTTTTTCATGTAGGAATTTTCCTCAGCAAATAATCTTCTTGTAGTCTCATTAAACCTATTATGTTCTCAATGAATTTTCAAATCAGATTTTACTAGTCAGTCAACTAAAATGTTGGTAAAAGTGTATAATTTATGACCTTTATGTCTTGGCTTACAAGTTAACACAACACAATATAACATATTGATGGCAAAATGTAAAGCTTCACATAAACAGAAACAAAAGGCAAGCAGATGGAAGTTCAACACATAGGAGAATAGCTATCGGGGAGAGAAAGCGTATTTTTTTCTTATTTTCAATTAGCAGTCTACATTGTGAAAGATTTGGCAATTATATAAATGTGGGACCAAAGTTTTGAATGAAAAATAAGACTATTAAAATTAATTTTCATAAATTAAGAAAATATTGTAGGTACTTTACAATGTAAAATTGATGAATTTGGTTTCTTGACATTAGAGAAGCCATGCTGATAGTGCCCAAATTCCTGTCAGAAAGTTCAGCGAAACCACACACCAGAAGAATCTAGAAGGATGGCTTAGTTCTAAGACTAGATCATCTCAAGGCAAAACCTGGATAATTTCAGGGTTTTAATATTTCTGAATTCACCCAAATATGGACCTGAGCCACATGAAAAAAAAAAGGATAAGCCTGCCATTCAGTTCAGTTCAGTTCAGTCACTCAGTCATGTCCGACTCTTTGCGACCCCCATGAACCGCAGCATGCCAGGCCTCCCTGTCCATCACCAAACCCATGTCCATTGAGTCGGTGATGCCATCCAACCATCTCATCCTCTGTCGTCCCCTTCTCCTCCTGCCCCCAATCCCTCGCAGCATCCGGGTCTTTTCCAATGAGTCAGCTCTTCGCATCAGGTAGCCAAAGTATTGGAGTTTCAGCTTCAACATCAGTCCTTCCAATGAACACCCAGGACTGATGTCCTTTAGGATGGACTGGTTGGATCTCCTCGCAATCCAAGGGACTCCAAAAATTTACTGAGCCCAGAACTACAACTAAAATGTTATTCCTTTAGTATAACACAGATGAAAATCAATTCAAGATAGAGCCAAACTAAGATAATAAGTGAGCACCAAATATTCTTAAATTCTAAACCTACATGAATTTAGAACCATGACCTTCAGCCATGTGGCTTAAATAAGATTTATATGACTCCTCTAACCTCCTCTAAGGACGAATCTTCTTCAGTTTGGAGATTTGGTTACTGCATGTTGCCAACAACCATGCATTTGGAAGAGAATTTTAAAAGGCACTTTTCTGAATACTAATGTATTATTCAGAAACTTGGAGGAGTCTAGTGAAATCCTGTGCCTAAACAACTCTTCTTCCATCTACACATATTTTTCTTTTTTCTTTTGTATTAGTTGTGTATTATTTTTTTCTCTTACCAAACTATGAGTCTCTTTGAGCCATAAAAGTGGTGTACAATATCAGATTTATTTCTCTCCATGCTCTTTTTCCAGAATCTAGATGCTGATATCCTTGCACACATTAGTTTCTTAAATCATGCTTGCACATGGAGGACACGAGTAAATAGAACTACTGAGATCTAAATATTTTCTTCACTGTGTAATTTTATCTAACTTTTTTTCAGAAAAAAACTTAGCAACTTGAATAGACTGATTCATAGCTACTTATGTTTTATACTAATTTTATAAACTTAATGGAAAATATCAGCTAACTCTATTGTACTGTATATTAAATATATTTGAAATACAGTCAACTTTGTAAGCTAAAATTTATTCGACTAAAATTATTTATTCATTCAACTAACAGTTGTCAGCCAAAGTATCATTCAAAACTAAGGGGAACCTGAAGATTTCTTCAGGCAAATAAAACAGTGCATTTATTCCTGCAGACACTTTCTGAAAGAATTTTGTAACACATTTCAGTAAGAAGTATATCACACCCAGAAAGATGGAATGAAAATAATAAAAATATTGATGAACAAAATAATGAATAAACATATGATGACAATCATGTAAGAAGATAAACATTTTTGGAGGATGGGATAAACCAAATGAGAGACTTGGGTGATAAACAATGAAGTGGAAGATGGACGTAAAAGTTTTAAGTTCTTGGTAATGTTAGTAAAGAGGTTAGATATATTGTTAAAGATGGATTTGGTGTCGAAAATGTAAGATAAATGTTTAAGGTTGTAATTAAAAAAATTTAACAGCTGACATAGTCAGAAAACAGCCAATCATAAAGGGACACTGAATAATTGGAAAGGACAGCCTCTGAAAGCAACCAGCACTGCCGTTCTGATGTCTAATAGTTAAATAACAGCCAATTCAAAGATAGTCATTAAAGTAATGAATGCATACTTTCAAAAAATGTAAATGGACAAAAAGGAATACAGAAACTTTGACCAATTCTGCCTGAATAAGATACTGTATAAGTCACTCAGTTGCGTCCGACTCTTTGCCACCCCATGGTCTGGACCCTGCCAAGCTCCTCTGTCCGTGGGATTTTCCAGGCATCAGTACTGAACTGTGTTGTCATTTCCTTCTCCAGGGGATCTTCCTGAGCCAGGATCCAACCCAGTTCTCCTGCATTGCAGGCAGATTCTTTACCATCTGAGAGTAAGGTACTGAGGTCTAGAGAAGTAAAATGATTTTCCAGGATCACATCATGATCTCGTAGACGAAGTTAAGACTTAACTTTTAATTATATCTGGTGTTGCTCTACTGTTTTTGTTCCCACAAATTTAATTTTCAAATCAATATTTTAAAAGCTTTACTACATTTATTTTCTCATTTCAGTCATATACATGCTATTGTTATTGCTGATTCATATTCTAGTGATTTTTAAACATCTTCATTTATGCTTTATGGAGGCTTATCAACATGTGCTTCTCTAAGCGGCAATGTGCTTAAAAACATGACCTACAATTTAAACTGCAAAAAATGTATGTATTCTTTGTCAAAATTTATTGAATAGGAAAGTATTGCTACCTCTATTAAAGTCATGAGCAAATGGTTGTTGTTCAGAAAAGGAAGAATTTATTCTATGTATTTACAAAAGTACTTTATTTCTATGTATTTGTAAAAGTACTTTACTTTCATCGCTTCAATTTTCCTGAGGGAAAGATACATTATTTAATTAAATATTTCTTTGCAACGTGATTCAAATTTAATTGATTTGTAGTATCCAAAGCAACAAGTTGAAAGCTAAAAAGGAAAGAAATATGCAGCTAGAAGTGGTTCTCTTACGTTAGAAGCTTTTCCTTATCTTACATTTATTCTTTGACCCCCAAATACTCCAATAGCAGGATAATTTAGCCTTCTTTTTCAATAGAAAAAATAAAAATGAATCTTTAAGAATCCATGAAAATCTTTTGATAATACAATGGAGAATTGCTATTAAGGTTCAATAATGGTAAAACTCTGGTTCAGATGCTATTCAAGCAGATTTTAGCTACTGTCATTTAATAAAGTCCAGTTAAGTCACACCAAATCATTAACAATTGAATTCCTGTTATCTAACAGAACAACCATTTTGAGCCTACTGAAAGCTGACTTACTTTTTAACATTTTGTATTATAACAGATAGCTGATATAATATCTAATAGTATTTTCCTTAAACCTGGTGCCACTGAAGTTATATGGAAGTGAAGACAAAAGAGAACAAGTGGAGTTTTTTCAGAAACAAAAAAAAACCTTCTGGATCAGAAATACAGTTATCATGTTAGATCCAAGTTGGCCATTATCTGCAGAGGGCCCTGATAGAAAAATAGTTTTCTGTTGATGAGTCAACCCAGCTTTAGAGAAAAGAAAATATTGTAGGATGAATATTAATAGTGAGGGACCAGAGAGAAAGCTGCTAAATATCTTTGAGCACAAAAATAAAGGATTAGCTTGTGCAGGCATGAGGGATTAAACCTAGAGCTACTGAAATTAGGCTTATTAAATTCCTGAAACCCTGTGAGCCAGGATTATTTCAATGCCTTCTCCCTTAGTTTCACATTCTGCTTTTCTTATGTGTGTGCTATGAGACATGTGTTTCTTCTGGAAAAATGAAGAGAGGTCTAGCCTCCTCAAAATGATTTCCAAGGGTGATGAGCCCCTACCTCTGGCCACCAGCACACATCTCTCCGTCACCCTGCACGTGTCCGACAAGACAATAGGCACAGCTGCAACCATCAACAGTAATGTGCATCGGGGATGTAAGCTGGGATTGGCCCTGGGTCTTGGGTCACCTCTGAGGATGATGTCATGTCATCACGCTCCATCATGTCTCGTTATTAATCCTTCTCTTTAGACTTATCAAAGAGAGGCTGCAGAGCTTCTGTATGGCTGAGCCACCAGTTTTGGAAGAATGTTGTGTTAGTGATGCAGACGACATTGAAGCTATGACATTACAAAAATCAGCTTACAATAAAAATTGTACTTTGTCAGGAGTCTGGCTCAGTCAGAGGATGACTCATCTGTACACAGATCACCCTCAGCTGTAACGTAGAGTATATGGCTTTCCTGACACTAGGAAAAGTTTTATTCAAATGCATCATCGTGATTTTATTTCTGGATCTGGTCAGAGTCCTGTTAAATTTGAATTTTACCGTATCTTTATGTTCAATTTGATTTCCTCAATTATAGAGCTTTAACTCTGCTATCAGTAGTTCCATTACATCTTCACACTCCAAGTTTACCAGAAAAATTCATGCCCCTTATTATTCTTTTTATGAGTTTATACACTCAAATATGAAACATACAAAATAGGCTAGAATTTATTAACATGAAACATTTAATACAGAAAGAGATAGGGCATTATAGAGTTATATGTCACAAACATATTGAATGTGCCCAATTGCTTTTAAATGTCTAAAGTATAACCATTATGTGCTATTAAAGGGATTATAAACTATATTGAAGTAATATATTCAAGCATCCAAAAATCAGAGTAAATAAAAATAATTCTGCTCATTGGCTCACAGTTAGGAAGGAATGAGAGTAATAACAATAAAATAATAATGTGCAGGGAAAGACAAATCCATCCCGTGGCAGCCTGAGCTGCAGCAAGCCCTGATTCAAGGGAGGGAGCCGGAGGCTTCCAACTCATAAAAATGAATATTTGTCTGCCAAGGAAAGACGGCATACATCTCTTTCTCACTCCAACCCTCCAGGGGCCTGTTTTGACCTCCCTTTGTCCCCGTTGAGAGGAGAACAGAGGGTATGAAAACGGCTCAGAGCATCTCACTCCAGGAGCCTGTGACTCGGGCAACGGCACAGTCCCTGCATCTCAGGGGGGTGATTTAGCACCTGGCTCACACTGACCTTGTGGAGTGGAGTCTGTGATGAACATCTGACTTGAGCCATACCTTAGGGTTTGTTCTCATTAGGAGCTAAAGTGAGGGACCATTGCAAGTCTCACCATTTAGCAGATGGGAGAGCTGTGGAATAGATAGGTTAAGTGATGGCTTATTCCACTTTAGTTTTTTTTCCTGGACTTCCCTGGCTGAAACCCAAAGTGAAAGAGATTGTCCATGCTGGCAACTGGAGGCTCATTTTCTCAAGAGCATGGGATAGGCGTGGATGTTCAGTGTTGATGGTTATTCGCTCTTCTCATCCCGGCTGTCTTAACCATGCTCTTTGTGAGGCTCACATGTACCACTACCCCTTGGAGCCTCACCTTGGGGGTGAGGAGGGAATCTGGGGGGAAGAGGCTGGTGCTGAGGAGGAGGGAGGCAGGGCAGAGAATGCTTCCTTGTCAGCCCTTGTTAGTCATGGTCAAGGCAGTATGGCAGATCAAGCTCATTACAAGGAAACTTTTTTTTCTTATGGAAAAATGTATGAAAATCTTAAAGGTCAAGCTGTATGCTAAGAACTGTTGAAAAGCATTGAAGCATTTGCTAACTGAATCATGAATTATAGTGTATGTTAAAAATGATTATGTTTAAATATAAGGCACATATGGAGTTGAAAGTGACTTTGAAATTCCCCTCTTCCATGTACACATGTGACCTCAGAAAAATATGGTTCAATTTTTATACGTATTTTTAATAAATTTGCTATTTTAGAATGGTTTCAGGCTTATGGAAAATTTGCAAAGCCAGTACAGAGAGTTTTTTCCCATACATCCCAGACATAATTTACCCTATTTTAAAATATTAATATATTTGTCACAAAAATGAATCAATATGGATACATTAACCAAAGTACAAAATTTATGCAGATTCCCTTAGTTTTTACCTATCATTCTTGTCTTCTTTTTCAGGAATCCATCCAGGAAGTAATTTGCATTCTCCTAATGACAAATTGTGTGAATTGACCTTTCATATGCTTACCTGTGGCCTTCCCTGGTGGCTCAGACGGTAAGGCGTTTGCCTACAATGTGGGAGACCCGGGTTTGATCCCTGGGTCAGGAAGATCCTCTGGAGAAGGAAATGGCACCCCACTCCAGTGTTCTTGCCTGGAAAATCCCATAGACGGAGGAGCTTGGTTGGCTACTGTCCATGGTTTCGCAAAGAGTTGGACACGACTAAGCGACTTCACTATCACACTCACTATTCTTACCTGTCATCATATGTCCTCTCTAGTGAGGAGTCTGGACCTTTTGCCCATTCTTAGATTCACTCTCTCTCCTATTGCTGAGCCTCAGGTGTCCTCTTCTGATACAATTCCCCTACAGAAATGTGTTTTGTAAATATTTCTCTAAGATATGGCTATTCTCCCATAGTCCCTATCCTATCCTTCAAAGGGCAGTTTTTAATTTTAGCAAAATACAATCCATTAATCTTCCTCTCATGGATGTGCTTTCCATGGTGTATCTAAAAACTCATCCAGATCCAATCACCTGGAGTTTCTCCCATGCTTTCTTCAGAAGTTACATAACCTTGAATTTTGCATTCAGGTTTATGATCTACCATGAAGCAAGTTTTATGGAAGTTAAAGGTCTGCCTCTAGGTTTATTCATCTAGGTCTGCATCAGTTGTTTACATGAATGCCCCTTGTTCCAGCACCATTTGGTGAAAAGACTCTCTGCTTTGAATAGCACCCTTGTCCAAGATCAGTTAAGCGTGATGTAGCTCTGTTTCTGGGCTTTCTATTCTATTCCACTGGTCTTTAAATATTTCAATCCACTCTCTTCTTGCTTCCTTGAATTCTGGTGGGAAGTCTACTATAATTGTTATCCTCATTCTTCTGTAGTTCAGTTCAGTTCAGTCGCTCAGTTGTGTGAGACTCTTTGTGATGCCATGGACTGCTGCATGCCAGACTTCCCTGTCCATCACCAAATCCCAGAGCTTGCTCAAACTAATGTCCATTGAGTTGGTGATGCCATCCAACTATTTCATCCTTTGTTGTCCCCTTCTCCTCCCACCTTCAATCTTTCCCAGCATCAGGGTCTTTTCCATTGAGTTAGTTCTTTGCATTAGTTGGCCAAAGTATTGGAGCTTCAGCTTCAGCATCAGTCCTTCCATTGAATATTCAGGACTGATTTCCTTTAGGATGGACTGGTTGGATCTCCTTGCAGTCCAAGGGACTCTCAAGAGTCTTCTCCAATACCATGGTTCAAAAGCATCAATTCTTTGGCACTTAGCTTTCTTTATAGTCCAACTCTCACATCCATACATGACTACTGGAAAACCATAGCTTTGACTATATGGACCTTTGTTGGCAAAGTAATGTCTCTGCTTTTTAATAAGCTGTCTAGGTTAGTCATAGCTTTTCTTCCAAGGAGGAAGCATCTTTTAATTTCATGGCTGCAATCACCATCTGCAGTGATTTAGGAGCCCAAGAAAATATAGATAGGGTGTCTTTTCCTCTGGTTTCTTAAAGATTTTCTCTTTGTCTTCAATTTACTGCAATTTGAATACGATATGCCAGGTAGGCTTTTTGTTATTGTTGTTTGCTTTGTTTTAATCTGTAGTTTCAAGTCTATCATTATTCTTGGCAAATGTATTTCTCCTGCTTTTTTCTGTCTTTCTTGTTTAGAGATATTCCATTAGGTATTTGTCACACTTTTTGAAAAATTTTCACAGATCTTGGATGTTTTCTTTTAACTTACTTTTATCTTTGCATTTCGGCTTGGGAAGTTTCTATTTATCTATCCTTAAGTTCATTGATTCTTTATTTGGCATATCCCATCTACTAATGAGTCTATGGAAGACATGCTTAATTTCTGTTACAATGTATTTAATTCTAGCATATTTTATGAATTCTTTCTTAAACTCTTTCTTAAGCAGAGTTTTCACCTCTCTGCTTACATAAGGCACCTGTTCTTGAATGCTGTTTATTTTTCAATTAAAGTTCTTAGCATACTAATCATAATTATTTTAAATTATTTGATAATTCCAACATCTGTGTCATCTCTTTTTCTTTTAAAAAACATTTATTTATGTATTTGGCTACACGGGGTCTTAGTTGTGGCATGTGGGGTCTAGTTGCCTGACCAGGGATTGAACCTGGGTCCCCTGCATTGGAAGCACAGAGTCTTAGCCACTGGATGACCAAGGAAGTCCATCTGTGTCATTTCTGATGATTGCTTTCTCTTTTCCAATTGTGCTTTTCTCTCGCCTTTTGTTGTGCCTTGTAATTTTTTGAAAGCTGTATATACTGTATTGGGTAATAGCAACTGTGGTAGATTGGCTTTCGCTGTGAAGATTTATGGCCAACTGACTAGAAATTGACTGTGTGTAACATGTGCTGTAGTTACAACTTCCAGAGGCTTTAAATTCCTCTATCACCCTTATTTTTTCTCCCTCCTTGATATTAGGCCTCTCTAATACTCTCTGGGGAATCTAATAAGAGTCCGTCATAGCCCAAGTCAGTAAAGAATCTGCCTGCAATGCAGGAGACTCGGGTTTGATCCCTGGGTCAGGAAGATCCCCTGGAAAAGGAAATGGCAACCCAGGCCAGTGTTCTTGCCTGGAGAATTCCATGGGCAGAGGAGCCTGGCGGTCTACAGTTCATGAGATCACAAGAGTTGGACACAACTTAGCAACTAAACCACCAACACTCTCTGATAGAGAGAGCTTGTGTCTTGCAGCTCTTCCAGGTGGAAAGCACTTTTATTTATACTGGCATCCTTTTGGTGTGGTAGTAAGATGTGGGGAAAGTGGAGTGTTTTATTTTTTCCAATTAAATCTTCATGTTTTAGTGGGTCTGTGTCTTCAACTGGCCGACTCCCTCCTCTGTTATCATTCCTGAGAGCAGAATTCCCAACCTGTTTACTGAGGCTCTAACTCCTGTTGAATATATTTCCTCCTTAGATAAAATGGAGAGTCTATATGAAACAGAGAGAATGACTGTCCTGTCCTCAACCGGGATAAGGTTTAGTAAAATCTATCTCCTTGGAGCCTCGGCCTTTGTACGGAGAAGGCTCTGGGACTACTTCACAATGATTCGTCTTCCCCTTTCAGAGGCAGGGGAGGCTCTTTCCTAGATCTTCCCTGTGAGAACCTAGTAGGTTCCTGGAAGTAAAGCTCATGAAAGTGTGAGGCCTTACTTGGGACTGTGGTTCCCAGGAGTAGCCTTATTCTCATGCAATACAAATTCAATTTGTAAAAATTAACCTTTGAGTGATCCTAGCAGTTTATGGCTCTAGCAACTTCTGCTCCACATAAGTGCATCTTGTTTGAAATATCTAAGGATGCTCCTGTTCTCCAGATTTCAAAGGGAGTGGTTTGCCGTGCAACCTCAGTTATTTTCAAAGTCTGAGAAAAGTCATCGATTTTCAGGTTAGGCAGCTTTTTCCTTGCTGTATGATGGGGTGATGACTTATAAGCTCTTCACATATTGGAGCTGAAACCAAAAGTCTGTATCTATTAATTTTATTTTTTTCTGTACATAGCTTCAGTTATACATTCTATATTTATATCATCATTATTATCTCTACTCTTGTGATTTCTCACTTTTTTCCCTTGCTCTTACTGGAAACAGAATATCCAATCATGAGACTGTTCATAAGGCTCAATTCCTTTATATTGGAAGTCTCTTCAGTTGGTAATATTAACCAAAAGCTAAATTAATTCAAGGCAATTGAAAGAAAAAAATTGGAGTAAAATTTCTACACTAGAAGAGCTCAAGGTCTACTGGTATCAACAGACAAAAACTAGGATAAATAAAAGGGCAGGATGCTGAGTGTGGAGAGGAATACAAAGCAGACCCCAGGTCAGAGAAGGGATCTGGGAGAAATTGATGGGATCAGGAATAGCACGTAGGTAGGTGGAATGGAGATTGAAGAGAAGGGAAAAAAAAAAATCCAGCCATAGGAACACCATGTGGAACATGAAGGATTCATGGAGTAGCTTGCAAATCTCTAAGTAAAGTGTGAAGAAGAGTACTTTTTGTGGAGGAGTCAGGGACTCTGCTAAGGCATTTGATTTTGTTCTCAAATCTCTATGGGAGCTATTGAAGGATCCTGAGCTGCAGTATATTTGGATTTGCATTTTATATATAAGACTTTGTCCCTAGAGGGAAGATAAGGTATAGCATTGGAGACAGATAGCAGAGAGGAAGGTTAAGGATCTAAAGCATTTGTGGAAGTGAGCACTTAGGAGACTCTCGATTAAGGCAGGGATGATGGGGTGAAATAAAGAATAAATATGTAAGATGTTAAGGTGCATTTATTGTAAATATACGTGTATTGTGTATGTGAGAGGATTTAAACATTAAGGGAGTTCTAAGTGTCTGTGATTTCAATAATGGGGGATATGATAGTGTCATACCCTGAAATGGAGGAGGAGGAGCAGGTAGTATTTGGAGAATGAGAGGGAAAACAACAGTATTTTTTTCTATGTATTTCAAAAGTATACTAAGCATTTCTTTTTAAAGTATTCTAGGCTGTATGTTGTCACGCTGCTTGTTTAACTTATATGCAGAGGACATCATGCGAAATGCTGGACTGGATGAACCACAACCTGAAATCAAGATTTCCAGGAGAAATATCAATAACCCCAGATATGCAGATGACATCACCCTTATGGCAGGAAGTGAAGAACTAAAGAGTCTCTTGATGAAAGTGAAAGACGAGAGTGAAAAAGTTGGCTTAAAACTCAACATACAGAAAACTAAGATCATGGCATCTGGTCCCATCACTTCATGGGAAATAGATGGGGAAACAGTGGAAACAGTGACAGACTTTATTTTTTGGGGCTCCCAAATCACTGCAGATGGTGACTGCAGCCATGAAATTAAAAGACGCTTCCTCCTTGGAAGAAAAGCTATGACCAACTTAGATAGTATATTAAAAAGCAGAGGCATTACTTTGCCAACAAAGGTCCATCTAGTCAAAGCTATGGTTTTTCCAGTAGTCATGTATGGATGTGAGAGTTGGACTATAAAGAAAGCTGAGAGCTGAAGAATTGATGCTTTTGAACTGTGATGTTGGAGAAGACTCTTGAGAGTCCCTTGGACTGCAAGGAGATCCAACCAGTCCATCCTAAAGGAAATCAGTCCTGAATATTCATTGGAAGGACTGATGCTGAAGCTGAAACTCTAGTCCTTTGGCTAGCTGACTCATTGAAAAAGATCCTGATGCTGGGAAAGATTGAAAGCAGAAGGAGAAGGGGATGACAGAGGATGAGATGGTTGGATGGCATCACCTACTCAACGGACAGGAGTTTGAGCAAGCTCTGGGTGTTGGTGATGGACAGGGAAGCCTGGTGTGCTGCAGTCCCTAGGGTTGCAAAGAGTCAGACACAACTGATTGGCTGAACTGAACTGAAAACCTACTATAAGGAGAAGAATAGATATTAAAAGAAGTTGTTGCCATTATTTTGGTAAATCAGATTGTGTAATTTTTCATTTCTGAGCAGAATTTAGAAATAATTATGCTAGTTAAATTTCAAAATCAAATGCAGTCTTCTTTCAGGTCATACACTTTCATAAAGAGGTTATGTCATATTCAGCTATGATAACTCCAGCAAGAATGTTTTTTTTTTTTTTTTGGTCTATTATACAACTAATTACTGGGTAGAGAGACCCAGTTGAAAAGATAAGAAGAAATATGATAGAAACATAGCTACAGATTAAACATTTTCTTTAATCACTTCCTGAGTGATTAATGAGGAGTTATCCTTTTGAAATTAGGTAAGGAAAGTTCCAACTTCTATAAAAATTCTGTTGTAGGTGCAACTACACAAGTAGTTGTTCATAATCATGAAAAGTTCAACTAGAATTCTGGAAGAGAATCAAATCTATAAAGACTGAAAATTATTTCTTCTGATTAATGAATCAGATTAAATAAGTACATTTCTTCATGTGTGTGTGCTTAGTTGCTCAGCTGCGTCTGACTCTTTGTGACCCCATGGGCTATAGCCCACCAGGCTCTTCCATCCATGGGAATTCTCCAGGCAAGAATGCTAGAGTGGGTTGCCATGCCCTCCTTCATGGGATCTTCCCGGCCCGATATCAAACCCTGATCTCCTGCATTGCAGGAGGATTCTTTAATGTCTGAGCCACCAGTGAAGCCCACATTTCTTCATAGTCAGTGACAGATACATTTTCTACTCACTAATTACACTGATAACCAACATTGTAAGTAGTCTTTCAGCTTTTTTGAAGGTCTATGACATTGCCCATACAGCACTTGAGCTTTCTTCTTTATTTTATGGTTATTGTAACATTATTTTTATTTTTAGATTGTGAGCTCCTTAGGAGCTGAAGTGAATAACAGAGTAGCTGCTCAATAAAAATTAATCTTTCAACAAACATTTACTGGGTGTTTATGATATGCCTAAGAAATAGGATAGTACCTGCCTTTAGGAAATGGTGTGTTAGTGAGTAAATATAGACTGCAACTTTTCTGAATAATTCAGATCCTTTCTGAAAGAAATTACGTTAAGTAAAGAATTAAACAAGACTTTTGTTCTTTGAAATTAAAAGAGAAAATCATCACTTGGTTGAGTATGATTCATCAGAAAAAGCAGATAATTTTGGTTTAAAAATAAAGATACGTTTTGGTGACAAAAGTCAAACGGAAGCATATAATGCATCGCTACAAATATGTAGACCAAACTTAAAACTTGAGTATATTGATACTGAAACACATAACATTTAGTCAAAGGAGAAGTCCCAGAAATCTTTAGAAGTCTTCACATAGCGACACAATACAGTTTCAGTTAGAGATACACTTACAAAGTTCTAGATATTTTGCTACCATAATGAGAACTTACATGTCTAATATTACTTCATATTTGTCAATGATATGAGCTTCCTTTCACATTAAGCTATGCTCCTCCTGAAACCCTGGATCTGTAAGGTTTTCCTGATATTCCTTTTCAGTTATGCATTGGCGAGTTTACCTCTGCTCTGTTTTATTCACAGAATAAATGGAAACCAGGAGCCAAGCATATACTGTGTTAGTTAAAGGTTTACCAAAAGAGTTCCCATGGTTTCCTTTTCTCACTAAATGCATTCCCGCATGCTGGAAAAGATCTCTGAAGCGGAATGCATCCTGGCCTTTAGGCCTGAGGGGACATTATTTCAAGCATATCAGGCTGCCTGGTCTAGTGCCTTTTACATGGGAAACATCTAAAGACTCTGTTCCCTCACAAAGATCTCAATAAAAATCCAAATGAAATTGATTCCTTCTTTGGCTTTGTTTTGATTTTGGAGATAGACACTCTGGCATGTTTATTCACTTACATTGTTTTAGCTCCCACAGCTAAACATAAGGAAGAGGAAGCAACCACAAATAGTTTGCTTACACAAATTGACACTGGCTTTTTAAAATTGTGTGCCAGATTTCATTTTATTAAAAAAAATGTTATTGCAAGTCCATTAGTAGGGGCTATTTGTAAGCTCTATTGATTCCTAAAATTAATATAAAATAAAAGGAATGCTTTCTTGCAAATATTGAAAGTGTCATAATTTCACAGGATTAACTTAAGTGAGTCTAAAGGTAGTGCTCCATAAATCAGGTAAAAATCACATGCCAACTTCTAATCGGTAGAAAGGCAGGCTTGTTGCTTTATTAGTCCAAGTGTGATATCAGGCCATAGAAGTGATTTGCCCTCTTTGGGAATGTCATTTGGTGATTTTCTAATTAATGCACTACTGTGAGCAAAGGTGACAGGTTAACCATAGTAAGAACGAGAACATGCTCAGTTTTCACTGAAACTCTCAAACGCTGAGTCACATGCAGTTTCATTTATTTTGCATGTTTGGCAATCTTTCCTCCCCAATGGAACAATAAACATTAACTTGTTACTCTGAGAGAAGCTTATAAAAACATAGTTGACATAAAGTTACTCTCTATTAATTTTTTTTTCCTTTTACAAAGCCTGTTTCCCCTTTTGCAACATGATAAGAGTTGTGTTTTATTTTGAAAAGAGCATGTTCAAACTTCCCCACAAATATTTCAAATTTGTGATGGGCCACTAAAATGCCAGATCTTGGATAGTTCTGTTAATTCATTTTTTTTTTTTTTTTCCCAAGATGATAGATGAGACATACTGGGGAGTGGGATATATTATAATCTGGAATTTATTACTTGAATGGAGACTTTTTAATGGTACTAAGATGACTTAAGACAATCACAGTGTGTTTTGTTCCAAATTTGTTTTCCGACACCAAACTTTCTCAGAAACACTTAAATTATAAATTCGGTGTCCTTGTATTTACAACCATGATAATTTTCATATGGGTAGTTCATGCTACATTTTCCCTTTTCCAGTTGACTGAAAATACAGATAAGATCAGTGGACACTCTCTGCAGGCTTTTTAGAGGCAAAGCTGACGTCCGGGAAGGCTTTGGTGGGCGGGTTCTGCTGTCGAGTCCCCCTTGTGAAGGAACCTTCTGTCCTGCAGTGGGACTGCAGCTTCTTGGAAAGGGGAGCCATTTATCACAGTCCTAAATGAAAGCATTCTTTAAACACAAATGTCTTTTTCTCCCTTTGTCTAATTACTGAGAGGAAAAGTGAGAAGGAAATGTCAAAACAGAGAAACAGTGGTGTATAGAGAGAGCAGCCACTCTGGAGCTCAACCGGCTTTTGTGAGGGTCTGGGCGATTTGTCAAATGGTTGTGGCATAAGTCAAACTCTGAGGTTGAAAGGTCTTGACCTAAGGAGTCCTGGAATCAGACAGTGTAAGCAAGGGGTCTGCTAGAATTTTCAGCTGTAGTGGAGATGAACAATGATGGGAGCTGGACATCACAAAACCTCATTTGCATAATTCAGGTAAGTAATTTTATTGAAACTGACAAGGATGTGACAGGCTAAGAAAGAGAAGAGAACACAGTCTTGCTGGGAACCACTAAGGCTCCTCAGTTAGGTATGTGAAAATAAATGACAGCTAATCTCTTCACTAAAAATCTGTAAACAATGCTTTTTTACCCAGGACTCACCCATGACCTTTTGTAGAGCTGGCTATAGATTCTTTAGTCTAGTTTTCCTGAATATAGAAAGCAGAAGGGACTAAATTCAAATCATGTTTTAGATTTTAACTAATAATAATTACTTCCCTCGATAGAGGCTCCTTCCAAGGCCTCTACATTAAGAAATAAGGTTTATATTAAGAAATAAAGAGTAGAGAATTTTTAAAGTGTATAATCATCAAAGGTTTGAGATCGATGCTAAATAAAATCTTATTTCTCAAGAATGTATTTTGGCGGGGAAGATTTTACCTTGAGTAACTTGTACTAAGAACCTAAAAAGTGAAATGCCTTTAGCGCTTGAGGTTGCCAATATGTGTGTAAGAGATCATATTAATATTTGCTGGTTAATTTTTTTTAGCTTTTTTTTTCTCTTTATATTTCAGAATGTGGATTTAAACAAGGCATACATTTAATATTGTTGCATATATTTTAAAAATGAAAAGATTTAATTCCTAACAAGTATATGTTGTTTTGAATTCTGATAAAATCTTATCGAATCAGCAAAATCTCCAGATTAGATTTTATATGGCTTAAATATACCTGTCCCTAAAAAAGCAACAAAAATGATAAGATTATCAGTAAGAAGATTTCCTTATTTTAGATAAGAGAAACTAAATTCTTAAAAGCACTCTCCATGTCCTTTATATTTGGCTTCACTTGTATGTGTGGCTCACCAGGAGACATATCTTTTACAAATCCAGGCTGCTCACCAGTCATTGGTGACTTTTACAGGCAAGGGCAGTAATGGATGGAAACAGTAATCAGCCTAGAGAAGAATGCTACTCAAACCTAGTTTGCCAGAAGAGAACCATGTCTGCTGTGCCCTTCAAACATGCAAAAAATATGAAAGTGACTTAGTCAGACACAAGTTGCAAAATCTCCCAAGCATTTTTGGGTAGCAAATACACAATTACTCCTTCTGCAGTGTATGGAACACATATATAGTTTGGTCGACAAAATGTGGATCATTCCATCGAATGGGAAGCAGTTGAGAGTTCTGGCTAGATCAAATGTGGATCTCAGTATTATAAGCAGTCTAATGCATAATTCATGAGGCTTAATGAATATTCCAATTCATGACAGCCAACTGGCTCCATAGGTCACACCTCCTAGTCTCATATAAATAAAGAATGAGATACTGGAAAGCATACCAGCTGAACCAAACTGAGTGCCAAAAACATGCATATTAATGAGGCACTATAATAGATACTTGACTCTTTGGAAGTGCCTATATTGGTTTCCAGCTACAGAGGGAAAGAAAGTTCACAATGTACCTTTAAACACACCATACTGTGTACCATAAAATACAGCTCTTTCTATGAAATATGGAATCAAATTATACTGATGTGATTTCAGATTCAGTCATTAACTCCGTAACATCCTCTGACACTTCCAACAACATTGAAATATTCTGGAAAGAACCCCACCCCCTGCTCCCATATTCCCTTGCAAGTCTCAACTTGGTAACTAGGGAGAGGAAGTCCTTCAACAGTGCTGTTCTTTTATGTGTTCTGTTTAGACCTTGGATCAGGATGAATGGTAGCTCAGATGAATGCATTTGTGCCATTTTTCTTGGCCCCAGACTATGTTTCCTCACTACCATGACATCTGAACAGAAGGAGAAAACATCTCCCCTTTGTAGCAGGCTAATTTAATTTGTACCTTCCACCTAGGGGTAAATATGTTTGTCTGTCTGTCTGAGCTTTTTGCCTACTTTCTTTTCTCACGGGAAACCCTACTGAGTCGAAAGCAGGAAATTGCTTAGTGCTCTAACTTTATTTTAAAGTAATTTAATTTTAAACCTTCTCACACCCACCCTAAAGTGAAGCAACTGTTGGAAGCCCCTTGGGATACCCTTAATGACTTCTGCATGTCTCCTGTGTCACAGATGTCAAAGGCTTCTTGTTTGGAGGTATTGTATCTTTCGGAATAGATGATTTAAAAGAGACTGCTTTGGGCTGTTTTACCCACAGAAGATGTGCATTCGTTTTAAAATAATGAACAAAATCTTGCAGCTTTTACATTGACCCACATCCTTTCAAATCCACATTATAAATCATTGATTTTTATTTCATCTTAACTTGATTTGGGGCATTATTTGTGGCTTGACCTTGTTTGATATAGAGAGTTCATCGAAGATTCAAAAATAACAGCAAACATATTTTCTCCTAAGTAAAATAGCGGTAATTCATTACACAAAAGCTTAGTAATATCTAGGCATTTGATCTAGATAGATATTGGTACCATTTCTCAGGGCACTGCAGACATCTCAGTCCATTTCAGAGTGGACATCGTAAATTAAAATTTCAATGAGTAGTAGTCTACTGATTAATAAAGGCCTATATAGAGGGGAACTTCTCTTTCACCTGAGATGCACTTATCAAAATGTAAATTTGTTTTTCCAAATTGTTTTAATAATTTTCAGATGAACTTTAAGAAAAGAAATTGTTTCTTTTTTCTCAGGTTTGTGAAAACATTCAAATTAAATTCTCTTTTGTGGTACTTACATCTCCCTACATCACTTTTATTATTCTGAGATAGGGAGCTTCATTAATGCACATTACAAAAAATACACATGACTTGTTTAAAAGAGAAAAATAATTTTATTAAAATTATTTTATTAATTCCTATTTAATGTAAAAGACTATTCTAGAATATATTATTGGCTGATAATATGGAAATCTTTAACTGCTTATGGCCAGATTGATTCTATTTTTTAGTACAATGCTGTCATAGATTTCCATGCATACAATTTGAAAAGAGAATCAATCATAATAATAGTGTTAATGATGAAGTTTATTAACTGAACCTGAATTCTGAACAATGTAGTTAGTTCACAAACAAGCTTATTAAAAGAATTTTATGTTACTGGGTAAATACATTTACAAATTTCTTAGCTTAAAATATCCACATATTCTCATGTGAAGCCACATATTCAAAAACCTATGGAGAGAGATAGTTTTTTTTTTCTGAAGAAGAATAATAGGAAAGAATATTACAGTTGGGTATAAGAATTTTTCAGTACTTCCACTTCAAATCGATGTTCCTCCAAAATATGCCAAAAGATTGCTCAACACTAAAAGTATCATCAGACGATTTCACTCCTAAAGCATTTCTGTTGATAAGGAAGCTGAATCTAGTTAGTGTGATTTAAATTAACTAGAAATTTGAGCATTTGACTTGTTGCTAGGGAAATTTTCCATCTTTTCAGTCTCTAAATTGACACAAATTGACTGCTGCAGAAGATGAGACCTATCTTTAGTGTAATAATGTGGCATTTCCAACTGAATCCAAAATTGCACATTAAACCTCACCATTAGTACGCTAGAATCTAAACCTGGGATTGGCAAAGTATTTCTGTAAATGGCCAGATAATAAATATTTTAGGCTTTGGGAGCTACATATGGTCTCTCTCATATATTGCTCTTTGTTTTGTTTTACAACCCTTTAAAATTTTAAAAACCATCCTTAGCTTGAGGGCCATACAGAAACAAGTCATGGGCCGGATTTGGATCACTGACCCTAGTTTATTAACCCCTAATGTAAGCTTTTAAGACATTGTTTAATGTAGCAAAACATCTGCTTATCCTCAGTCACATTGTTATACAGATGATCATTTTAAATTCAGAATGTCTTTCTTTATTTTGTATTGTGCTATGATTCATGAAAGAATATCTGGCCTTAGAGATATTTGTGTGTGTATATATATATATAAATATATGTATTCTTACTGGTGTTAAAAATTTTAATTTACAATACTTATTCACAATATCCCAAGAACTGTTATCTTATATCCTACTCTACATGATACTCTTTTATTGGAAATTGAATTTGTGATAATGATCATAGTGGGGGTTTAGACAACTTTCCACAAACTATTAGCTTTTCCACATTGCTACAAAGTGAATGATCCTATGTAAACATTTCTTCTTTTAGGTAAAATACCACAAAATGTATTATACTCTTGAAATTTTTGTTTAACACACATTTAAAGCCAAAGTCTCTTAATTCTAAACAACACAAGACTTCAAAGAATTCAGGGTATTATTTCAGTAATTTCTTCAAATATATCAGTAAAATACAGTGAATCTAAACTTTAGACTAAAATGACATAGATTTTCCCTGACACCCCGAATAGGATGTCTGAAAAGGCAAAACTCTCCTCTTTGTAAGAATGGCATTCTTTAAATCAAAATATTTGGATGAAGAGAGGATTATCTTTAAAATATCAAAATGTATTATTCAGTCCCCTTTCCCCAACTTCATCATCAATGCAGTATATATTTAATGACAGTGCTTTGAGCCAAATTTTCTTTGCACCCACAGCCACAGATTGTTCCTGCACTGTCCATCTTTCCTAGGTTCTGCCCTCATTATCTTCTCTGGGTTTTTGTTCACAGCGCCTGGGGACGGGGCTACTCACCCAACAAGTGCAGAATGTGAAATAGAGATTTATCACTGCGTGATGAGGGGAAGAGAATTTTGCCTTTAGGCAGGTTGTTATTTTAAAGCTGTGCCAAAGATATGATTTCATTTTACAGCAATACTTAAGGTCTAACATTTTGTCTTAAAACAAAAGAGATCATAATATAATGGCCCCAGGATTGATCCCAACCAACAGTAGAAATGCAAAGGCTACTCAGACTCTGCCAGAGGCAGTTGGAAATGCAGGGGCGCCTTTACCTTAGAAGTGTTGTAAGAACCATTTAGCATCAGGCAAAGAACTGGAAGGATGAAAATTTGGTGGCTTATTCATGATCTTTGCTTTTTTACAACAAAGGCTATTTTGCATCTAACATGTACATGCCAGGGATTGCTTCTGGCCCTAGGGATATAACATGAAGACTGGCTTGATTCTTAAGTTGGCTTCCCTGGTGGCTCAGGTGGTAAAGAATCTGCCTGCAATGCTGGAGACCTCGGTTTGATCCCTGGGTGGGGAAGATCTCACTCTTATCTCAGAATCATCTTTTCCTTCTTTGATTGGCCTTTTTTTTTTTTTTTTTTAATTTTCAGATCATTTTTCTAAAGTCATCACAAAGCAGTCAAAAACTTTAAAATATGACAAATCCTGTAAATATCCTGGTCTTGCAGGTAACAGCACTTGGGGTAATATCATATGTGAACTTGATTGTCCACTAAACTACAACATGATGGAAAAATCCCTGCTCTATATTTAAAAATGTGTGTAGGTCCACATGTGCACTATTCTGTAGAAAGACATGTAGCTTCTTTCCGTGTCTCAGAATTCCATAATCCAAAAGAGATTAAGAAAGACTGAATTAGACTCTGCATTTCTCAAAGCAGGGGCTCTTCCACAAAAACTGGAATGCCAGTTTACTTATTCATCATGAGAGGTATTCTTATAGAGAATACAAGTTTACTGCATTCTTATACTGTATGCATATCAACTAAGAAAGTCTAATTATAATCATTCTCTCTATAAACTTTTGTGTCCTCGGCAGTCTCATTTCAGTCTTTTCTTAGTGACTTAGTGAGATTTCTGATGTTTTGTAGGCTCATCTCAAATTGTATTTTACTACAGAAGTGAAAAAATAGTATAAAATTCAAATTGTCTTTGAAAAGTGATCTTTTTTTTTTCTTAATTATTTATTTATTTGGCCATGCAACTTGTGGGATCTTAGTTCCCTAACAGGGAACTGGGCCCTCCATGGTGAGAGTGCAGAGTGCAGAGTCCTAACCACTAGACAACTAGGGAATTCCCAAAGGTGATCCTTTTTTAAGGCCCAAGAAATATTTGTCAGTATGATGAGAATGGAATTAAAAAAAAAAAACCGTGGCACATCATCAACTTTTAACATTAGTCAGAGCATAGTTTCCCTGGAGAAAGAAATGGAAACCCACTCCAGTACTTTTGCCTGGAAAATTCCGTGGTTACAATCCATGGGGTTGCAGAGTCAGACCCCAACTGAGCGACTTCACTTTCACTTTCTAAGGAACAACACTACATACATCTCTGTAATGAAACAGAATTTGGACAGGATCCTACCTGAAAATGGAGAAGGCAATGGCACCCTACTCCAGTACTCTTGCCTGGAACATCCCATGGATGGAGGAGCCTGGTAGGCTGCAGTCCATGGGGTCGCTAAGAGTTGGACACGACTGAGCTATTTCCCTTTCACTTTTCACTTTCATGCATTGGAGAAGGAAATGACAACCCACTCCAGTGTTCTTGCCTGGAGAATCCTGGGGACAGGGGAGCCTGGTGGGCTGCTGTCTATGGGGTCGTACAGAGTCGGACACAACTGAAGCGACTTAGCGGCAGCAGCAGAGCATAGTTTTAGACATTAACGCTTTTTAGAAAGTGATGCTTATGAGCCCAACATGCATTGGAAAGAAAGAGAGCAAGCCCTTTCACTGAAGGGTAAGCTCTGTTGCAGGGTGGGGGACAGTATTCTACTCATTTTTGTAAGCTCAGTATCTAGCACTGTATTTGACACACAGTAGAAACAAAACTTTTTTTTTTTTTTTGACTTACAGAATGAAATAATAAATGAAGAACTTTTGAACAAAAAATAAAGGAAGGAATGGAGAGTTTGGGTGAATTTTAAGTTCCTACAGTGAAATTTGGGTCTTCATTTGAAGGAGAAGAAATTTTCTAGGATGTTATTATACTCCATGACCTCCGAATGTAAAATTTACCTTTTATTGACATTTCTTATCTACAATCTTCTTAGGGTTGTAGCAGTTTCTCAATAATATCTCACATGGATATAACACTCTGAGTTCATCAAGTATTTTTAAATTTACTTCTAGTTTGACTCCTCAAAATAAATAATTGATGAGAGAGATCCTACTTTAAAGCAGAAATAATTAATCCAACTAGTTAAGTGAATTTTTTTAACACAGTCATATGACTTAATAAACAAGAGTGAAGATTTGAACCCAAATCTTTGAATGTCAAGTACAGTACTTTTTCTTATATGAAGCCAAAATTAATGTTAGCTAGATCAATGAATATTTAAATACAGTCACCACAATACATCTATAATTAATGGATGTGGTACTGAAACCAAACATTTGATAAGTCTTCTATACAATGGGGTGGAATGGGAGTGGAGGAGAGACAAGACCGAATATTATACAGACAACATAACACCTCACTCTAAAAGACAAAACTGTCTTCTTACATTATCAAAATAACATTATCATATCTAATAAAACTGAAAATTATTCCTGAATATCATCTCATGTCGGATCCATTTTCAGTTCTCAAATGTACACAAACTGTGTTGTGCAAATCTAAGTTGTTGCTCAGTGGCTTTTTGGTGATATTGACTTGCTGAATGGCCTTCAATAGTAGAGATTTCCCGCGTTGGTGGGGAAAATTCTGCTCTCCCCTGAGTCCTTGTGTGAAAGGACTATTTTGAATTAATGAAAAATCTTTCAATAACAGGATCAGCCAACTTTTTTTTTGTCAGATAAAGCATCAAATTCATCTGTTCTAGGAGTGGGTCACTGAACCAAACAGATCTTTGGGACTACAAGGCCACCTATCCTGAATTCTTACATTTTTTGCCTGCAAGATGCTTGTCCAAAGTGACTGAGGGTAGAGTTTGCGGACTTCTCTGAGATTACCAAAGGCAGGACATATGACTGTTTTTGTGCCTCCTTTTAAATAATTATTTGATATACAATAGATACTGATTTAAACTTGCTTTCCCTACAGCATTCTACTTAGCAGAGAGGCTATGAAGGGAAAAAATGAAATAAAGATTTGATTTATTCATTTTATCTCAACCTTCTTTTAGTATAGATAATAAATATTTGACTACATCAATACCAAAATCCATGTACAGAGCATGAAAGAAGCACATAAGTGAATATAAAATTACTTTCAGACTTTCTTTTCAATGCCAATGAGTACTGGAATTATTTGGTCAGACTAATAGAGCCTCACACAAACAGTGTGTAGAGACTGATAGATTTTTAGATATTGGCATGTGTACATTTATAGCTATTGACAAAGCTTAACTCTTTTCAAGAACATTCCAACTATTATTGGCATTCTGTTTTATCCATTGACACTCAACATGATGTACTGTGGAAGACTTTAAGACTTGCAGTGTTTGACTAAGCTTTACAGTCATTAATGTTTAATCACTTACAATTCAGTAAGCATTGTGCTTTCATTTTTTATGTGGCTTGTTTATCTATGCAAAGTAAATCAACAGTGCCTTTCTGATAGTCTCCCAGTACATTTATAATCAGTTCTATTTAGTGATAAGTGATGAATATGAATACAGTGACTATTTGGAATTACTTTATCACTTATATAGATTCTAAATTCAATCTCCCCTTCACAAAATTATGATAAAAGTAAATACCAGTCAAACTCTCCAAAGCTATGAACATATTGGAGTAGAGGTTGGGAAGAGACAAAGATAATATTATCTTTTTTTCCTAATGTACTGTTTAACGTGTGTAGTATGACCATGGACCATGTCTATATTAGAAATAAGAAAAATGGCTATATTAGGCATTGAGAGGGTCAAAAGTCTGTAGTGTCCATCCTTAAGGACAAGTGGAACTCACTCCTTCGAATAGTTGCCCCGAGGAAACAATGAGCGGACCTTGACCCATAGTTCTGCACATGCCACCACCGTGAATGCACCATTGTATCATCATCTTCAGGGCCCTGGTGAGCAAGAAAATGCACTTGGCCAAGGCTGGGGGAAATGAGGACACAAAGAACCCAATTCAAGCAAAGAAGAGTGGGTAGAGGACACATTTGTTGAATTTTAAGAGACTTCTGGCGTTTGTATTTACTTTTTGTTTACATTTGGGCTTTTACAGAAATGCTGAAGTGATTTTGCAAGTCCTCTTTGTATATTGAAAGGCTGAAAATACAGATAAAAGCACAATTTGTTACTTAAGAAAATTTATGAACATTTTCAGAAATATTTTTTTAAACACACTAAGAAACAATTGAAAACTATTCATATAACAAATAAAAATGTCATTTCCTTTTTAAAACAACTCTTCAAATGGAAAAATACTGTCTTTTCCCCTTTCGTTAAACTGGCCCAGAGTGTGAACAAACAGGTCATGATCAGGTTGATAGACCTTTATTGCTGTCAGAGTCCCCTATTGTGTTACAATCACCATTCACCTGTCTATGACAGCAAGAAAAAGAATTCTCATGTGCAGCTGTTTTAATGTCTGAATTTGTTCTTTATTCTGTAGAGTTTGGATACATACAGTTTGAATATTGACAATGCATTTCATGATCACTGAGGATGACAGAAAGACGTAGCAGTAAGCAGAGATTCAGATAATTGGATCCATTGTAACTTTTAATAGAATAAGGCAAAAGGCATATTTTTGAGGCCAAAGCATGTCTATGCTGACCTGAAGGGTAGCTGTGATGGACATGCCCGCAGGAGAATGGCATAGCTGGTCTCCTGCTGCCCTGATTAAGTTTGGCTGGGGACTATTCTCCCCCTGGAATTGTCCTATTGTGTCCACTTCAGCCTCAGTGCATAGACCTGCCTGGGCAGTCAGCTTTCAAGGTTTAACATATAGTCCATTCCTGGAGACCATTCTAGGGCTGATTTTCCAAGGCCCTTGATAAGTGGCAATCCCTTACTTCACATGCTTACTTCTTTGCTGATGTGTATTTCTGAAGCACATCTATGACTCCTGATGTGTTGGCATGGATTAATTTTTCTTTTTGCTTCTGCTGGGTCAATGAGTCTCCAACTTATGTGCATCAGCAAATCTTTGGAGCTTGTTACAGATTCAGATTTTTAGGCTCAAATATGTCTGGATGGAAATCCAGATTGTCTCTGGGCCCCATATTTAGAAATCACCACTATAGTAATTGAAATAAAGAAATAGAGATTTCTTTTAGATTTTTCTTTTTGAATTAATAAGTAAAAAGTAGTATCAGTTATCTAAAATATTAGAAAATGACCCAGATAATAATTAAAGTTTTATCCAATACAGATTAAAACATTGATAATCACATTAAATTAATTTTGTTCTACATGATGGTAAAGTTGTGGAGCAACTCACTTTATTATTCAGAGAACCCTGATTTGGTAAGACATGTACATTTAAGATGGAGAAGGCAATGGCACCCTACTCCAGTACTCTTGCCTGGAAAATCCCATGGACAGAGGAGCCTGGTAGGCTGCAGTCCATGGGGTCGCTGAGTCTGACACGACTGAGCGACTTCACTTTCACTTTTCACTTTCATGCTTTGGAGAAGGAAATGGCACCCCACTCCAGTGTTCTTGCCTGGAGAATCCCAGGGATGGGGGAGCCTGGCGGGCTGCCATCTCTGGGGTTGCACAGAGTTAGACACGACTGAAGCGACTTAGCAGCAGCAGCATACATTTATGAGAGATCTGAAACTTTCTAAGAAAATACTTTGAAGGTCACCAGGTCATGGCTGTTTCTCTAATCACTCATTAGCACTGATGATGAGTGGTTTTTTCCTTATTTTTTTGTTCAGTTGTTAAGCTAATACAGAGCTTCATGGTTATTATTTTTTTTCCTTTTACTACTAGAGAAAGTAAATATTTCTTATGTCAACTGGTCACATATTTTTGCTTCTTTAGATTTTCATTGTACAGAATTTTCCCATTTTTTTTCTTTCCCATAAGAGGTTTTGACTCTTACTTTGAAAGAGGTCTCCATATATTAGTTACATTAACCCTCTATTATATTGAAATTTTTTTTACGTTTAAAAATTTTAAAATGGCATAGCAGATGTTGCTAAATAAACCAAAATGAAGTTTTGGAATCATTTTTAGCACATCAATCAGGCTGCAACTTCAAGAGAAGACTTTTTACACAAACTGAGACCAACTATTTACAATTCCTGTGTATAGTTTTAATTTTTGTGTGTTTTTTAAAAATTGGATTTGTAATTAAGTAGTATTTTTTTAAAATGTGCTTTAAAACAGTGTTGCTAGTTTTGAAATTATTTCTTTAAAGAATTCTCTGAAAAATCACTCTGACTCTGGAGTCTTGTGGGATATAAACATTCTGTATCCAGTAATTGCAAGTGGCTTAGACATGGCAGGTTTACTTCTGTAGTTTGCTGTGTCTGTTGACAATTGTTTGCTTCTGCTTTTAACAGTACCAGGTTCCTGGTGTTACATCCCTGGGCCTACTTTAATTTGATTGTCTTCTGTGTTTAGATGGGACACAGTTAGTGGTAGTTTCTGGAGACATAAAACTAAGTTAATCATAGATAGACATAAAAATTAAAATTCTCAGCTTCAAAACTTAGAGTAGAATTTTATTAGACATCTCTGTCCATCTAGACATACTGGCCTCTTTGCTGTTCTTAAAATAACCTGAATCCACTTCAGCATCAAGGCCTTGCAGTTCCTATTCCCCGCTCTTAGAATGACCTGACCCTCAACTTTGCATGCATTGTTCACCGTATCATTTCACTGAAGCTTCTGCTCAAAGTTGACCTCCTTAGAGAGTTTAAAAAAGAATCTCTCTCCCTGTAGTATTCTGCTTCATTTTTCTTAATGCTATTTTTCATTATCCAGAAATTCTTATATAATATGCAATTTATAATATTATAGGTGTAGATTTATCTCTATATATGTGTTTTATGCATATTACAGCTCCTAAAATACTTGTTAAAGTAATATACAAGTAAATCTAAAGTAATAAAATTAAATTCTATATAGATTTCTTTTCAAATAGCTTTTATTTTCAAATCTTACCAGTGCGAGATAACACCAACAAAAGAGGGAACTGGGCAGTAGGAATGGACATTTTGAATATAAATTTATCTTTGTGCCCTGAAACTCAACCAAATTTTGTATAGTAAAAAAGTTAATATTGTCTCAACAATTTGTTAAATCTACTTAATGTGATCTATTGGCCAATGATTTTTTTTACTCTTCATATGCATAAACTCCTCCTCAGTTTGATGCTCTGGGCACTAAAAGAGGCTATTGGTTATATAATTATAGCCCAACTGTTGCTTCTGTTTAAAAAGAACTCCACTTCCCCTATTTCTTATTGGTATCAGCTTCATTGGCTTGATTAATTTCCCAGAAGCAAACGGAAATGTAATACTCGACACTGGGCTTCTGAGGCTACTCAAAGTCTTGCTTTATGTTTTTTATGACTGACTTTTTAAGCTCATCAAATAGAAATTTATTTCCTATAATTCATTAGTATTTATTTATTTTTTAAATTTTAATTGGAGGCTAATTACTTTAAATATTGTGGTGGTTTTTGCCATACATTGACATGAATCAGCCACGAATGTACATGTGTTCCCCAGTACCGAACCCCCTTCCCATCTCCCTCCCATCCCATCCCTCAGGGTCGTCCCAGTGCACTGGCTTTGAGTGCCCTGTTTCATGCATCAAACTTGGACTGGCGATCCATTTCACATATGATAATATACATGTTTCAATGCTGTTCTATCAAATCATCCCACCCTCAGCTTTTCCCACAGAGTCCAAAAGTCTTTTCTTTATTATCTGCTTAGTATTTAGATAATGGTGAAACGGCTGTGTTTTCAGACAGCTTATTTATCTTTGTTGTATGGGTGTGAAGTTGTAGATAAAAATATTGAAGAAATTATCTCTCTCTCTAAATTTATGATTGTGTGTGTGTGTATATATATATATATATGTATATGCATGTATATCTCCTAGTTCTGCCTTTTTATCAGATAATGAATGCTATAACTATTCTATTCTATGAACTCTGCTTTAAACCCCCTATTTGATTGCCTTTATTATTCATTTGATACTTAATTGTCTTGTGCTAAATATATTCCCCATGTATCATTTTAACTAGATAGTTAGTTCTTTAGGGCAGACACCATACCTTATTCTTCTTAATTGGTATCCCCCAGTGCCTAGTACAACAGCTAAGACAGTACTGACCATGTGCTAGGCAGTGAACAATTTTCTTAAGAGTCTGACTTCTTTGAGTTTGATCTATAGTTTTGTGTGACCGTGACTCTATCCTTTCTGCTACTGATTAGTTACTGTTTGTCATATTAAGGACTTATTTTTGACTGCTTACTCTCTTCCAAGGTTGTACCAAATGCTTTCAATATATTTTTTTTTTTTAAGTCTGAATGTCACACTGACTTTATGACGAAGGGTCATTTTACAGGTGGGGAGATCAGCACTGATAACTTAACCTGCAAGTCTTGGTCCAGCTCTGATTTGAATTCAAAGGCTAACTGGCTTCCCCGGACTGAACATCCGGGTCATCTATCTGAGCAGTGAACCCTGTACCTCTAACAAGAGACTAGACCAGGGAATAAGGACCTTGACATGTTCCTTCTTTTCATGACAGCCACCAACTGTTCCTTTATCTTCTCTCTTTGTCTTTCTTGTGAAACAGAAAAATATTATTTCATATCTTGAGACTAATCTGATATATAAATTAGAAAAATGAATAAAAGGTAAAGATACAAATCATAGTGTGATCATGAACATTAATAAAAGCTGATTTGAAAGTTAAGCCTTTTTCCCAAACCCTTACAGTGGACTGGGTAAAATTCTTTTAAAAAGGATTTTGTTTAAACTTTTACCCTGTTGGCCTTTTTCATGAAATACCCACAAAATGAGATAGAACAAAAACAAATATAAACAAAACAAGTGGGCTTCTTTATATCAGTTAACTTATTTAAAATGTTGCCTTTATTGTTGAATGCAGTGAAATATCTTTGCATTTTTCCAACTGTGTTTTTCCTACCCCAAGGGAAAATTGCTTTGAAGAATGCAGCAAATTATTTTGTATACTACATCCAAGGCTACTGAACCAGAAGAATAAGGACATACTGCTTGTGAGTTCAGCTGGATCAATAGCTCAGCCCTGGGATTTGCTCGTCTGCTGGATACTGAATGAAAAGCACTAAGCTGCCAGTTTGTTCCATGGATATAGAAGACCTCAATGCAGGCAAGAGACATTTTTCATAAGACAGAAAGCAGCTTACCTGTAAAAATGTTTAGATATATGAGCACACAACATACAGAGACTATGAAATGTACTTGCAGATATTGTACGAAATTCTCCCTTCCTGCCTATTACTCAAGAGAAAGAATGTGTAAACACACACACACATGCACACACACACACACACAACCATATACAGAAATATATATTTGTAGAATGCCTTTATTCCAAAGACCTCAAAGCACTCCACAACATGATCAAATCCATTCCTGCGTCTCTGTGAGTAAAAAGTAAGTGTTTGTGATTACCAACCGATACTTTTTCCTGCGGGGGCGCATCACATAGCTGGCCAACCAAGTTCAGGAGGCAGTTTTCTCTATCTCTCACTTCTCTCAATTGCACTCTTCACCATCGTAGGTTGTCTGGTCGCATAATGTGTGTGAAATTTGATGAGATATCAAACCAGAGTTCTGATAAGGAATTGTTTTTGTCTGCTTTTCTGCCAGTCCTAGTTTTTCCTCAATAAGCATCTGTATTGTTCCTGGTATCATAGCAGCAAGATAAGCAAGCAGATCTATTAGATGGGAGGAAATCAGGGAGAAGATATTAGATCCAGGCTTTCATGCTTAGCTTGAAATCTCTGCAGTTCTGTCACTGTTGTGAACATAAAAGACTCTCTGAAGTGGTATTTAGAAACTGCCCTGAGAAAAAGGATAATACAAACAAAGCAATTAAAAAATGGAAAAATAAAAGTCATCCAGCTAAAAAATAGATCTGCACCGAGGCAATAAAAAGTTTCTGGCAATTGGCTGTATTTATTATTCATTTCCTCTTGTCCATATTTAGAGTAGAAACATGCAACCCAGAATCATGGGATAAGAGAAAGCTTTCAAAATCCCATTAGGCTCAATTGTCATCCTGCGACTCTAGGACAGCCCACTAGGCTCTGGTTGGGGCCCCATGAGGAACTGCAAGAGAAGTCATCTCTTTGTCCTTGCCTTTGGCATCTCCCCTGACTTCAGCTTCTGCTTTAAGCAGTGGTACAGTGACTAAAACTACAGAAATAATGGCAAACAAAAGTGTAAATAGTTGATAAGACAAATCCTCCCACTGTAGTAAAAAGGAAAATTCTGCTTTGATTTCATAATTTATCTGCTCATTTGGCTCAGGACTTTGAGTCTGATCATCAACCCAGGAAGTAAGGAGGAATTTTATTTTTTCCTTCCTTCCCTCCTTCCTTCCTTTTATCCTCCCTTCTCTCCTTCCCTCTTCTTTCTCCTCTTATCTTTCAAAATAATGGTTCTTTGACTTTTTTAAAGAAGTGAGTAGTGAAAATTTGCTATACCTGTGCTGAGAATGTGATCTCGGGTCACCTAAGTGTTGATCTCTCTCTTTACTCAAAGTATTCTTTCTAGAAGAAGCACAACCAAGTGGTCTAAAGTGCAGTTTAACTAATGGCTAGTATATCACAATCTTTGCAATTAGTCAAACGTAGGTCCAGATTTCTGCTTAACCTGCTAAATTGTATGTCCTTGGGTAAATTGCATAATGTCTCCAGGCCTCAAATTTCTCCACAGTAAATTACTAGTCATAATGTTTATGTTGTAAGGTTGTGCTAGGGATTGCATTAGATACTGTATATAAATGGCTAATTTCAGTGCCAAGCATCAACTAAATCCTTAATGATGGGTATGTGACTGGTAATTCTTGATGGTCCCAACTTTTCCTTTTTTCTTACCACCAATAAAAACTTTCAAATAAGCAGACTGTCAAAAATTGGTTTGCTTATGGCAAGGACACATTGATATGGGTACTATGGCTATTTGCATGGATTTCTTCTCATATCTACGATTTATGTTGACATTTGCATGCTAATTCTGAACAGCATAGTCTATTTTGTTAGGAAACAAAGAAAGATAGAAAGACAGACCAGAATTGAGATGGAAAAGGCCAAATTGAAAGACAGAATAGGAAAGAGGAAGGCCACAGTGTAATAGGTGTATTGAAGCATAAGGTGTAGAGGTTAAAAACTTCTGTATTTAGTGTTAAGGGTCTCTGTATTTAAGCTCAACTAGTTTCAAATTTTCCTCTGCCACTTACTATTATTGTGGCCATGGGTAAAGCATTTAACTTCTCTAAGTTTTTTCTTTTTTATATTAGAAATATAAATTTTAGAATATTAACTACTTCAGGGAGCACTGGACGTATTAAACAAGGATAATATATCTCAATAAAACCAAGAGCTTTTTTCATCTTCTCTATTGGAATAACAAAATTGGAAAAATACAAGCTGGAATCAAGATTGCCGGGAGAAATATCAATATCCTCAGATATGCAGATGACACTACCCTTATGGCAGAAAGTGAAGAGGAACTAAAAAGCCTCTTGATGAAAGTGAAAGTGGAGAGTGAAAAAGTGGGCTTAAAGCTCAACATTCAGAAAACGAAGATCATGGCATCCGGTCTCATCACTTCATGGGAAATAGATGGGGAAACAGTGGAAACAGTGTCAGACTTTATTTTTCTGGGCTCCAAAATCACTACAGATGGTGACCGCAGCCATGAAATTAAAAGACGCTTACTCCTTGGAAGGAAAGTTATGACCAACCTAGATAGCATATTCAAAAGCAGAGACATTACTTTGCCAACAAAGGTCGTCTAGTCAAGGCTATGGTTTTTCCTGTGGTCATGTATGGATGTGAGAGTTGGACTGTGAAGAAGGCTGAGTGCTGAAGAACTGATGCTTTTGAACTGTGTTGTTGGAGAAGACTCTCGAGAGTCCCTTGGACTGCAAGGAGATCCAACCAGCCCATTCTGAAGGAGACCAGCCCTGGGATTTCTTTGGAAGGAATGATGCTAAAGCTGAAACTCCAGTACTTTGGCCACCTCATGCGAAGAGTTGACTCATTGGAAAAGACTCTGATGCTGGGAGGGATTGGGGGCAGGAGGAGAAGGGGACGACAGAGGATGAGATGGCTGGATGGCATCACTGACTCGATGGACATGAGTCTCAGTGAACTCCGGGAGTTGGTGATGGACAGGGAGGCCTGGTGTGCTGCAATTCACGGGGTCGAAAAGAGTCAGACACAACTGAGCGACTGATCTGATCTGATCTGATTGGAATAACGTTACTAAACACCCTGTGTAATCACATCATTAACACCATCCAATATTATAGAACAGAGAGATACATAACACAAACAAATAATGGGCTAAAGAAAAAAGTTAGACACTTAGTGAAAACTAATAAAATCTTAATGTCTTGTGCTCTATCACTTATACAAATTCTCCCAAACAACTGAAGCGTTCAGTTCAGCACCAGATCTGAGGGCGCCTTTCCATTCCTAACCACGAGCACATTGTAGTTTTACTAATAGAATTTAAAGTCTATTCAAAACAACTAAGGTATTTGTACCAACACCCACATCAACCACCTTTGTTGGCTAATGATGGACTCCTGACTGATTCTATTGAGACCTTCAGGAACAACCAGTTCTATTAATACTACATAACACTATTTAAGTGGACAGCAAATTGTGCTGAGCTCAAATACTATTTAGACCAGTAAACATTACATAAAACAAAGCCTTCTTATCATCTTTTCAAATATCTGAGGGGAAAATGCTATAAATAATAAAATATTTTAAATGGGATTGAAAATGTTTACCTCAGCCCATGCTTAAAGAATGAACCCTAGAAATAAGAGTGTTACAAACAGACTTTATTGTTTGGCTTTATGGATAGCACAGCATTTTTTTTTTTTGATATATATATGATATATATATATAAAATGTATATATATATATAGTGATATATATATAAAATGTAAAACTACAGAAAATGGCCACTAGCATTCTAGTGATCTCTAAGTTACCTGTTGTTTCTGGAAGGGCAAAAACTTTTCATAAAACTGCTGATGTAGGTATAGCTTTCAGGCATAGGAAAATGATTAGGAAGGATTATAAAAATCAAATTGCTTTATTCCAGTAAAATATTTCTTGGATCTTACACTAAATAAAAAAACTTCTTAAAAAATAATTTTAGGTTGATATGGGAAAAAAAATTTTCTGCTTTTCTTTTGTCTCCTTAATTAAACTTTGAATTGATAAGACATTTTTTAAACAACTAGCAAAATAACACAGGAATATTACATAAAGCCTTCCCGTATAGTTTAGTGGTAAAGAATCCACCTACAATAGCAGGAGATGCAGGTTCGATCCCTGGGTCAGAAAGATTCCCTGGAGGAATAAATGGCAACCCACTCCAGTATTCTTGCTGGGAAAATCCCATGGACAGAGGAGCCTGGTGGGCTACAGTCCATGGGGTTACAAAGAGTAGGACACAACTGAGCATTATCATCCATTACATAAAAAAGCTCTTTTTTTAATTAGTAGAAAACATTGTAATACTATAGAATTTATTTTGGAAATTTTAAAGCAAATGTCCTGGTTTGGTTTAAATTGGCATCGGATATACCTTCATTGGGTGGAGATTGGGAGTATTTGTTTAGATCAGTTGATATTTAAAATAGGGAAATCCAAAAATAAGCCATAAATATTTTATAACATAAAGAAACTAGCTTTTCCCAATTCTTTTAGGTATATTGGTAGTTCATAGGAAAGTGATTAATTGTAAGTATAAATGACTCAAGCATACATGAGGTTTCTGTAGCCATTAAAGTACAAGCCTTTTCAAAATGTCAGGATCTTGGAATTCAAACACATATCATGGCTAAAAAAGGTGACTGGAAGTTTTCAACTGGAAACTTACCCATGTGTCAGGAGAGTTTTCTATGATTTCATATCCCTGTTCTCATGCTTTATAGGTTTATAAGGTTATAAGAAAACCTTAAGGTTTGTCTCCCACATCTCTTATATTTCTACTGCTACAGGAATCCTAGTCTGTTACTGTCACTCTATAAAGATGATATATTTCAATATAAATATTTAACGAGCCATTTTAGAGTCATCTATTGAGACCTTTCCTTCCACCAGTGATGTTCTGTCCTTGATACCGTGGGTAATCATTAGTTAAATTCATTTCACCTGTAGCCTGCCTTGACTAATCAAGGTCGTTTTAATTATTGCTATAGAAGACTTGTAGGCTTCCCTGGTGGCTCAATGGTAAAGAACCCACCTTCCAAAGTAGGAGGCATGGGTTAGATCCCTGGGTCGGGAAGATGCCCTGGAGAAGGAAATGAAAACCCACTCCAGTATTCTTGCCTGGAGAATCCCCACGGACAGAGGAGCCTGGCGGGCTCTAATCCGTGGGGTTGTAAAGAGTCAGACATGACTTAGCATGAGCACAAGAGTATTGCATGTCCTCAAGTGGCACAAAACCTAAACAAGATGTTTTCCAGAATTATTTTCCAGGAACTGTAGCCAGCTATGTCTAGTTCAAGCTGAGCTGGTTAAGACTGGATAGGATCACCAACTCACTTTCCAACTGGGCATGTTTGAATGTCCTGTCTGTGACATTTAGACATCAGAGGGCTGAACACTCCACCCTCAGATCGTACTAAGGGCCTCCACGTTTGACCTAGCAGAGGCCTGTAGCCTATAACACCTGCACAGGTGATTACCACATGTTCTTTCCAATTATCCATCTGGAGGCCCCCATATGCTCCCCATATCCGCCATGCCTCAGGGGGCCCTGCCCATTTATTCATTATCCATACATACCCGAGCCTCTTGCGTGGAGGGAGGGGTTGGGTCCTTGAGTTTTCCTCCTTTCTTTGCTTGGCTGCTTTGTTGATCAGTCCTCTCTTTGCTGCCAGGCTTGGCACCTCACATTTTGGCTTGGTGAGCTTCAGATCAGTGAAGCTGGTTCTGCTTCTTGGCCCTTGTTGTTGTTCAGTCCTGTCTGACACTTTGAGATCTCATGGACGGCAGCAGGCCAGCCTTGGTCCTGGTGGGATACTAAAGAGAGCAAGAGCCTTATCCTTCAGAATATCTGGGGTTTCTGTAGTGCCCTATCACAGTGAACCCCCCACCTCCTCATTTTATCTAGATATTTCTATAAGCCCCTGAGTGGGGAGTCTAACTTTTAATCTTGATCTCATAATTTTTCTTCTCTCTCTAGAACAGAAGTAACTATTCCTTTTGCCTTCTCTTTGGATAGGACCTTATCTCTTTCTTCTCCTTTCCCTTTCTTTGGAACCACCTTTCTTTGAAACCACTCATTTCTTTGAAACCACTCTTCAGTTCAGTCACTCAATCATGTCTGACTCTTTGCGACCCCATGAATCGCAGCACGCCAAGCCTAGGGATAAATAATTCTCAAAGCTTAATATTAGTAGCAGAATGTGAACTGATTTCATGTTTTCAAAATCTTATTCCCAGAATTTTCTAATTGTCAGGTATTGGGCTAGATTCTGGGAAACCAGGATGAAGAAGCACATTTCCTGCCTTCAAAGAGCAGACAGTTTAGTGACCAGACAAGATGGGTTGAGAACAGAAGAGAAGCCCGGGGTGGGGAGGGGTGGCAGGGGAACCTTTTCAAGAGTATCATCTGAGGTAAAACCTAAAGGAGTTTTCCCTAAGTTTGCATTCTCGGTAGAGTAGAAAACAGGTTCAAGAGTTCAGAAGATTTTAAGAGAGCATAGGGTCTGTAGGAAATGAGTCTACTATGGCTGGAGCCTAAAAGGGTGAGGGAGAAATAATTGGAAATGAGTTTGTATAGTTGGACAGGATCCTTTCATTGTTAGTATGTCGTGGAGTCTTTTGTCATTGGAAGCCACTGAAGCTTTTAGGGCAGCCTGTATTTTCACACTGGAAAGATCACTCTGATAGTAGAGGAAAAGAAATTGAAGTGAAGGTTGGGGTTCAGTGGAAAGAAAAGGCAGGAGGCTACTGAATAGCCAGTTATATGCTGATGGCTATCAAAGGCAGAGCACATGTTGAAATTTTGGGGAAGTGGAATTGATAGATTTAGGGGTTGATGAGATGTAGAGGTTAGTCAAAAATTAAGGAATAAGGCTGATTTCTGAGTTTCTGGCTCAGCAACTGAGTAAATGTCTTATTTTCCCCTTAAGATTTTGAATAAGAAGGGAGTTTTGGGGCAGATTTGGTGGAAGAGAAGAATGAAATTGAATGAATTTGGCCTTGGATCTGCAGAATTTGATATGCATGTGGGAGAACCCAGTGGAAATAACTAAAGTATTAAGTTAAATGGGCTTCCCAGGTGGCACAGTGGTAAAGAATCAGGAGATGCAAGAGAAGTGGGTTCAATCCCTAGGTTGGGAAGAATAGATAAAGCTGGACTCAAAAGTATTTAAAAGTTGTGTGTAATGGACTGCAAAAGCAGTTCACCCTGGGTTAAGGTAATAAAAGGAGCATTGTAGAATTAAAAATGAAAACAAAACTAATTTAAAGTCAGTCTGCACTGATACTGCAGAATAATGCCAATGAAAAAATGGTCCTCCTTGAAAACAGCTTTTGTCTCAGCTCCAAGCAATTTCTGTGGTTACTGTCTGCTTTATAAATCATGGTGCCCATGCACCAGAAAAACAATATTACCCTCAGTTTGGGTTGTGGAAATTCAAAATAGAATAAAATTTTTGAAATTGGAAATTTAATTAAGGGCGTTACTAGGACAATAAAATAGTATTAGAACACAAGTCTGGGAAGATGTATGCTAAACTGGGATATAATGGAAATATATAAAAATCATATCTATAGATAAATTTGAATTCCATATATTACAGTACTATACAAAGGTCTACACAATCTGATACCAGGTCATCTCTCTGACTTCATGGCCCCCCACTCTCTCCACCAGCATTGATCACTTCACTCACATTGGCTTTTCGGTGTTCCTCATAGCCTGTCACCTCAGGGTTTCTGCCTTTGATCTTCCCTTTGCCTGGAATGCTCTTCCCTCATATACTTGCAGCTTATTCCTCAGTTTTATTCAGGTGAGCCAAGTCTCACCTCCTTTTAGTATCTGTTAGACCAGTAATTTTACATAAATCATATAATCTCTCTGAACCTTAGTTCGCTGTAATGGACCTAATTCCTACTTCACAGGATTGCCACAATGTCTGTACATGTTAGGTACACAAAACATAGCTGTTAACAAAATGAAACAGACTAGGAAAAGATGCTTTTTTCTTTTTACCTGATGATTTTGATATGTAAAGCTTAATTTTTTTTCTTTGTTTATACATTCTTCCTGTGATACTCTTCAGAACTCTTCAAATGCATGTGACAGAAACCATTGAAAAGTGATTTTAGGAAAAATACATAGGCTGGTGTGACCAGTTAACTCACGGGTGGATTGGGATTCACAAATCCTTCTCTGGGTCTCTCACTCTCCAGCTCCAGCTCTCACTCTACCCGGATCTGTTTCTTGCCAAGTGACATTCTCTCCTGTGCAGACAGACATCCTCCATCTGGCTAAGGAACTCGCTCACCACTGGTTCCAGGCTTCTTCTTTCCAACCTAACACAGTGGAAAGAGCTTCTGTCTCCCAATACCCATCATGAAATATTCTGGGATTTATCCCTCACTCCCAATCCAGCCAGTTTTCCCAGGACAACTCCTAAACCCGAAGGCATCCATTGATGTAATGAAATGAACTTGTCTTTTTTGTTTCCAGAAAGGAGCTCATTTTGTTGCTTGAATTATTTTCTGAGTCCTACAGCTCAGAGGAAGAACTTTGGTTGAGAAAGTCTGGATACACGTGCATGCTTAGTTGCTGAGTCACATCTGACTCTGCAACCTCATGGACTGTACCCCACCAGGCTCCTCTGTCTATGGGATTCTCTAGATAAAAATACTGGAGTGGGTTGCCATTTCCTTCTCCATTAGATCTTCCCATTCCAGGGATTGAACTTGCATATCCTGTGTTTAAACTGCATTGCAGGCAAATTCTTTACTCGTTGAGCCACTGGGAAAACCTAGAAAGTCTGGATGTAAGGTTTGTAAATGCTCAGGCCCAGATTAGAGAGGTGATCAGAAATACAGGGTGGGGAAATTGTGGTTACTCCCAGAAGCTATACCAACCACCTCTGCTTAGCTGATGGCTTTAAGGGGAACACTGTCTGTGTGCTTGGAAGCACATTGCTAAGCCTGTTTCTGCGGTGAAGATCCCTGTCTCCCAGGGCCCTCCCCGAGGCTCTGGAGTGAGGCTGTTATCATTGCCACGTTCGGGGGCCCAGAGGAAGCAGGATTGTGCCCAGTGGATTCTTCTGGCTGGCTTCCCGGGTCGTCTTCTTGAGCTCTTTATTGAAGCACCTCAAGAAGTGGGGTGGGGTGGGGGGGAGAACTTTCTGAAGTGAAAAAGTGGTAAATATTCTCCTGGTTGCTGGAGTAACATTCAAGCACCGCCTCAAGTTGTCCCTCAGTGCCTCTGTCAGAGCCATAGTCAGGCTCGTCTGTCAGTTCCAGTGTGACATTGCATATGTTTCTATACAATGCTTCTTAGATTACAATCCTTAGACAATAATCATCGTCAGCGGGATAGTCTTGGAAAACAAAGGCGAACAGGAGCATCCGGAGCGCCCCGAGTCTGAGCGGAGCCTTTGGCTCTTGGCAGCCTGCGCCTGCTGGGGTCTACGATGGCTGCCGCCGTCTCAGTTTAGTGAGTGACGGCTTGTCTCGCCTCCTGCTATGAAAAAGGCCCAAATTTCCCTTCCCCTCCTACGACTCTTTGATTTGGTCTTGTTTTTTTCCTCTGTGTGCAATTTTTTGCCCAGAAAGCTATTTCTCCTTTGACTTTTGTATTAAAGGTTACAGGACACATTCGTCCGTGAGGATTTTGTTGGTCCTTCAGTGAAGAACAATCATGGCTGTTTGGTTCCCTTCATGGATAGTCACATGCGTTTTGACAAATAAGATGCTTCAGCTCAAATTATGTTGTCTTCCTTAAGTTTTTATCTTATTCTTTAAAAATCTTAATTTTAGGGTTGTGAAAATCCTAGTAGAAACTGAGGTCCTCTCTGTCAGCTAGCAATTTCTAGTTTATTTCTAAATAAGATTTCAGTCTGTGAAGACTGAGAAAAGCAGAAAAAATGAATCCAGCACCAGACTCTCTCATATATACAGAGCCTCTTTTTATGTAAAATATCCAGCCAAGTTGGACTAATGCTTTTGTGTGGATATTAATTATTAAGATAATTTCCTTAATTTGCCTATGGAAATACAGCTACACCTAAACGGGGTTGGAAGTTGGGAATATACCTCAGTGCTCTCGGTTTTGTTTCATTGCTTTTCCAGAATATTAGTTTCTTCAGTCCTCTATTGTTCTCAGTACATTTTTATTCCAGTCTAATTCATTTTTATGCCCCAAATTACACCTCTGTGTCAATAAAGTCTAAATTGTGGATAATTTCAATTGTCTTCTCACACATCTATTCTTATCTTTCTAGTTGACTAATCACCATTCCCATTTCACCCTTCACAATCTCAAATGCTGCATACCTAAAATCAAGATGTTCATCTAAAATCACATTTAATTTTTTTGACCCTAAAACATCCAGCCTGCCTGCCCTCTCAGTGGTACTAACACTTTCCTTTCCAACTACTATCCCTTTCTCCTCCACCCCTCACAGCAAAATTCTCCAGAGCTATTTATACTTGTAGTTTCCTGGTCCTCTCCTCTCTTTCTATCTTGAATCAAGTCTAACCAGGCATTTGCCTCTCCCTGGCTCAGGCGGTAAAAGGTAAAAGCATCTGCTTGCAATGTGGGAGACCCAGGTTTGACCCCTTGGGTTGCGAAGATTTTTTTTTGCCCCTGGAGAAGGAAATGGAACCCACTCCAGTATTCCTGCCTGGAAAATTCCATGGATGGAGGAAACTTGTAGGCTACAGTCCCTGGGGTTGCAAAGAGTCGGACACAACTGAACGACTTCACTTTTACTTTTCCACAGAAACAGCTCTTACCACTGATAACCTCTGTAAACTCAGTCCTCAAATCCCAACTCTCATTTTACTTGAATTGTCATCAACATTTTCTTGTTTGTTTTTCAGTGCAACGCATTCTTCTCCGTGTTCTGGTGTTTTTCTGGCTGATCCTGCTCCATCATTTTTTGCTGGTGCCTTGTCACCTGCTGTCTGCAGTGTAGAACTGTCTTATGGCTCAGTGCTTACACTTCTTTTCTATTTTTGCGCCATTTGAAAATGTTCTCTTTCAGTTTTATGGCTTCAAATACTATCCAAATGTTGGTTACTGTAGACCTGTATCTCCAGCCTGAAACCCTTCTTTGAACTCCGGACATCTCTACTTAGATGATTAATAAACATCTCAAATTTCATGTGTTCAAAACTGAGCTTCTCCGACCTTCCTCTATAATTTTATGCCTTCCACAGTCTTCTGCATCTCAAAAAACCCATTCTTCTAACTATTCAGCCCAAACACCTCAGAGTAATCATTGACTTTTTCTTTTCTCTCATAGCCCCAGCTCCAGTGCATAAATAAATCCTGTTATATTTACATTCACAATCAGGACTGCCTACATAAATTGGGAGGCTTTAGTGTAAAATTAAAAAATGTGAGACCATTTATACAACAATTATTAAGAGTGTGAAGACCACAACAGTAGAGCATTCAACCAAGAGTAGTGTCTCATGAGACTGCCTAAGATGCCACCTATGAAACCTGTTCACAATATATTTATTCTAGCTATTTCTCACTTCTTCCATTCACGTTAAACCCAAGCCACCATCGATTTTTCTTGACGTATTTAAATGGGGTCCTACCAGGCCTTCCAGTTCTCCCCTTTGACCCTCTCAAAGTATTTTCAAATGAGCAGTCAGAGACCTGTGGATAAATCAGATAATGTCACTTCTTTGCTCAAAACCTTCCAGTGACAGCCATTTCACTCACAGTAAAAATCTCCATTTTTCTTTCCCCATCTCTCTTTTCCACACCTAGGTTATTGCAATAGCTTATAAGTTGTCTTATACTTCTCTCCTGATTTTTATCCCCCTGCATACCTTAACAAGGTCAATCTTTATGAAACACAGTTTTTTTACCACCTCACCTCATAAGACACTATCTTCATCTCCTATAGTTTCAAGTAGAAACTCCTCTGGCTCTTAAAACCCTCTGCAGTCTACTCCAACTCTATTTTTAAAAAACCAAAACTACAACAAAACCAAAGACAAACAAAAAAAATCCATTGTCTATTTTTTTTCCTCTAAAAAGCTCCAATCTCTTTAGTCAAGTCGGGCTCAGATATTCTTTATATTCACCCATAATACTGCTGACATCATTTCCTTTAGTAGGAAGCACAATTTTTTGTTGTTGTTGTTCTATGCCTGTCTTGATCCTCCCAGGCTTACATTATTTTCTCCTTCCTCCCTAAAGCTTTCTCCGACTATCCCAGTTCTCACTGATTGACCTTGAATTCTAACATCTGTTGAAATTAGTTTTTCTACTACTTATTTTTACAGAAAGATATGCTCCCTGGCCTTGGTAGCAGGTTTTTTCACCTGAAAGCACCTTTTGGATAGGGTCCATATCTTTTTCATTACCCACTGCAGTGCCGAGCCCAGGGAGAATGTTCAACACACGTTTATCTATTGACTGTAGTTTCCCAGGTGGTGTAGTGGTAAAGAATCTGCCTGCCATTGCAGGAGACACAAGAGATGTGGGTTTGATTCTTGGGTGGGGAACATCATCTGGAATTCCTGTATTCTTGCCTGCAAAATTCCATGGCCAGAGGAGCCTGATGGGGCTGCAGTCTATGGGGTCAGGAAGAGTTGGACACAACTGACCAACTGGGCACACACACGCATAGACATCTTAGTATTTAATAGTTACTGACTTATGGAACATATGTGTTAACAGGCACTACATGTTAAATCAAAGAAGACTTTTTTGGAGTGTACCAGAGACAGCACCCATGATACCCAGAATAATGAGAGTTACCATGTATTGAGCACTTGGCAAGCATTCCACTAAGGGTTTTGCATAGTCCTCACAAAGCCCTATGAGTTAGATATCATAGTTATTCTCATATTAACTGTAAGTAACTTGAAGTTCAAAGGGATTGAAGGCAGGAGGAGAAGGGGAAGACAGGATGAGATGGTTGGATGGCTTCACCGACTCAATAGACATGAGTTTGAGCAAGCTCTGGGAGTTGGTGATGGACAGGGAAGCCTGGCGTGCTGCAGTCCATGGGGTCTCAAAGATTCACACATAACTGATCGACTGAACTGAACTGAAGGAATTAAGGACGCAAAGCTAGAATACACAAAACTGTTTCAAATACAGGTAGTTGAAGAGCTGAGCTAAATTGCCTCTTGTAGGTCTGCTTACTGGAAAATTTTAAGGCCCTGGACCACAGTAATTTCAATACAGTTTCCAATATACTTTGCTAAGATGCAAATAATATTTTCTGTATCAGAGAACTATATAGACTTTGTATTTTTTGTTGGATATCAGAGAAAAATAGCCAAATATACACCCATTTTCTCAGTTATGTCCACTTTGTAAATAGCTCTTGGCAACCTGGGGGCCTACACTCTGAGTGCATAGTACTCCATAGTCATTCCATCACTGGGGCAAGAATTCCAAGGGTCTGCCAGTCTTACAGATTAGTCTTGGAAAGATTTGTTTTTCAATAGTTGAGTTTAAAAACATTCTAAATTATATTTGCTACAGTTTGTTTGAAGTGTTTTTTTTTTCCCCCAGCCTTTCTGAGTTGCAGCTTAATTTTTCACTGTCTCATTTTAATTTCTCTTTCTTTCTAGATTTCATCCTCTCATTCATTATTCTTTGTCTCCTCTCTGTTGCTGGCTTTTCTTCCTGCAGCTGGGCTCTGGTTAGAAGGGATGGACGCAGCTGCCCAACCGTTTCCACATTCTTCACTGATATGATTTCCTTGAGGTAAAACATCATTTAAGAAGTATTACTCAACAATTAAATGTGTCTGTCCTCCTCGAATTCCGTGTCTGAAAGTCTGCCAATAAGGCCCTTTGCAGTTGTTTGTATTGGTTTGGATCCCTTCCTGTTATGTACTATTTTATTTATTCTGTGGTGCTTTGCCTTTTATGTCATATTTTGTTATAGCTCTAATTTCCTCTTTCTATCTAATCACAACCACTGACTTAGTTCCTCTGTTAGCTTTCTTTTTTTCAGGGGGAGAGGGTTCATTGACCACTTTTCAGTGCTTTTTAGACTAAATGTTTCATCAGTTTGATGGGCCAGAGTTCACAGGGCATAGGAGTAATTTTAAAGGCAGGGGTTAGATTCTTGCTAAGCCTTGGAAGATTCTAACTTGTCCACTATGCTCCTGGCTTGAAACAGGAATAATGTATATGATATCACTAGTTAAGGACACAAAGTTATGCCCATAAGACAGTGATTTGGGGGTAAAACCTGAGACTATCCGATTTGAATGTTATTTCTGAAAAGAAGTATCTTTTAATCTTTCAGCTGTTATCACAGACTTTTTCAAAGTAGCACTCTAGAGCTGAGTTTTCAATGGAATCATTAAGTATTTAAAAATGCAATTCTTATTAGTTCATTGAATATACCTTATTCATTATGCCTCATTTATCTTCAAATAAATAAAGATTTATCAGAGTACCTGAATCAAATGCTGCTCTTTAACATTTAGAGAGGGAGAAGCGAAAAGTGGATCCAGGGATAATGTTAATATATTTAACAACCATGAACATCAGTGATCAGGATGGAAGCCAATCTTAAGAAGGGGTTGAAACATGTATAATATCGTGTATGAAACGAGTCGCCAGTTCAGGTTCGATGCACAACGCTGGATGCTTGGGGCTGGTGCACTGGGATGACCCAGAGGGAGGGTATGGGGAGGGAGGAGGGAGGAGGGTTCAGGATGGGGAGCACAGGTATACCTGTGGCGGATTCATTTTGATGTTTGGCAAAACTAATACATATTGTAAAGTTTAAAAATAAAAATAAAATAAAAAAAAAGAAGGGGTTGGGTCTTGGAGACTCCTGACAGTCTAGTACTTAAACCTCGGTTGCTGAATTATTGGGAGACTGGGGTCCCAACACAGGGCACCAGGAAGTGCATGTGGGGGACTTGAGCTAGTATGGAATTATTTTAATACTTTAATTAGTAGATTACATCTCAGTCTGGGGTTAGAATGTACTCACAGTTGATTTATTTTCATTCAGTTAAAGTCATCCCTTTCCAACATATACAATATGACAGGTAGACTCAGAGAGAGAATTGGGATGGCATGTGATTTTTTTTTCATGGTGGTTCCTAGTGAAATGTGTCCTGGTCAAGTTTAGATCGTTTAAAGTTGAGGCTTTCAGCTCTATCAGAAGCAAAGCCTATCTTTGTCTATGTTTCAAAATACACTAAACTTGGGATTGAGTTTTGACTGTACCAGTTATTAAATGTATTTTTGGGAAGATCACTTAATAACTTTGATCTTCACCCTCCTCCCTTATATGTAAAAAGATGGGAATTGCATAAGATGAACTCTAAGTTCCCCAGGTCAGTAGGTGCCCAATATGCTACTGGAGATCAGTGGAGAAATAATTCCAGAAAGAATAAAGGGATGGAGCCAAAGCAAAAACAATACCCAGCTGTGGATGTGACTGGTGATAGAAGCAAGGTCTGATGGTGTAAAGAGCAATATTGCATAGGAACCTGGAATGTCATGTCCATGAATCAAGGCAAATTGGAAGTGGTCAAACAAGAGATGGCAAGAGTGAATGTCGACATTCTAGGAATCAGCGAACTAAAATGGACTGGAATGGGTGAATTTAACTCAGATGACCATTATATCTACTACTGCAGGCAGGAATCCCTCAGAAGAAATGGAGTAGCCATCATGGTCAACAAAAGAGTCCAAAATGCGGTACCCGGATGCAATCTCAAAAACGACAGAATGATCTCTGTTCATTTCCAAGGCAAACCATTCAACATCACAGTAATCCAAGACTATGCCCCAACCAGTAATGCTGAAGAAGCTGAAGTTGAATGGTTCTATGAAGACCTACAAGACCTGCTAGAACTAACACCCAAAAAAGATGTCTTTTTCATTATAGGTGACTGGAATGCAAAAGTAGGAAGTCAAGAAACACCTGGAGTAACAGGCAAATTTGGCCTTAGAATAAACAATGAAGCAGGGCAAAGACTAATAGAGTTTTGCCAAGAAAATGCACTGGTCATAACAAACACCCTCTTCCAACAACACAAGAGAAGACTCTACACATGGACATCACCAGATGGTCAACACCGAAATCAGATTGATTATATTCTTTGCAGCCAAAGATGGAGAAGCTCTATACAGTCAACAAAAACAAGACCAGGAGCTGACTGTGGCTCAGATCATGAACTCCTTATTGCCAAATTCAGACTGAAATTGAAGAAAGTAGGGAAAACCACTAGACCATTCAGGTATGACCTAAATCAAATCCCTTATGATTATACAGTAGAAGTGAGAAATAGATTTAAGGGCCTAGATCTGATAGATAGAGTGCCTGATGAACTATGCAATGAGGTTCATGACATTGTACAGGAGACAGGGATCAAGACCATCCCCATGGAAAAGAAATGCATAAAAGCAAATGGCTGTCTGGGGAGGCCTTGCAAATAGCTGTGAAAAGAAGAGAAGTGAAAAGCAAAGGAGAAAAGGAAAGATATAAACATCTGAATGCAGAGTTCCAAAGAATAGCAAGAAGAGATAAGAAAGCCTTCCTCAGTGATTAATGCAAAGAAATAGAGGAAAATAATAGAATGGGAAAGACTAGAGATCTCTTTAAGAATATTAGAGATACCAAGGGAATATTTTATGCAAAGATGGGCTCGATAAAGGACAGAAATGGTATGGACCTAACAGAAGCAGAAGATATTAAGAAGAGGTGGCAAGCATACACAGAAGAACTGTACAAAAAAGATCTTCACAACCCAGATAATCACGATGGTGTGATCACTGACCTAGAGCCAGACATCCTGGAATGTGAAGTCAAGTGGGCCTTAGAAAGCATCACTACGAACAAAGCTAGTGGAGGTGATGGAATTCCAGTTGAGCTATTTCAAATCCTGAAAGATGATGCTGTGAAAGTGCTGCACTCTATATGCCAGCAAATTTGGAAAACTCAGCAATGGCCACAGGACTGGAAAAGGTCAGTTTTCATTCCAATCCCAAAGGAAGGCAATGCCAAAGAGTGCTCAAACTACCACACAATTGCACTCATCTCACATGCTAGTAAAGTAATGCTCAAAATTCTCCAAGCCGGGCTTCAGCAATACGTGAACTGTGAACTTCCTGATGCTCAAGCTGGTTTTAGAAAAGGCAGAGGAACCAGAGATCAAATTGCCAACATCTCCTGGATCATGGAAAAAGCAAGAGAGTTCCAGAAAAACATCTATTTCTGCCTTATTGACTATGCCAAAGCCTTTGATTGTGTGGATCACAATAAACTGTGGAAAATTCTGAAAGAGATGGGAATACCAGACCACCTGACCTGCTTCTTGAGAAATCTGTATGCAGGTCAGGAAGCAACAGTTAGAACTGGACATGGAACAACAGACTGGTTCCAAATACGAAAAGGAGTTCATCAAGGCTGTATATTATCACCCTGCTTATTTAACTTATATGCAGAGTACATCATGAGAAACACTGGACTGGAAGAAACATAAGTTGGAATCAAGATTGCTGGGAGATATATCAATAACCTCAGATATGCAGATGACACCACCCTTATGGCAGAAAGTGAAGAGGAACTCAAAAGCCTCTTGATGAAAGTGAAAGTGGAGAGTGAAATAGTTGGTTTAAAGCTCAACATTCAGAAAACAAAGATCATGGCATCCAGTCCCATCACTTCATGGGAAATAGATGGGGAAACAGTGGAAACAGTGTCAGACTTTATTTTTTTGGGCTCCAAAATCACTGCAGATGGTGACTTCAGCCACGAAATTAAAAGATGCTTACTCCTTGGAAGGAAAGTTATGACCAACCTAGATAGCATATTCAAAAGCAGAGACATTACTTTGCCAACAAAGGTTCGTCTAGTCAAGGCTATGGTTTTTCCTGTGGTCATGTATGGATGTGAGAGCCGGACTGTGAAGAAAGCCGAGCGCCGAAGAATTGATGCTTTTGAACTGTGGTGTTGGAGAAGACTCTTGAGAGTCCCTTGGACTGCAAGGAGATCCAACCAGTTCATTCTGAAGGAGATCAGCCCTGGGATTTCTTTGGAGGGAATGATGCTAAAACTGAAACCCCAGTACTTTGGCCACCTCATGTGAAGAGTTGACTCATTGGAAAAGACTCTAATGCTGAGAGGGATTGGTGGCAGGAGGAGAAGGGGACGACAGAGGATGAGATGGTTGGATGGCATCACTGACTCGATGGACATGAGTCTGAGTGAACTCCGGGAGTTGGTGATGGACAGGGAGGCCTGGCGTGCTACGATTCATGGGGTCGCGAAGAGTCGGACCCAACTGAGCGACTGAACTGAACTGAACTGAACTGAAGTTCCCTGGAGATCTAACACTCTTTAATTCTATGTAAATATCAACAAGAAAGCTTCTTTGGCCTGATGTTTAATAGAGGATTAAACAAAAATTAACTCCTCTTCTAGGATGTATAAGAAAGACACATTATGACTAAATTCAGGTGCACAAGCCACTCCAAATAATCACTTATTTACATCTTTCCACATGTATTTTCAACAGTGTTTAAAGACTATCTGGTTGAAATCTTTTTTCCTCTTTGATTTGAATACAAAAGAATATGATAACTATGATATATAAAATGGCCTTTTCTCTATAGTATTCAATTATACTCTGAAACATTACCATACCCTTTTTGCTTTGAGAGCACAGAATTCTTCTTTTTGCCTTACATGGAAGACATAATTTTTAATTGTTTAACTCAATTGATATGAAGAAGACATGTTAGTTGCTCAGTCGTGTCCAACTCTTCGCAACCTGATGGACTATAGCCTACCAGGCTCCTCCGTCCATGAGATTCTCCAGGCAAGAATACTGGCGTGGGTGGCCATTTCCTTTTCCAGGGGATCTTCCTGACTCAGGGACCGAACCCGGGTCTCCTTCATTGCACCAGGGAAACAATTGAAAATCTCAATTGAAAATGGGTTGAATTTTATGAAAAGTTGTTTTCGAGATAGCATTTGTTATTTTTGGAAACTTGCAGAATGATCTGTGTTTTACATGAATGACACATATGTGGTAAGTCAGAACTAATAAAATGTGTTATAAACAGTCTTTACCCCAAATCAAAGAAGGAAACCAGAAAAGGTAATTTCTTCTTAAACCTTAAAAGCTACTCAGCAATGAACCGGAATCACACACCAGGATTCTGTTAGCTTTTGATGTGTCCGCGGGTCTCTGAAGCACAAGAGCAAAATTGTTTAGGTCATGTGGTTCAATATCGACACTGAGGACCTGTTCTACAGACAGTAGCTTTCATCCCTAATGGTCACATTTTGACAATGTTCTTATTTAGCATTGCAATTATCCTTCTCATCTTACAAATTGGAAACTGACATACAGGAGGTTATTTATCCAAAGTCACTCAGTGATTCTGGGTCCACTGAGAGGAATCACTTCTCAGATGGGAGACTGAGTTTTTTTAAAGAGATTTGATTAGCTCCAGGGAACAATTGCAAAGAACCCTGTATACGACAGTTACTGAGCCACGTAGGTCCTTCTAAAACCATGCTCTATAGAGAGATAGTGCTATCCAGAATACCTGGAATATTTTATCCAGAGTGTGTATTACACTGCTGAACAAGGCTGCAATGGGCACTAGTCTTGGCATCAACATTTCTTCTTCCAGTTCCATGTATGTCACAATGAGTCATCGTAACATGAAATTCTATTTATTGAAGACTTCACCAGCTGACAAATTTCCTCACTTTTTCACCTTAATCAATACTGTGGTAGGGGTATTAGTCAGTTTGTATGTATATATCCAACATGATATCTATATCAATATTTATTTATTGTGAAGAATTAGTGAGGCTTGGAAGCTAACACCCTGCCCCCTGTCAGCTGGACAGCCAGTGGTACCGTTCCAGCCCCACATGGAAAGCATAAGAACCGGAGTGCTGATAGTGTGAGCGCCAGTCCCAAAGCAGGAGCAGCCCCAAGTCCTTGCTCAGTAGTCAGGCAGAGAATAACTTCTCCCTCCCTGGCTTTTTTGTTCTTCAAGCCCTTCAGAGACGTGCTGACACCCACCCACACTGGGGAGGGCAATCTGCTTACCCCAGACAATTGATTCAAATGTTAGTCTCTTCTGGAAACATCAAAGACAAACCCGAAAATAGCATTAAATCAAATATCTGGATGCCCTGTGACCCAGTCAAGTTGACATAAATTAACCATACATGCATATAAGTCACTTCAGTCATGTCCGACTCTTTCTGACCCCATGGACTGTAGCCTGCCAGACTTCTCTGTCCATGAGATTCTCCAGGCTAGAATACAGGAATGGGTTGCCATGCCCTCCTCTAGGGGATTTTCCAGGCCCAGAGGTCGAACCCGAGACTCTTATAACTCCTACATTGGCAGGCAGGTTCTTTACCACTAGCGCCAGCTGGGAAGCCCCAAATTAACCATCATGAAGTGTCTGATTAGCATAAAAGTATCAGAGGCCCACGGAAAGAGTCCCATTGCTGCTGGTTGGGATTCAGATACTTCAACTGACAGACCACATGTCTCTCTCTGGATGGTTCCCTCTGCCCATGTTATAGTTTACTGGTTCCAAGGAGGACTAACTAGATAAACCCACTCTGCCAGTCAGTCGTGAGAAAACACATTAGGGAAAAAGCAATTCATCCAGTATATGTGAAACCCTTTTTTTTTTTAAATGTTTGAAATATTACATAATCTATTTTCCACCTAAAGTAATTAGAGAGATTATACCCAGTTTTGTTGAGAATGTAGGGAAATGAATTCACTTATCGCAGTTACAGGATTGTAAATTGGCACAATCTTTTGGGAGGAAACTATGCATATATTTTGACATGATGAGATATAATAGAGGTTCAAAGATAAGTGAACAGTTGTTGTCAATTGTGGACACTTTATTGTTGAAAAAAATTGGGAAAATTTACCTGGTGATGGGAGATTGGCCAGATAAATTAAATCTAAACCATGGGATACTATGTAGTCATTTAAATATCACATTGTGGGAAGATTATTTATGGAAATAGGGAACACCTGATACCAAAGTTAGTCTTAAGTGAAAAAAACAGACTAATAATCCAGTAATATATTGTTCAGTTCAGTCACTCAGTCATGTCCAACTCTTTGTGATCCATGGACTGCAGCATGTCAGGTCTCCCTGTCCGTCACCAACTCACAGAGTTTACTCAAACTCCTGTCCATTGAGTTGATGCTGCCATCCAGCCATCTCATCCTCTGTCATCCCTTTCTCCTTCCACCTTCAATCTTTCCCAGCATCAGGGTCTTTTCCAATGAGTCAGCTCTTCACATCAGGTGACCGAAGTATTGGAGTTTCAGCTTCAGCATCAGTCCTTCCAATGAATATTCAGGACTGATTTACATTAGGATGGACTGGTTGGACCTCCTTGCAGTCCAAGGGACTCTCAAGAGTCTTCTCCAACACCATAGTTCAAAAGCATCAATTCTTCGGCACTCAGCTTTCTTTATAGTCCACTCTCACATCCACATGACTATTGGAAAAAACATAGCTTTGACTAAATGGACCTTTGTTGGCAAAGTAATGTCTCTGCTTTTTAATATGCTGTTTAGGTTGGTCATAACTTTTCTTCCAAGGAGCAAGCGTCTTTTAATTTCATGGCTGCAGTCACCATCTGTAGTGATTTTGAAGCCCCTCAAAATAAAGTCTGTCACTGTTTCCACTGTTTTCCCATCTATTTGCCATGAAGTGATGGGACCAGATGCCATGATCTTAGTTTTCTGAGTGTTGAGTTTTAAGCCAACTTTTTCACTCTCGTCTTTCATTTCATCAAGAGGCTCTTTAGTTCTTCTTCACTTTCTGCCATAAGTGTGGTGTCATCTGCATATCTGAGGTTTTTGATATTTCTCCCGGCAAACTTGATATCAGCTTGTGCTTCATCCAGTCCAGCATTTTTCATGATGTACTCTGCATATAAGTTAAATAAGCAGGGTGAGAATACACAGCCTTGACAAACTCCTTTTCTTATTTGGAACCAGTCTGTTGTTCCCTGTCCAGTTCTGACTGTTGCTTCCTGACCTGCATACAGATTTCTCAGAAGGATGGTCAGGTGGTCTGGTATTCCCATCTCTTTCAGAATTTTCCACAGTTTGTTGTGATCCACACAAGCAAAGGCTTTGGCATAGTCAATAAAGCAGAAATAGATGTTTTTCTGGAACTGTCTTGCTTTTTCCATGATCCAGGAGATGTTGGCAATTTGATCTCTGGTTCCTCTGCCTTTTCTAAAACCAGCTTGAACATCTGGAAGTTCATGGTTCACATATTGCTGAAGCCTGGCTTGGAGAATTTTGAGCATGACTTTGCTAGCATGTGAGATGAGTGCAATTGTGTGGTATTATATTAATTGTGCAGTATTATATTGTTAGTAGTATATGTCAAGTATGTTCAATACACAATTTTTATAAAGGTCAGTATTTATTTATGTATATGGGCTTCCCTGATAGCTCAGCTGATAAAAGAATCTGCCTGCCATGCTGGAGACCCCAGTTCGATTTCTGGGTTTGGAAGAATCCCTGGAGAAGGGATAAGCTACCTACTCCAGTATTCTTGACTGAAGAATTCCATGGGCAGAAAAGCCTGGCAGGCTACTCTGGGGTTCCACGAGCCTGGCAGCCCATGGGGTTGCAAAGAGCTGGACACGACTGAGCTACTTTCACTGTTGCTCTATATGTATATAATATAAAACATATGTATGTAATAGTATATATATAAATGTATACTTTATAATTTATAAAAGTATAAATGTATATATAGACACATTCTAGAAGATTATAAACTAATATTTCATTAGTAGTGAAATTAGAATTAAAAAAATATATATATTTTTTGCACTTAGCATGAGTTGTGTAATTAAGAAAAAACTAGTATCTATTATATAGGATAGTGTTATAAAGAAATCCAGATATAATACAATTTATCACTTTCTCATTAAACTGATTTTTAATTATTTTTTTAAAATAAACCTGGTCCTTCTCCAGACTTGAACTGTACCTTGCTCACACCATTTACCTGTTTTGGGCTATGAAGCTTCCTAACGTCTTTAATAAGGATTATTATAAGCATTTTCTTACTTGACTTAACCAGTCTACATTTTTATCATCATTTTGACATATAAGAAAAGAGCTCATAGTTAATAAGGGGCAGTGTTTTGGTGTTTGCACTAGTTTTATTTCAGTATATTCTAGGTTAGAAGTCAGCCTAAGGCTTGGTCATAGGTGTTTGAGCTTAGTTACCATAGTTTCCTCTAAGATGTAAAAGACATAAGCTTTTTCACGTGCAAAAAGTCAGATATGGGAATTTTCTTGAAAACTAGCTCTCATAACTCAGAGTTTGAATTCCTATCAGATAGTAATGAGCCAGAGATGAACAGCCACTGTCCTTTGAAAATGGCACACATCATGCAGCTTGCCATGGTTCCTACCACTCCGCACTTTATACCTGGCTGAAATTCCTTACCTGGATTTATAGACATTTTGGTTTGCTATCTATTTTTAAGTCATCCTTATTTTCATTGTTTTTAAGGATAAGGATGAAAGAACTGAGAAATGAATAGTATTATTTTTTTAACTCTCTTAAGTAACATCTCAATAGTAATTGAATCTATAATTTCAGGTTAGGTTTCCTTTATTTTTCCAAAAAGATGAAAGGTGTGGGCATGGAGAGAGAGGGTCAGAGGAAGAGAGGGAGAGAGAGGGAGAGAGAGAAAACAAACTACATAAAAGGTATTTGATAGAGGAAAGCATGAAATGTCAAGAAAGTTGGTATTTGTAAGATTTTGTTTCTTTTGGTTTCTAACTTTATCAATGGCCATACAAAATTACTTTTTGTATTTGAACAGTTCAATATTTATTCACTTTGTGCTTTAAAGTAAATACTTGAGCCTTTTTTCCAACTGCCTTTGTGTGTATGAGCAGAAAAATAATGGAACATTAAAAGGAAACTAGCTTTGCAAATTTATTGAAATGGAAAACAAGACAAGCAGATTATCTGGGAGTACTCCAAGGGGGCGATGATGCTCTGGCCTGTTAGGACATTGGGGCATCAACCAATGTGCAATTAAAAAAATAAAACCTGTGAAGATGCGATGCGGGAGAATAAAAGCCTATTAAAGCGCTCCTAAAAGTTGAGACTCTTGCCAGCAGAGCCATCTGTCAAGAGATTATGGAGAAGAAAATTTCTGCAGGAATTTTCCCTTGGGACCAGAGGAAGTGCCAAGAAAAGGTGTGTGGCATCAGGAGTGAGCACAAACTCGAGTCTTCCGCAGTGCCTATCACAGACAGAGCGGGAACCATCAGCCCACTGGGTCTCAGAGAAGAGAAGAGAAGAGATGGCAGTCTTTGTATTGCTTTTGACCAGAGAACCTAGGTCATTTTAGCAAGAGTTCATGAAAACCAGTCTCTTTTAAGGTAAGTTAAACTTCGTTGCATTGATTCCTAAAAGTTCTCTCTGATTCAAAGACTGTAAAATAATACATTGCACTTTGCCTACTAAGGATTCTAATACAAAAATGAATGTGAAATTTATGTCAAAATGCAGAAGGTGATCCAAAATACTTGAGCCAAAATTAGAATGTCATTATTTTTTAACTTGGATCTTTGGAGTTTGTGAAAATATCCAAGACATTTACTTATATGAAATGCTGAACCAAAATGCTGTTTTCACTTATTTCTTTCAAGTAAATGCTGGGTAACATGTAATCAAAATGGACTCATGAGTATTTGCCTCTAGAGAATTCAGTTCATACTGTGCTGTGAAATAATTAAAAACCATACAACCATGAAAGTTATAAGAGTTTATAATAGGGACAAATATTTTGCAAAGTTCCTGGAATCATTTCAGGAAAAGATACTTTAAATTTTAATTCTAAGTAAATCTCAGTTCAGTCCCTGACCTATGTTCCCATATAGTACTATTTTGTGGTTTTAACAATAAATATTCCCCAATTTGCTTTGTGGTTGACTTTATTTTTCATTCTTTTTTAAGGTAAGAAAATATGTTGATTATAAAGTTGGGATAAAAATTACAGATTTATGACCTAGATTACAAAGATAAACATGCATTTTTTCCTTTCAAATTTTTCAAGTCAGAAAAAGAGTTTCCTCCTTAAATGACAAGAAAATAAACATGTAAGAAGTTAAGTCTCATGCTAATTTAGCAAGTATTTTTAAACCTATGAGAAATTGTTAATCAGAAATTAGGACTAACTGTAGCTTAATTCAATTTTATTTTATCTTGATCAAAATAGAGACATTTTGTTTAACATATTGGTTACTTAGAGAAACGGATATGAGCAGACATAAATATAAGTGCTAAACAGTGGTAAGAAATAATCTTATCTTCTGGGAAAGAACACAAAGTCCAAGAAAACAGTGCTAATTTTGAAGGCTTGCAGTGCTCATGCTGGCATGGTGCCCATTTCAGATTATTGTGCCTGTAACTGGAGAGACATTATCTTGTGATTTTTAAGTCAAGTTATCCTGTGAGTTCAGTTATAGTGGACAATGAATTTTAATAACCCAGGCCTTTGAATCTTCCTTTCTCTCTTACTAAAGAACAGTTTGCCTGTATCACAAGGGTAGTGTTTACATTCCTTTATATTTCATTCATTCTTCCATTCACTCATTCATTTAACCAATATTTAGTCAGCAGTGTTCAAGTGGAAAGCATACTCGGGCTTGGCATTATTAACTAATGAATGGATGTGGTCTCTCCATACTCTCAAAGGCCCTACAGTCCAACACGTGGCATATAACTTCTCTTTTCAGTTTCAAATAGTTTGAAAACCAAAACTTAAATATTATTCCAACAACATGTATTTAAGGCTAACAGAAGTTCAGTGATAGCCTTTGGAAGTGGTTGTGCTAATTGCGTCATTCAAGACTTCCAGTGCACTGATTTTATTTGTACTTCAGAATTTACATTAACAAAATTATTCAGTAGTAGGTACTGAACACATTATTTGCTCTTGGTTTTTCATTAAATATAGTTTGAGATTCTTTAAAAAATGTGAAACAGATTAATTTTGGATGTAGAAAATGGTAAAAATTCCTGTTCAATAAATGTAGACAAATTATTCTGGGAGATTGACAGATACTGCATCTCATTTATGGTCAGTCTTATTTAATGTATATATCTCTGTATGTTAAGTGTATTTGAAATTAAAGGACAGATTCTTACCTGCTATATCCATTGTTCCTAAGATTGATTGTGGAGGGGCAGGGAGGTGAGCATTTCAAGCATTTTTGGCAGTATTACCATAATTGGTCCTGAACAAAAATGATATTTAAGTTCTGAGTTATGGAGATCCTTCCTGGGATCCTTGCCAGAAATAATGAAGCTCTTGCTTGGATGAATGGGTCTGGAAACTGTCACCTCAAATAAAATGGGTTTTATACTAGAGTACTACTGCCATATCTTTTCAAAATAATGAAATGCTAAGTTCAAGAGTCAATATTTTGATACTGCAACATTTTAAACAGTAATATGAATATAACTTTTTTTTTCCATAGAGAAGGTGTTAGTCAAAAGGAAGCTATTTGGGAACAAAATCTGGGGTATTAAAATCATAGTTCAAATGCCCATGAGCAAAGAAAGCAACTGATTGATTTGACTTTTTTTTTTTTCCTTCAGATAAAACCTATAGTAGATTTCTAGTGAGGAGTTTGATGTTTCAAACCTTTGTTTACTGGTCACAAATCATGTTCTTATACCATATATTTAAAAACGTGCATCCCCTTCTGTCTCTGCTGAGCACCTAGGGATGGAGTACTCATCGTTTTGGGGGCTGCGTGATTATTGAGCGAGTCCTTCCCTGTCTCACTAGAACTGGTGTGTGCTTTGTCGCTTCAGTCATATTCAACTCTTTGTGACCCCATGGACTGTAGCCCACTGGGCTCCTCTGTCCATGGGATTCTCCAGGCAAGAATACTGGAGTGTGTTGCCATGCCCTCCTCCAGGGGATCTTCTCGGCCCAGGGATGGAACCCACATGTCAGGTCTCCTGCATCGGTAGGTGGGTTCTTCACCACTAGCACCAGCTGGGAAGTGCTGTTACCTGCTTGCTTTATATCTGGAATGTAGTAGATGAACTTCTCTTCAGATGCAGTGAATCATGTGAAGATGCGTGAAGTTATGATTAAGTATGAGGGTCTAATAGCAAACATCCTGGGTTTCAGTCTTGCTTTCTAGTTACTACTCTGTGAGGGCAAGTCTTCTATCTACTTATCCCAGCTGTAAAATGGGGCATAAGAAGGACACTGTTGTTATTGTGTGGATCAAGTAAGATAATGTGTGTACTGAGCGTGCCATACTGTATATTCTCACAGATGATGATGGTGATAAGAGTCTGAAGAAATTCAGACCTTCCTGGTGCCATGTTTGAATTTTTGCATTAGCCTCTGTGTCCAGTTTTGCATATCTTTATTGCATCCTATGCAAGTTGCCAGATAACTTTCTCAAAAGTACAAATCTGATACTGTTACTTTCCCAGGTGACTCTCCACACTTTGGCTAAAGATCCACACGTCCTAATATGGACTATGGGCTTCCTCTCTCTCTCCCTGCAGTTTCTCACACCTCTGAGTCTTGGCATGTGTTGGTCTTCCTGCCTGGAACACTTACTTCCTCTTCCTTACCTGGCTAATTTGAACTTAACCTTCAACATTAAGCTCAAGCTGTCAGAAAGACTTTTCTGCCCCCACCTTCACCCACCCCTCTTTATCCTCAAGAATGTGCATGGTGGGTCTGTTGTTGTTGTTTTTCAGTTGCTAAGTTGAACAACAGCTGTTGTTCAGTTGTCCAACTCTCTGCGACCCCTTGGACTGCAGCACGCCAGGCTTCCCTGTTCTTCACTATCTCTTGGAGGTTGCTCAAATTTATGTCCACTGAGTCGGTGATGCCTTCCAACCATCTCATCCTCTGTCATCCCCTTCTTCTCCTGCCTTCAATCTTTCCCAGCATCAGGGTCTTTTCCAATGAGTAGGCCCTCTGTTTTAGGTTGCTAAAGTATTGGAGCTTCAGCTTCAGTCCTTCCAATGAATATTCAGGGTAGATTTCCTTTAGAATTGACTGGTTTGATCTCCTTGCTGTTCAAGGGACTTTGAAGAGTCTTTTTCAGCCCCACAATTCAAAAGCATCAATTCTTTGGTGTTCAGCCTCCTTCATGGTCCACCTCTCACATTTGTACATGACTACTGGAAAACCCATAGCTTTGACTATATGGGACTTTGTTGGCAAAGTGATGTCTCTGCTTTTTAATATGCTGTCTAGGTTGGTCATAGCTTTTCTTACAAGGAGCAAGTGTCTCTTAATTTCGTAGCTGCAGTCACCATCCACAGCAATTTTGGAGCTCAAGAAAATAAAATCTGCCACTGCTTCCACTTTTTCCTCATCTATTTGCCATGACGTACTTGAATCTAATGTGGCTCTAATTTTCTTGTCTGTCAGCTTGTCATTTCCTTCAAAAGACTGTGAATAATTGGAAAACAGGGGCTATATCTTTTTTTTCATCAACCCAGAATTTAGTACAATCTCTGTCACCTAGAAGGTGTATAATCAATGTCAGTAGGTTGAATAAATGTTCTGGTGGACATGTAAGGAGCAGCGATACTACTTTTATGACTGTGTTTATCTTCTAAGTACTGATGTCATACAGAGATGCTGAAGTAAACACAGGGCTCCACGAAAGGGAGGGTGAGCATGGCATAAGTACACTCTGAACATACTTTTGCGTCTCTCAAAAGAACCTTATTTTACCCTTTTTGCTGCAGAGCTGGAATAAAAGGGCATGCTATTGTGCTTTTAATTTGAAATACAATTTTTCAACTGTACACTGACAGTAAAGAATGAATTTTGTTGAAATTTTTGATCAAACAATTTGGGCTAGTGTATCACCAAAGTATTGGTCGGAAACTTCTGGATCTTTACTCACTCTTCTCTTTAGCGTTTGTTGAATCTTGTATTTGGAAGTCGAGATTGCAATAGTTCTTAGACTGATTCTATCTGTCTAGATGTGAAGATGTGGCCTTACAAAACAAGATTCATATCCAAAAATACTACATAATGCTATTAGTGTTATTAGGAATGCATTCAAAATATTTACAGAAACACTTGAGCTGTTTTATGAGACTCACTCAAGTTCTGTTATTCTGACATCTTGACAATGAATTCGGATTTTTACTGTGATTTGTGTATTTTTGAGTAAGCAAATAGAGGAGACTCAGGTACAATCGCTCTTCCTTCTTCAAAGAAGGAGCTGCTTCTAGAAACTCTAAATTTGCATTTCCTGCACTTTGAAATAAACTGTTTTCCATCTAGAGCAAGAACCTCCATCCCCAGGTTCTTTCCGGCCCTTTCCTCTGGCACCTGTTGGGGGTCTCTGCCACTGCTGATATGACTAGAAAAGCAGAAGAAGGAAGATTTCTCATCACAGGCACGTGCTCATGGTTGCATCGCTCATTCTGCTGCTAGCTTCCACTCATCAGTCCCTTCTCTTTCTTGGCACTGCTGTGGATGTGACCCTGTTTGGAACCTTGCTTTCAAGGCTCCATATCCTTAGCACAGTGCAGTGAACCAAGACTCAGCCCCAGTTGGTTGCATAGGTCTTGTCCTAACGTGAAACTTGGCAGGTAGCTGTGCTATCTCCAGGGTTTTCTTTGTGGGTCCTTAATAGGAAAGCAAGTTGTGGCCAAACTGGTTTGGACCGAGAATGTAACAGCCTCAAACCTAACTGCTCTGAAAATGACTTACACCAGAGTAATGATGAGTTATAATCAAACTGTACTACCTTCTGATGTAAGCATTTCATTTTCCTTCTATTCCTTTTGCTTTATGATCTACTCAGAAAGGTGCCATGGGCCATTTTATATTTTTATTTTTTTCTTTCAACATTATGGACTGAAGGTCTACCATGCAGACTAATGCTTTAACATTTTACTCTTTGGGTAAATGAGTCCACATCTGAATTCTCTAATTGCTTCTTTGTGTTTCCAGGACCTGGCATAATCCTTGGCACAGAGTAGATATTTACCTTTTGTGAATACTTGAATGAGACACTAACCACAATTAGAGTAGCTGGTATATGGAGGCAAGTTGGAGAAACCATGTAGATTCTCCTTAACTTTTAGGAAAACTGGCATTGAACTGGCATCAGAAAATAGCTGAGAGACCATTCTCAGATCACTGGATTTCTCTGAGAAGTTTGTACAGAAGGACAGTCATAGGAAGGAGCCCTTAAGGCCCATTCTGGAACCTCTCATCCATTACTTTTTAAACTTTGATTCTAAGGTTATACATAAACACAACTGTAAGGGGAGACCACAAAATTCCATGGACTACAAGCCAATATGCCTAGGCAAAATACCTAATGTTTAGTAAAATAATAATTTTGAAACTGTTTTATGAAGTTGAAGTCCAGATTAAGAGAACAATCAAATGAAAACTGAATCAATTGACAAAATTTCATCTTTGTATGTAACTCAGTTCCTATTTCCATTTTTGCTTCAGTAGCAGTTTCCTTGGTGACATTCTTCACAACAGTGCTGCAATAAATACCTTCTTGTCTGAGATCTCCAAAGTTCTGTACAATATGATTTCTGGTGCATGTATGTATGGAATTTTTTGTTGTTACTAACAATGAACACAATAGAAGTCACATTTATATAATAGTTTATATTTTATTAATCATAAATGTTAACAATGTAAGGGGGCTTAACAGATCTAAACAAATTCACTCATTTCACAGATGAAGGAACTGAGTCATAAAGTGATTAACTTATTTTCCCCCCAGGGAAAAATTAACCAAAATTGTCATTCAAAGTTATGTTTTCTATTATACGAAAAAGTGATTGTCAATGAGACGCTCAAGGTCAAGGTTGATATCTGGCTTCATCTTCTTTTAAAAATGAATTTAATGACTTCATTAAAATCTAGGGATGTATAAAAGGCAGGAATACTATCACTCTGTTAACAGAGATTTACTTATCAGAATTTCAAACAAGGAATTCATCAAGCTAAAATTCTTTCCAAAGAATAGAACTGTCCTATATTCAAAGAGCGCGAGGCCCATATCTCCTGTCATGCCCTTGAAAATCCTGACAGCTTACTCTAAGGTGGCTGCAAGAGGCTGCTTCCTGTCTCAGCTGGCTCAAGGAACAGGAGCTCTTCAGAGGGCCAGTATGCTCAGAGCATCCTGGCATGTCTATTGTGAATCAAGCTTCTATATTCCCAGGTTAGCCTATCCAGATATCCTTATGGCTGTTTATCCTTCTAGGGGTCCTGACGGCGGAGAACTGGCCTTTAGAGTAGAGTCCTCTGCCACAGTGGCTCAAGACCCAAGGCTATTCAAGAGGAAAAGCAGAGACAAGTACAGGAGAATAGTGACTAAGACTTCAGCACACACATACATACACACTCACATGCAGCAATTTACAGAGAGACATACTATGGCAGTGACTTCTTTATCTTGAATAAAGAACTGAGTTCTTTAAAGAAAAATGGCATAATTAGAATCTATTGTTCTGTCAAATTGGTCTTTCTGAGCCTCCAACTTGCCAAACTTGTCTTTGTCTCCAGACCTTTGCACCAATTATTCTGCTGTTTGGAATGTTCTCCCTCTATTTTCATATGACTGACTTGTCATTATTTGTATTTTTCAGCTTAAATCTAAACCTCAGAGAGGCTTTTCCTGACCAGTCTAAGAAAGGCAGCCAATTACTCATCTGTCTTCATTCTTTGCATTGCATCATGCTCATCAATACCTTATATTTTCGTTGTTCATGTTAAAATGTATATTCTATCTTCACCCTTACCTTGGCAGAATAGAAGACCCTATGAGTGCAGGATCTTGCTTGTTCCCTCATATCCCTTTGTTGACACATAATAGATATTCAATAAATATTTACTCAGTGGATAGCTTTGTCATCACCAGAGATTAAAAAGTTGCTTGAATTATAACTGGGGTTTAATAAAAAGTTGTTTAACTGAGTTTGAGGACTAATAGTAGTGGAAGCAATTCCAATAAAGTTATCGCTAACTCTCACAATGTTCTTTGACACTTTCTTTCCATTTACTAATTTGGGATAAAATGTCCTTGATAGTTTGTCTTAGTTATGAAAATAATCAAAATACTTGATATGAATTTGGGCGAGATTTAGCATTACACTGAAGCTTGATTTTAAGGCTGAGATGGTTTCTACATGTCTCACAATTGATTAAACAATCAACCAGAATACACTGAAGGGTCAGGTTTATAAGATTCCTTTACATTTTATCTGTTATGTAAGCTTTTAGATGAAGAATATGGTTAGACTAAAAATGTCATGCCGTTATTTTTTCATCGTGTGGCACATTGCTGTTCTCTTTAGTTTTGTTATTTATGTTATTTACTTCTATAGTAAGACAATGACAAGAGGTACATCACTATTTTAAAACAGAGTTTAATTATGAAGGTTTTGTGGTGATAAGCAGAATCAACAACAAGCAAACTAACTTATTTTCATGTTAAACTGAATTACAATTGCCAAATATTTGTTTTATTTTTAGGGGGCAAGTCTAGTAATCTTCTAAAATAATGTCAGTTTGATTATATTCTATTAAGAGCACATCAAGAGCACGTTGTGACAACTGATTCGAAAAAGTACTGAGTAATTCACTTTACTGAATGCTGACAACAAATCTGCACCAGTTTATGAGAACACTGGATGCAGACGAAAGCCAGGAAATGAATAGGGCGTTTTTCAGTAACTGTAACAGACCCCATGCTCAAACCTGAGACTGAGATTGGCACATATTAAAAAATGTTGCTAACTTTTAATCTACCACTCCAGCAGGTTTCAAAAAATTCCATAACCAACAACCTGGTCCCCCCAAACATACTTCCCAATCTGTTCCCTTTCTTCCTAAAACATGCAATGTGTCTGTGACGTGGTCCTGATGCGTGGTTTTGTTTGAGCTTGACGAAAAACTGTGTGAGATGCCTCTGTCCTCCACTGCATCCTGGATCCTGTTGTCTTGCTGGATTTTGCTGACATTAAACAGAGTCTTTAGGGTTCAGAAAGGCTGGGCAGGTGCGTCAGACACATCAGAGGCAAATGTGTAACAACGCGGAGCATTTCTGCTTGGCCTGTTGGGTCTGACATGCCAAAAGAGTCCAGAAGGAATAGCAGTGCCTTTTGAAGTAGCTGAGATGCTTCCCTGATGTCACTTCTCTGAGCTGTAGATCAATGCCTGGAAGATGAATCGGAACATGTGAGAAGAGTCACCGAGGGGAAATGTGTTGGAAAGGTTGCAGGAGTGAAGCACCCAAGCCCAGAGAAAAGATGGGGTGAGATGTGCAAGCAGGAAAAACAAAGGGCTGAGTCATTGGAGGCCTAATTGACAATGGCACAGCTGTGACAACAATTTGCCGGCGGCCTGACCTATTTGATGAAAGGGCCTCCGCTTTCCTTGGAACCTCAGAGTTGCCGCGGCTCACAGGAACGCACCACTCGTGTTTCCAGCTGGCTCAGCCTCATAAATACCTCAACTCACAAGATGACGTTTTTAATGCTCGATTCTGCATTTATATTTATTGCAATTCAACATATCCATTAGTGCATCTATCACTGATGAGTTTGTCACTGTTTCAGGAAAACAGTCTATCAGGCTGCATCAATTTCACTTTACAAGCTATTAATGTGCTATAATGTAGTAGACAATATCGTGTGGATATATTTGATCAGAGAGGTGCCCGAGTCAGATTGAACTGAGGCTTGCAAAGGGACCCAAAATCTTAATTTATTTATTGTGAAGAGGAACAGGCTTGGAGCACAGTGAACGTGTTAATATAACAGGTGTATCTTTTTCACTTTCTCAAAACAGGCACGGAAAAGAACAAATTTAAGCCATCTATTTTGACTCAGTTTGAAGCACAGCAGACTTATAATATCTTGTTGACACTTGACATGTTTATTCTTTTAGCAGAGTCATGATCATGTTTTAATATTTTCTGCATGCAATTAGCAGCTTTATTCAAGAGACAATGATGGGGAGTATGAGGCCAGGAGATAGAACCAATTATGGCCTTCTGAACTGGGGTAAATAAAAACATTAAAACAGTAAATAAAGCACAGATTTTCAATATATGATGAGATATTTCTGGATGCTGTAATAGTTTCTGTTAAAAATAAAAACAAAAGGCACCTGCACAACAAAAATGTAAAATTCTGTAGAAATGAACAGTGCTGATGAGAACGGACAATATACTTTCATTCTACAACTAGACTCTGGCAAATCACTGGTATCTGTGGCCTCCAGAGGCTGAACTAGCTCAGGACAGTCTGAGCTAGATGAACATTTCTGGCCATAGCAAAATGCGTGAGCCTCTTTCTAAGTCTTATAGTATCAGTTACAAAATGTAAAGGGAAAGACATTATGTACTTGAAAATCTGTTTGTGAAATATGAAATCCCTCCATGAAAATTTTCTAGAGGGGTTATACATAGATAAACACTGGAGTCAGGCAGATACTCCCCTGAACCCTTACAGAGTTACTTTACAATTCTTGGCATTGAGCAAGGTAATAGTGTCTATAAACCTCAGTGTTCCGTAGGTTTAATGAGGAAGACTCATGCATAGCATTGTTGTTAGAATTAAATGAGATTCAAACCGTGGTACATCCACTCAATGAAATACATGTAGCTGTTGGAAAGATTTAGATGATCCTGTATGGAATGTTATGAAATAATTTCTAAGAACTGGTTAGATCTAGACTGAAACTGTCTAAGACTGAGTATTATAGATACTATGTAAAAACATGATATATAATATATACACACAGAAAAATTTTGGTGGGATATATGAAACATGGAAATGTGTGATAAGGTAAGAGTAAGATTTGCCTTTCATATTATGTCCTTTTGTACTGATGTCTTTCTATCTGTTCATATTTTATGATTAAACATATAGTTTAATTTTGTAAAAGGATATAATTCATTAAAATGATTATCTGGCATATATAAGAGCTCAATAGATGCTGGCTGTTTCAATAATGCTAGTAACCAGTGTGCCTTTTCCCCATGAGGTGTAACAGACATCTTTGCTCCTGCTTTAAGAAGTACAGTTTGATTCTGAGGCTACATGAGGAGTTGGCATGAGAATAGATGGATTTTCAAGGTCCATGTGATAAATGTCTCCATATGTGGCTATGTAGTAAACTCAGGAGGCACCAACAGGATGAGGGGCTGCTTAGAAAGACCGCCAGCCCTTCGAGGACATCTTTATAAACACAGTGCACAGGGTGAGGGAGGAAGCTGTCCCTGGCTCCTCTTCCCAGGAACCTGGTGCTCCGTGTGGGCTTCCTATTTTAGGAGAGATGTGACAAGTTCGAGGATGTGCCGAGGAAGAGGCCCAGGACAGCGCAGGGAGCAGAGTGCACACCAACAGGAATAGTTCATGGAGCTGAGGACCTGGGGAAGTGCATGAAAGGGGCCCCTCTAATGACAGTTCAAGGGCTGCCACACAGAAGAGGGATTCAACTTCATCTCTGTTCCTGAGGGCTGAACTAGGACCACAGAGTAGAAGTTAAAAGGAGATATATTTCAGCTTTCAGCCGCAGCTAAAACCCAGCACGTCATGATTTATAGTAGCAAATGCCACCCTAGGCAAGGATAGACTTCTCTGTTACATTCTGAAGCTAAAATGTACCAAAGCATCTGGATTCTCCCAAGGATAATGCCCCAAACTTCAACTAAATAAATAATCCCCGTAGATACAGCTTTGCAAAGGTTAGATACATCCAGGGGATGAACTTGTGTCTGGGGTGGAGCTCCCCGCCCTCCTTGGCTCCAGCGCCTCACTGCTCCCAGCAGTGGTCAGTAACTCACACTATCTTCTTGATTCTGCTTCCAGCCCCCCTTCACTGCATTCTGATATCATAGCCTACAGGGTTCAGATACTGGACATCACTGCTTGGTGAGGCTGGGTTTGTCTCTGCCTTTAAACAGCGTCCTCCCTCCCCTTTTTTTTATCCTCTGTGATCTCCTGGTCTTGCATTTATACTTCTGCTGCTGTATTTTGCTTCTGTCTCCATTAACATTAGTTGAGGGATACTTGTTTCTTCTCATTAAAACATAAACTCCTTAAGGGTTGACACAATAAATGTTTGTGCCCTGCTATCTGAGAAGAAAGCAAGCCTTGGTAGATTGAAACATACCCCTTTAGGAAGAGTAAATGGGGGCAGTCACAGATTTAAATGTAAATTTAAATGTTTTTAGCAAGCCACCCATCACCTCTTTCTGGCCCTTAGTTTTGCTAGAGATCATCTGTCTCTGGTAATTAGCAATGAGGAAATTTAAAGCACAAAATCAGAAGAGGACTTTTAGATAATGGAGTATATGAAACCTGTATCACAAATCAAGGAAATCCATAATAAAGACGTATACCCTTCTTCAAAGTTTCTGGGCTTCAGCTTATGGATACTTTCATATTTGTCTATGGATGAGTCTCTAAATATTTTGCAATTATAGTTGCATAGGGATGGACGACTCCCTGGTAGCTCAGCTGGTAAAGAATCCACCTGCAATGCAGGAGATTCCAATTCGATTCCTGCATTAGGAAGATCCCCTGGAGAAGATACAGGCTACCCACTCAAGTATTCTTGGGCTTTCCTGGTGGCTCAAATGGTACAGAATCTGCCTGCAATGTGGGAAACCTGGGTTCAGTCCCTGGGTTGGGAAGATCCCCTGGAGGAGGGCATGGCAACCCACTCCAGTGTTCTTGCCTGGAGAATCCCCATGGACAGAAGAGTCTGGTGGGCTACAGTCCATGGGGTCACAAAGAGTCTGACACAACTGAGCAATTAAGCACAGCACAGAATAGGGATGGACGAATATTGTCTTTAAGGCTGGAGCAGAGTTCAGAGGTCCACTGTTGCACTAGGCGTTGACTCTTTGTAGAAAACTCATTTGCAGCCCTGGAAGCTCCAGAGAGCAGAGGCAAGCCTCTGGACAGCATGGGGATATAGCACTAGCTTACATTGTGTAGTCAAACTATTTCGCTAAGAGTAACTGCTTCTTGTAGACACATCACTCACTCTTTCAGGCCAGTGGAATCTTATAGGTGTCAGACTTTTCAACAGGCAGCTTAATTTTTCTCCCTGACTGCCTGTACCCTGTTCAGAAGTGTGTTCAAGAGTTTGAAATAACAAACACAGGTTTCATAAGCACTTCACTTAAAGTGAAGAAAGCAGGATAAGATTGTAGCCTAAGCCTCAAAAAGAGTGGGGCCTCTGAATCAGGTTCATATGTTAGAGTGAAATACACTAAATGTTTGCCCTAGATTTCCAAAAATACACCTCAAGTCTGAAAATCTAGCACATTAAAAATAGTCTGTATGTCTTAGAAATATTAGGTTTTCTTTTTAAATAAACTTTTAAATATTTTAAATTCAAGGAATGAAAAGCAAATATCCTGATGGGAAAGAAAAGATATCACTTCTAAAATGTCTCTAAAATGTAAAATTTTCTTCCATTTATTCCTGCAATCTTATTGTTGTTCTGATACTCATTAGATCAATTTAGTAAACTATTTAGTAAGTATCTGTTCTGTGCCAGCCAGAGTCCCAACTACTGCTGAACATTATATAGTCAGCCTAGATTGAGGGGCTACAACCTAGGCACCTGATATTGCTTCAAGACACCTAGATGGGTTGTAGTTTTCACAAAAGTTTAATTTTTAAAATATCTGTCATCTGAGCTTTGACTCCAGGAAGGCAGAGCCTTTCCCATCTTGTTCTTTAACAAAACAATGCCTAGCACAGTGAAGGCACATGATAGGCATTCAAGAAAAGTTTGCTGAATAGGTGAATTAAAGAGTGATTATCCTATTTCAAAATAGAGTAAAAAAGTATTGTGAGAAAAGGACCCACAAAGCCCTGGGATCCAAAGATACGTCTTTGGTGAGATGTGAATGAATGAATATAAAATTTGTGTTACATGTGTAGAAATTTGATCAGATGGAGATACTGCACCCACCTTCATCCTAATACATTTGAAAATGAAGGTTTTACATTCCAGTCCCTAAAATGTCCCTTAGGGTCGGGGAGGGATATATAAAAGACAATGCTTTGTTGTTACCCCAACTTGCACCTGCCTGCATGAGCATGTTTGGGTATCGTCCCTGTCCTTCCTAACTTTGGGGAGAGGGAGCAACCTTTGCTAGTATTTACAGATGACAGAGCTGAAGGTATTTCAAGCCCCGTGCATGAGTGCAGACCGCAAGATCAATGGAGCCCTGTGGAGAGTTCACAGGCACCGCGTAATGACTTAGTCCTTCCTGTCCTGGGAGCTGCTGGTGGGGAATCCTTTTGCTGTCAGCAGTCCCACTTGCATGCTCACTCTTGAGCAGTGTGACATGGTTTCTGTGGTGTTAGCCACCCCCATTCTGCCCACGGGCACTCCTGTCGCTACCCAGAAAATGACAGGTTTTCCACATTACCTCCGGTGGTGCCTCACAGCATCCCCATCACCTGTGATCAGCAGCTTTAGCTCCCCTTTCTGCTGTTCCTTTGGCGTCTGTCTCTGTTGGTTCTCTGCACACTGTTAGCCTGGCAGTCTTTGGTGCCAATGGGCCGGGTTTTGAAGTTGGCTGGCTTGCAGAGTAGGAACTCAGCACTGATGACTCCTTCTTGTCATTGGAGGTTACACACAGTTTATCTGAGAAAATGAACACAAGAGATTCCGGGCTGGGGTATGGCTCTGGAAGTGTGCCATTCTTTGCAGGGCTGGCCCCATCAAGAAATTTAGGGCAATTCTATTTTCTAAGAGTTAGTATGGTACCCTGTGTATGGACGCATCCTTTGAAAGAATTTCCTTAGGTCTGAATGGCCTATAGATATGCTGAATACAGGGCTTCCTTGGTGGCTCAGCTGGTAAAGAATCTGCCTGCAATGCGGGAAATCTGGGTTCAATCCCTGGGTTGGGAAAATCCCCTGGAGAAGGGAAAGGCAGCCCACTCCAGCATTCTGGCCTGGAGAATTCCATGGACTACACAGTCCATGGGGTTGCAAAGAGTCAGACATGACAGAGCGACTTTCACTTCTCATGGTGGCCCAGACAGTAAAGAATCTGCCTACAGTGCTACAATGTGGGAGACCTGGGTTTGATCCTTGGGTCAGGGAAGATCCCCTGGAGAAGGGAATGTCTACCCACTCCAGTATTCTTGCCTGGAGAATTCCATGGACAAAGGAGACTGTTGGGCTGCAGTCCATGGTGTCGCAACGAATTGGACAAAACTGAGTGGCTAACACTTTCACTTTTTTTTTCCTTTTTTTTTTTTTTCCATGCTGAATATATGTTAATTCTCTCATGCATGTAGGTTTCTGATTTAGGGATCATCAATGTCATGTAGAGGTCATTATTCATGATTACAGATTAATTCTTCTTTTTGAAGGTTGATCAATATATATTGATGGCCATTGAACTTTAGAAATTCACAACCTAATGATATGAAAGAACACCTGATGAATTTTCAAGTGGCAATTCTATATTCTTTATTATATCTTCTAGCATAATCAACTAAAAGCATACTTCATTTTCTCATGTCATTTTCATATCAAACTTAGGGACCACAGTATATCTAAGTCAGAAACACAATACCACTAACAGCCAGAGTGTCTAATAATATTGGCTGGAGTTATACATAGATACATATATGTGTTTTATATTTACATTTTTTTTAGAAGACAATTCTCATTTTATAATTCCTAATGACCTCTTATTGATTAAATCCCCTTTCAATCATAATAAGCAGTTAATAATTATTAAAAAGTGAAGACTTTGATTATAAAGATCAGGTCTACACACTTTTCCACAGAATGTTAAAATTTTCTCAACTTTCTTCTTTTCTACCTGAATGCAATAAACCATGCAGTCGTTTGACAGCTGACCATTACAGTTGCTTTGCCTGTTAAGAGATGTCCAGCTTGGGAAAGAGTCAGTATTAATTCCAAATTCCAGCTTTTGATTTATTTCACTGAGCCACACTTTCTCTTTAGTATCTAACTATTAACATAAGTAAAATTGTGGAAAAGGCTAAATGTGCAGTATTTTCATCTACTTAAAGTTCTTCCTTTGACCTCGATGTCTTATATTGACCTTGCATGTCTTATATTAGTTAGGTGTCTTTTGGCTTTAAGTCTAGTGGGTGCTCTTTTAATATACCTCCACTTAACCACTGCTCTAGATTAATAGATGCCTTCCAATTGCCCTATAAAATGCACTAATGCCTGCATCATGCTAAATGTAAGAGTTATTGCATAAATGGTTATTCTCTATCATGCTTGAGCACTTTTTCCTCTTACTGGTGAACTTAATGCTTACTAAGAGCAAGGGATGTTTGTTTTGTTTCCAAACTGTTATAGTATTATAATCATGTAATTTAATATTTCCTGATGACATAGTGAAAGAATTGTTGTGGGTGCAGAAATTAAATTAAATACTTGGGAAAACTTGATAAGGGCAATCCATTAAAGCAATATTGCTCAGCGATCACATGTTTTTAGACAAGTATGAATCAGGAAAAAAAATCGGTAGAATTTGGAGTAATTGTGTACCCAGATTGCTTTACTACTAGTTTAAAACTCCTATTTTACTTTGAAGAAGCTTAAATTAGAACTCACAGTTATTGATTTTGGCTGTGGTTTTTACAAGAATAACAGTAGAAACTCCAATCAGCAGATCTAAAAATAATTGGAAAACATCTATACATTTTATATCTTTAAGAATCTGAAGTATCATCACTTTTATGGTTTCCCACCTGAAAAGCTTTTTTCAACTAAGCAACCATCTCTTGGTCTAGATCCTTTTGGAAAATAGTTTCCTCCAGTAACAACAACAAAAAAAAGGCTCTAGATAGTGACTTACTGGGACGTTACTGGATTGATAGTGGGGAACTCATCACCTCCTAGGGTGAGCTTCCCCAGGACCTCAGGTGAGGGGGCAGCAGGAGGATCTCAGATCTCAGAGGCAGAAGTGTGGTTTTCGCCTTCATCCCCTGCCTCGTCTCTGCTTGTATCAGCTCTGGCACATCTCATTCTGTGTCTCTAGATTTTAAATTTCAAGTTTCTGGGAAACAGAAGCTGATGCTACCAGCTTGGATTAGCTACCCTTGAAGTAATCACCTCTCCTGAATCAATCATCTATATTCCAGAGAAAGAGCCTGGCTTTATGGTCATGCAAGATTATGGTTTTTCCAGTGGTCATGTATGGATGTGAGAGTTGGACTGTGAAGAAAGCTGAGCACTGAAGAATTGATGCTTTTGAACTATGGTGTTGAACAAGACTCTTGAGAGTCCCTTGAACTGCAAGGAGATCCAACCAGTCCATTCTGAAGGAGATCAGTCCTGGGTGTTCTTTGGAAGGACTGATGCTAAAGCTGAAACTCCAGTACTTTGGCCATGTCATGTGAAGAGTTGACTCGTTGGAAAAGACTCTGATGCTGGGAGGGGTTGGGGGCAGGAGGAGAAGGGGACAACAGAGGATGAGATGGCTACATGGCATCACTGACTCAATAGACATGAATTTGGGTGAACTCCGGGAGTTGGTGATGGACAGGGAGGCCTGGCGTGCTGCAATTCATGGGGTTGCAAAGAGTCAGACATGACTGAGCAACTGAACTGAACTGAACAAAAGAAAAAAAAATTTTTTTTAGAAAGAGAGAACCATTGTGAATCATGCACCTGCCCCCAAGAAGGATGTATTTTTTCCCTTGAAATTGTTTGAGAATTAGAAAAAAATCCAAAGAAGTTTAGTGATTAAATATATAATGAGGATGAGGAGTTTTATCCAGAATTCTGTGCAACTGCTCCTAAAATTATGAGAGCTAAGAGCTGTGGGTCAGGATATAATTCCTGAAGACACGACAGGCAGAGAGGTCCACATATAGGAACGATGGGACTTTCCAAGAGGAATGGTATGAGCAGCAAGGCTTTAAAAGGAGGAAACAAAAGGGAGAGCAATATGAAGCTAAGTGGTTAGCACGCGGGGGTGGCGGTGAAGGGGTTGGAGGGGAGAGGGGATGGGATGGGAAGGGAAAGACCAAGGGAGTGAAGAAGAGAGGGAAGGAGGGGAGAAGAGAGGGGAAGGAGGGGAGAAGAGAGGAAGATTTTGACACCTGATTCCTATATGGGATTTGGTTACAGAAAAGATCTAAAGGAGTTTACAGAACTTTTGCACAGTCAAAGTGAAAGTGAAAGTCACTCAGTTGTGTCCGACTCTTTTCCATGGAATTCTCCAGGCCAGAATACTGGAGTGGGTAGCCTTTCCCTTCTCCAGGGGATCTTCCCAACCCAGGGATTGAATCTAGGTCTCCTGCATTGCAGGTGGATTCTTTACCAGCTGAGCCACAAGGGAAACACCACATAAATACCTACATTCTTCACTTAGAGAAAACCAAAACAAATGTCAGCTTTATTTTTTAAAGATTTAGTTGTTGGAATGGACGAGCAAAACAAGTCTCAGCAAGGCAGCCAATAATTATTCACACTAAAATATCAGCTCAGTTTTGCTTCTGGAAAGCATTCCTATTCTCTCTTCGGAGGAAAAGAGTTGTATCTAAACTCATTCATTCCATGTATAGCAAAACAGACAACTAGAAACTCAGGTTCTAGTCTTTGTTTCTCAAATTAATAGGCCTAGTATTTCTAATCCTCATTTTTTCTGACTCATAAAATGTGGTTGATGGATATGAATATCAAGTAATTTGACATGTACAAATGTGCTCAGTACAAAAGCCAAGTATTATTCCAGCATGAAATTATTAATGGCTCATTGCTCATATACTCTTATTCATTATGAAACCTAGAATCCTAGAAAGGTAGAGACAGAATAAAGCAAATGTCAATAAATATTATTGGTAAAGGAACCTTTACCTTTGCTCTTCTTTACTTTATTATTTCTTCTGAAAGACCACAAAGATCACTCCTCTTTCTTTTTTCTCCAGCTGCCCCAGCACATTTTGATCTTCTGAAGTCCTTCCCCATCACCCTGCCAGGCCTGTAAAATATGACATAGCCTCCCAGTTCTCCTCCTTCATGACCCTGAAACCAACGTGAAGGCCTTTTGGTTTTGGGGGATTTCCTAATAAAGGCTGCCTGGAAATAAATACCAAATCAAAACCCACACACATTAGAGAAGTTCCCAGTTCTCCAGATACATCAATGTATTTTCTGTGTATTTGGCCCTGCACCATATGGAGGTAACCGTGTGGTTGGCCCTTCATGAGTGCCCATTACCTCCTCCTTTATTTTATAAGGTTTAGGGTATGGTGTGTTTTATGCCTTTGTTTCAGGTTGAAGTGCCTAAGATCTTCCAATTCTTGGTTTAAGTAACCTCTGGCTGTCTTCCTCTCTCTGTCCCCATGCACTTTCTGTCTACAGTAGAGAACCCTCACATTATGGACCATGATCTGAAACACCTATGCAGACAAATTAAGACATCCCCAGGCACTCAGTGTCAAGTAGATCATTTGTAAATTAAGGAAACTCTTGACAAGTACCTGCAATTTTAATATTCTTCTGCTTCTCAAAGGAAGAAAAAAATCACCTTAGGTCATTTCCGGCAGATAAAATTTGGATCTCCTGTATATACTGCATGAAAAGGGACATGTATGAATTAGCTTTTACTGCACTCTATATTGCAAAAAGATTATAGCTCTCCATAAACTTAACTCATAAAATGACATTCAGTGTAAGTTATTTCTTTCCAGAGAGATTCCCATGGAATGCCTGTAGTTTTAAAATAGTTCTCATTGTTTATTGAACTACTTGAAAGAAATCAAAAGTGATTATGCTTATGTTTTCTTAAAGAAGAAAAAAAGTTAGATTTTAATCTCTTCACGCTCCCTCTATGAGAGTATGTTCCAGCTGAGAAATGGGACAAAACAGGAAATACTTTATGATTTTTTTTTTAATGTGAAAGGGGGACCATAAGCATCACTTCTGTTTAGTTTATAATTTTTCAAGTGTTGGCAGCCTTTCATCCCCTCCTGATGGGGTACTTCTTAACTTTCATCATACACAGTTGTACAAATGGGTACTAACAGAGGAAAAATTACGTGAATTATTTAGGAAAGTCAAGTTCTTTAAGCATTACTGTGAAAAATAACATTCTTATCATTTGTGTATAAAAAGCCAACATTTACTTATTCTGGGTAAAAATGAAATATGTTCTTATGCCAGTTATTGAAAAATTTGTATATAGACATGATACCATGTATATATAATATATTATATTTAGTGAATAAAATAACTTTCTGAAAATATTGTGTCTCTAAATGGATGTCTGAGTGACATTTACAGATAATTTCTTTAATTTCTCCATAGAATTTCTTTTCATATGATACAAATCATTTGAATCACAATTACTAAAGTGTTTTTGAATAGTAAGGTTCTATACCAGTAGGTGGAGAAGGCAATGGCACCCCACTCCAGTACTCTTGCCTGGAAAATCCCATGGACGGAGGAGCCTGGTGGGCTGTAGTCCATGGGGTCGCTAAGAGTCGGACAGGACTGAGCGACTTCACTTTCATTTTTCACTTTCATGCATTGGAGAAGGAAATGGCAACCCACTCCAGTGTTCTTGCCTGGAGAATCCCAGGGACGGGGGAGGCTGGTGGGCTGCCATCTATGGGGTCACACAGAGTCGGACACGACTGAAGCGACTTAGCAGCAGTAGCAGCATACCAGTAGGCAGTGTTGTTATTACTTCTGTGGTTTATTTGTACCCTTATAGACTGCACTCTACATTTTTTGTATTCTTTTATTTGTGAAAATCATTGACAATACAATGAACTCTCCAAATACCACAAATGATGCTGTTCACAAATACTCTGAGAGACTCATTTAGAATTTTTGAATAATAAAAAATGAAATCAATCTCTTTGTGCAAGTTCCTAGTGTGTTATGAATGCAATGTGATCTTGGTATTTACTTATCAAAGGAATGTACTAAAGTACTGCAGAAAAGGCCATGGGTCATGGAGAACTCCATTTTATTACTTCACTTGACTTTGACTATTAATTCCACATTCCTCTCTCTTCTGTTGGTCTTCATGGTGAGATAAAAGCCTTTGTCTTGTATTTAACAAAAAATTGTAGAATTTCAACATGAATGTGGCTTTATTTTATAGAAGATATTGTGGTTAGTGAATAGTTTCCATTATGATGTTTTTAGATTTTACTAGGAAAAGTATAACTCAAGGAATAGTTTGCTTACTTGATGATTACTTACTTTTGTACTCTTCTCATTGAAAATTAATTCAGCAGTATGAATTGAATTCCTATCAATGCTTTTAAAGTTCCTTTAAATTGACTTTTCTAGTCATTTCTTTAGTTCTTGTATTTTGTTTCTGTATTACTTTGCTCAAGATTCAAATTCCCAACAAAGAGGATACACTTGGCCAAACTTAGGTGAAGAGCTATAATGGGGTGGTGAGCAGAAAGTTTTGAAAGAAGAAGCCAGAAATCCTTCTATTTTTTTTTACAAGCACTGGGTTTAACCCCATAAGACTGAACTCATTAGGGACAAAGTAATGCCCCAAATTAATGTGGAGTGTGGAAAGCAAAGGGAGAGAGAAAATGGTCTCTGTAGTCAGGAACCCTATGTGGAATGGGTAGAAACTGAGCAAAGCCTTGAACAAAGTGTGAGTTCCAAATGGGCATAGAAAAGGAATCAAAATCAATTCATGAATGAATTGATTTGAATTACCACTATTCAGTTGTTCATTTTTAATAATCTCATGAGAGAGGTACAGATGAATTAAACAGTCACAGAGACAATAACATAACAAATTATGAGGTATGTTTGGGTTCCATAAATAAAGTCACTTTGTAATGTAAGTCCTGGTAAAGGTTTTTATTTTTACCTGTATTTCACTTGGTCATTATTAGCCTTATTGTGAAATACTAATTTATATACAATTACTGTGAGTTGGGCTTCCCTGGTGGCTCAGAGGTTAAAGCGTCTGCCTGCAATGCGGGAGACCTGGATTCGATCCCTGGGTCAGGAAAATCCCCTGGAGAAGGAAATGGCACCCCACTCCAGTATTCTTGCCTGGAGAATCCCATGGACGGAGGAGCCTGGTGGGCTACAGTCCACAGGGTCACAAAGAGTCGGACACGACTGAGCGACTTCACTTTCACTTTCACTATGAGTTTCATTAGTGACTCTGCTGTCCTCAGAGGAAGGTTCAAAATATTGCAAAAAAGAGATGTGCCAAAATTATTTTCCTAATTATTTCTCAACTCAAGTCTTAGTTATGCCCTTTACTTGTTAGATAATCTTGAGCAATGATCTTAAACTCTTTGACTCTTCAGTTCCACACATGAATACATAATATTTGTATCATTAATTGATATATATAGAAAATATAATAGATTAAAATTATTTATAGAATTAAATATATTGCCAATTATATCGACCCCATGGACTGCAGCCTACCAGGCTCCTCCGTCCATGGGATTTTCCAGGCAAGAGTACTGGAGTGGGGTGCCAATGCCTTCTCCTGTCTTATATTAAGAAAACTATATTCTAGAATTAAAGAAAACATGTTTCAAATAAAAATTCGATGCCATTTTCTAGGAAAAATATAACAAAATAGTTCAATATGACATATATATATACACAGAACAAGAATGAGTTTGAAGCATTAATGTCTCAAAAAATAGCACTAGTCATCTATTAAAACTAAAACTTTATTCTTAAGAATTTGTATAGATGCTGCCTCTTCTTTTCCCAGTGTTGGTAGGCCAGTAGAAATACAGCTCAATTTCCATCATCAATAAAATCAGATTTCCTAGCTTAAAAAAAAAAATAGTAAGAACAAATATATAGGTCTTTCTCAACTTTCTGCACCAGAGAAGCAAAGATGTATTAGATACTCTAAAACAGCATGTAATGTAATCAATGCTTATGTTACTGGCTTGCCAAACCTTGTTTGGAGTACATTTTACTTTGGTTATTTCTGATCTTTGAAAAGCAGCTTTGCATAAGTTAGATCAGTAGCTGATAGATTGGTTATGTGATATGATTTGAAGGGGTAAACCCTAAAATATCTCTCTTGTATCCAGAGTACCTGAAAATCTTACCAAACTTATTGAAAGACTTGGGTAAGAGTAAAAACTTTACCTGAGAAGAACAGAAAATTAATTAACAAATCCCAATATACTCATATATGTCCTTCTTCCTGAACCCAGCTCCATTTCCCTTGTTCCTTGCCTGAAAAAAACCCTCTTCATTCTTTGCCAAACATTTGTACATAATTACTGATTTCCATTTCTTCCTATTCTGGATTGGGTTTCCCCTTTCTCTCCATTTGTTTTAATTCTGTACCAGCCTCTAAGTTCCAGTTTAAACTGTCTTCTGATAAAACCTTCATTATTAACTCAAGTAGAAAGGCATTGTCCTTTCTCTGAACACATGAACTTTCTGGTCTGTATGACTCATTTGCCATTTAATCATTTGGTTTTGCCTTGTGACATCTACTCTATTGTATATTTAGCTTTTTTTTTTTTTTTTTAAATGCTCCTTTTCCTTTTTTTTCTCCCATTTTTCTTGTTCAGTTCATTCTTCACACAGCATCTGTAAGCTTCTTCCAAATGTCACTCTCCTATTTAAAACCCATTGCACAACCAATTAGGTCTAAATTCCTACCTTGACTTATGAAAACCACATGAGTATTCTTTCAAGTCCCAGAGTACAGACAGCTCTTTCCTACACTAGGACCATTGCCAATACTATTCTTTTTGCCTAGAATTCTCTATGCTTATCTCTTTATGTGTTTGACTCCTCATTCTTTAGAGCACCATCTATGTGTTACCTCCTCCATAGTCTTGCTCTGACCTGATTCTTTCTGGGTTCTCTGTTTTAGGACCTTATTGCTTTCTTTCATATGTACATTGACTTTTTCCTTATCTCTCATCATCTACTCTTCACCACTCTCCACCCTGCCTCTGCCCTGGAGGCTTTCCCTGTGAATTGCATCAGTGAACTCCTGCCTTCTGGATTCTGAAAATCCTGCTGAAAAAAGTTAAAGTGAAAGTCTTAGTTGCTCATTCGTGTCTGACTCTTTGCAACCCTATGGACTGTAGTCCGCCAGGCTCCTCTGTCCATGGGATTCTCCAGGCAAGAATACTGGAGTGGGTTGCCATTGCCTTCTCCAGGGAATGTTTCCAACCGAAGGATCAAACCCAGATCTCCTGCACTGCAGGCAGATTTTTTACTGTCTGAGCCAGGGAAGTTGTGGATTCACACTGGGTATAGCCAATGAGAGAGGAGATTGAGAAAGTAAGGACTGAGAGCTGTGTACTTATTCTTCTGGCTTCTTCTTTTCCAGGTCATCCAATGGTGGCTATTTCTTAGAAAGTAGATATTGTATGTTTCCATTTTACAGATGAAGAAACAACTCAGAATGGTTAAGAGATACACACAATTACACAACTATGACCCTATGGACTGTAACCCGCCGGGCTCCTCTGTCCATGGTATTTTCCAGGTAAGAATACCAGAGTGGGTTGCCATTTCCTCCTCAAATGAGTTGGTAGTGTCAGGATTTAAATTTAAGTACTTTATCTACATCACCCTGCCTCATTTAACAATTGGAACAATCATAGTCGATCCAACTTTTTATGTCTCAGACCAGTTGAAAACAAGTCTGTCTGCTTCATTTCTCTACCTCTTTGCCTCTAAAATCACTGTCTCTGTGACTTTAGCTCACAACAGAGTATTGGAGGGAAGGTCACCACAGTGTTGATACCATGTGTGTTGACCTGTAGAATGCCTACGGAGTTTGTTATCAAATGTGCTCAGGATCATCTAGACCTGTGACAAATAACCAAGAGTGACTAAATTAAAAAAAAAAAAAAAAAAGGCAGTAATAATCACCTTGAAATATTTCTTGAAGATAAGTCTAAGATATAATAATAACTTAATTTCCAGAATTACTTGAACTTAATTTTTAGCTAAGTTTAAAAAAAAAAATCACTAAAGATCTTACTATTGAGCTGTATATTTTTATATCATATGATTGACCAAACTCTCAATGGGAGCCTATTTTTGAAATCATCATGTGACAAAACCCTTTCACAGTAATATTTCTATATTATATTTTGTTAACTGGAAAAAATTAGTATTTGGAATTTACTGAGAAAACAAATCAAAAAAGTAGAACATAAACTCAGGGAGAATGCAAAATCCTTACAGTTTTTAAATCTTAGAGGTGGTCTTATTCAGAAAATTGTGTGGGGCTTGAAGGAATAGACGATTTACGCTAAAACATCATATGTCCAATACCTCCACCCTTCCCTCTGTATTGAAGAGTTGTAAGAAAAGGCTCTCATTCTCTTAAGAAGATCTGTTAATCTCCTTAAACATAGAAAAGCCAAAAAATATGAAGGATGAGAATGAACCCTAATGTAAATACAGATAAATATGGCGACAGCTGTAGCTGAATAGTTACAGAATTGACTTGAGAAATGAAACCTCTGTACTACACACACACACACACACACACACACACACACTTTGAGTTTATTTATGAAACAGCGTCTTCTAAACATAGAACCTTGCATTGCAGAAAAGGCAATTAAATAGAACAGCATGAGGTTGTCAATCACTTCAACAACTCACAAAAGCATCTACTATCAAAGCAAATAATGTAAATGTGCAAAAAGGTACCTTGCTATCAAAGCGAATAATGTAAACATGCAAAGGCAAAGAATTCCCTGTATCAAATGTCACTCTTTTAACGGCTCACCATTTTTGTGTATGTTTTTGCATATGCTTGATCCTAGTATATCAGTTATTTTGAAATGTGATAGAGGATTGGCCATTATCATTTCTTAGAGGATTTGGTCATAGTGTGAAGCTTTTGAAAGAGGTTGGGACTTTTTTTTTCCTTCTTTTTTTTGTTGCTAGTGTTGTACAAATAAATGGACGGTCACAGCTTATCATCACTTAAAGATGCATGTGCATGCTGCAGTTTACTGAAACATGATTGGCTGCTACATAAATCAATCTGATAGAGATCGGTTCCATGAAGAAGAGATAAATCATTAGCCAGAGCTTTTGGAATGTAATTCATTTTAGATAGTGATTATTGATGATTTAATTTTAGCAGTACATGTACATGTCTAGACCATGATGTTATATAAAATGTTAATGCAGAAGAATATATTCATTTTTAAAAGTGAGTATAAAGAAACCAATTAGAAGTTTACACGCAAACCATGTTAATGAAATAGAAGTGTGGAGAAGTCCAAAGTACTGTTTTACTAAATAAGTTAGAATGTAGCCTTATTTTTTTCAGGCAGAATTCTTAAATCTTTTCTTTAGAGGGCAGCACAAAGAAGTGGCTCCAAACTTCATTCATCCTGTCATATCCAGATGACCATAGGAACATTTTCGATACATATCTTCCAGTGTATCCATTTTGGATACATATCTTCCATATATCCGTTTTGGATACACCTTGGCCTCCATCTCTAGTATTGTTTATACCTTTAGACCCACCATTTCTATTCACAGCGTTTAGAGGGAGTCCTCGTGACGAGAGATCTTGTGTTCGGAAATGCACTGTTTTTATCATGTGGGTAAGTGGGGAATGAGGGACATATGTTCGGTGGTCCTGACACCAGGAACCCAAGTAAGTGACAATAGTATAAGACTGGCAGAGACATGTTGAGAGGTAGACCAGCTAGATGGTGTCCAGGGCTTCCATCTGCAGGAGACACCAGGACATCATTGGGCAATCAATAAGATGGAAGAATTACATTTATTAGAAAATTTCCAAGGAAAGTTATATACCTTGTTGGGACCTAAACTTTGAAAGGCTAGCTTGGAGTGGAAATGAGCTGGTCAAGTAACAATAGCTGGTCGTCAAAATATCTCCTCAGAAAAGTCTTTGATTTACTCAGCGAAGTCTTGAAGTTTGGGTCAGAGATAAAAGCTGCCACCAACAGGAGTCTTCTGTCTTTCCCTCATGAGGTCCTGCTCTGAATAAGTGTGAACAAACATTTAGACTGTGCTGGTTTGCAGGGACACAGAATTAGTACCCTGCCCAAATGCCTGGTTCAAGTCTCCAGAGAGTAGGGCAAATGAAAGCACAGTGGCAGTCCTCAGTGAAACTTTCATTTCGTGTCTCTGGTCTTTGCTTTGTCTAACCCAGAGTGAATCACTCTGGGTTTTTCTAATCAATCTCTAGCCTTTAACAGGGAAATTCACTTCATTGAGGAAATAAAGTATATTACATTTGGTATTTTTTTGTTTTAAATTAATTTTTTATTGAACTATAGTTGTTTGATAATGTTGTGTTAATTTCTACTGTGGAGAAGGCAATGGCACCCCACTCCAGTACTCTTGCCTGGAAAATCCCATGGGCGAAGGAGCCTGGTGGGCTGCAATCCGTGGGGTTGCAAAGAGTCGGACACGACTGAGTGACTTCACTTTCACTTTTCACTTTCATGCATTGGAGAAGGAAATGGCAACCCATTCCAGCGTTCTTGCCTGGAGAATCCCAGGGACAGGGGAGCCTGGTGGGCTGCCGTCTATGGGGTCGCACAGAGTCGGACACGACTGAAGTGACTTAGCAGCAGTTTCTATTGTACAGCAAAGTGAATCAGCTATATGTATACATATAGCCCCTCTTTTTTGGATTTCCTTCTCATTTAGGTCACCATAGGGCACTGACTAGGGTTCCCTGAGCTATCCAGTATATTCTCATTACTTATCTATTTCATATATAGTATCAGTATTGGATGTATGTAGATCCCAATCTCCCAATTCATCTCACCTCCTCCTTCCCACATTGGTATCCATACATTTTTTTCCTCTACATCTGTGTCTCTATTTCTGTTTCTCAATGGATCATTTCTGCAGTTTTCCTTTCCATCTCTTGCTTCTCTGTATATAACTCCTCTCATCTTTGCTTTTGCTTTGGAAGTATCATCATCTAACTCTTAACAGTTCCTCAGTTTACACAGCCTAAGATCTGAGCTGATTAACCTGCCGGTCTCAGAATCCAGTTCTTGCCTTCTCCTTTTATACCTGTGACTCTGTAATTGACTCTATCCCTTTATTCTGAGTGATCCCAGGATCCCCTCCTTAAGTCACACTGGGTACTTTCTTTAGTCATGGACTCCCCAGTAGAACAGCATATCTAGATGGATGTCAGTATCTGTATGAAAATGAAGGCCTCGAATCCAGAAACATCTTGCCTTTTAAATTGCACAGCTGTCCCCTGTCCACCCCTCCACATCTTGATTAAAATAAGGTAAGGCAAAGACTTGTAGTCTGAGAAAGTTTGAGACACTAGGGAAAGAAGCTGCATAGATAACATAAAGGGTTGTCTTCTTTTCAGATCACATCAGATTTCCTCTTAGGAAAATAAACTTTCCTGTGTGTGGTAGTCACACAGGACGTGTGAGACTCTTGATTCCAGACAAGAGAGAAGGACGCTGGCCAGTGCCACATAGTATAAGACGTGTGTGTGTATGTAAGGGAGAGACATTTAGCAGGGAACCCCTGGGAGATGTATGCATTTGAAGAGGAGTTACACAAATCTAGTGTCCTGTCCTGTATTTCTTTTCTTTCTGCTATCTGTAAGCCTCCAGCAAAGTTTTGTGAAATTCCTAGCCTGCTGCAGGCTGTAGGGAGTAATGATACAGGCCCACGTCCACGCTTTGGATTGCGGGGAGCAGAAACAGCACTGGAGAAGGCAGGCTCTGGCAGGAAGAGGTGGCCAGCAGAAGGGTGTGGCAGCAGACAGAGACAGATGGCTGGCTGAAGGGAAAAGTGACAACCCGCACACGTTCTGAAACATATAAGCAACATCTGGGCTTCTCAGAGTTTTGAAGGCACAAGAAATTGCTACAAGACCCAGGTCCCTCAGGGTGGGGTCTCAGACTATTGCTGAACAGTCATTAAAGGGAAGGGTGACCCCTGGAGGCCAGAGCAGCCTACAGCGCGAGCTGCCTTCATTCACTTCTTTCCAGATGCATTCCTTGGTAAATAATAAAAATGCCCACCCCTCCTGAAATGCCAGCTAAGCATTTTGAAAAATGCATTATTTTATTAGGCCATCTTATAGAATTAATGTACAGTTAGAGCTCAAGGAATAAATGCAGACTTAGCAGTGCTGATCCTCTCAGGCACCTGCTACCTGATTCTCCAGAGCCCGAGATTCAAGCATCCTTACTCTTCCTGAAGAAACCCCAGTGTTCCCAATGGCATGGGTGTTTCCTCTCACCCCCTATCCAACCCTTATCCACCACCAAAAAGATGGCTGTTTGCTCTTGTAGTGCATTCTGACCTAGCAGCGCATTTGCTAGAGTTAAAATGTTTTCTTCTCACAGTCTAGTGAATGAACTTTTTCTTAATAAGATTTGATCACATTACATACTTTGGCTTCACCGTCAATCCTATTAGAGGGGAATTCCATGTGTCGGGGAGGCATGTTCTGTGATGAAACCGCCCGGCTAGAAAGTAATGTTTTCAGCTTGATCCCAAGGGCTGCTGGGCTCTGAGGTGTTCACGCTGAAGCAGAGGCATTGGCAGTCGCTCCAGTCAATGGAGAACTGTATCCAGGCCTGGCGGATTATCTTTGAACCTTTAACAAATACGTTAGTCTCTTTTCAAATAACATTCTCAATTTCACCAGTTCAGAAACAGCTTTTGTCTCCTTAAACACAAGTTATGATCCCCAGCTGACTCACAACTTACATACTGATCAAAAGTAGATTTGTTCTGTGGCTTGACTACTGAAAAGGTCTGCCTTCTCTCTGTATCCTAATTCATGACTTACAATAACTAATGTATTGTATCATGCAATTTTGCAGGGAAATATTTTCTGAAGAAGACAGAATTGTCTGATTGGTTTTTGATTCAAGTTGGAAGCACATCATACTGAAGTGAAATAAATATTTAGATTATTTTATAGTTATAATTTCATTTAAAATTTTTGGTTAGCAGCTACTCAGGCACCAGATACTCAAATTGTGATGATTGTCTTAGAGTTCAAAAATCAGAGTAAGAAATTGTCTTTTATTGTGAGCTGACTTTATAGAAGTCTCTATGAATGCTACAAACTTTTTCCAAGTGATGTTTTACAGAATTGCTTTTAAAAACCCCAGAGGGTAAATAGTATTCTCAGAATAAACAGAAAAATGCTGACCTTGTCAGATTCAGCTGCTGAAAGCCAAGCTGTTTTAAGACTTGGAGGATCAAGGGTCATGGTTATAAACAACGCAGATTTTTTTTTTAAATGAAGAAAGTAAGAAATCTAGAAGAAGAAGAAAAAAAAAGGATAGTCAGCTGCACCATGAATACAAGTAATAGATCCATTGACCTTGGAAAGAAAGGAAGGAGTATTTATGTAAAAATATAAAACGAAAGCAAAAACACAACCAAAAAAATGAAAAAAACCAAAAACATTCAGGCCCAAAACTACTTGAGAAAATGTTTCTTAGAGCATATTTAAAGCCGGAAATGAGTCACTTTAACTTCATCTGTTTTTGGTTTCAGAAGGGGAGAAAGGTCAAAGCTTCTTTGTTTTAAGTAAGCTGGTCACTACTTCTGAAGTGTAACTTGATAGGGTTCAGCAGCCTTAATGAAACAGGCATTTCCCAGACACCCCGAGCTGTGTGAGCCCTCAGCAGCAGCAGGCCAAGAACAGGGCTGAAAAAACGTGTCATCAACAGAGGCAAGGTGGAGCGTGACCCTCTCTTGACTTTTGTATCTGGGTGGGTGTTTCTCAGCCACCTCTAAGGACAAGAGAAAGCAGAAATCATCCATTCCTTCCTCCATTCTCAGACATTACCACGCAGTACAGCCCCACAACCAGACCATAACAGTTCCATTTATACCCAGGCACTAGATATAAATCTATTCATTTTACATGTTTCTTTAGTGATGCTTTCTGTTAAGCCTAGGCAAATTAGAGAAATAAGTTAGGAAACAATACTGCTGAGAACGCAAGTACTAACTTCAAGCAAATTCTACAGTCCTAGTGAACTCAGCATCCTTCCAATGTGAACGTCAGAGTGTAAGATGTCAAAAAAGTACTAAGGCGGAAGCTAACTGAGGAGCTGGATTTCAAGAAGTCAGTCCGGTTCCAGCTGTGAGCCTGGGAGGCCAAAACAAACTGCCTTCTTCAGCGGGAAGGTATCCTTTTCCAAGCTTCCCTGGTAGCTCAGACAGTCAAGAGCCTGCCTTCAATATAGGAGACCCAGGTTCGATCCCTGGACCAGGAAGATCCCCTAGGGAAGGGAATGGCAAACCACTCCAGGATTCTTGCCTGGAGAATTCCATGGACAGAGGAAACTGGCAGGCTACAAGTTGGACATGACTGAGTGACTAACACTTTCATTTCACTTTCCATGTCTTCACAGGACCTATGGAGATAAAGATGTCTTTTTTAAAAAATTATTTTTTTACTGGAGTATCATCGCTTTACATTGTTGTGTTAGTTTCACCTGTATAGCAAAATGAATCAGCCTTACATATACACATATCTCCTCCTTTTTGGACTTCCTTCCCATCCAGTACATTAAGTAGAGTTCCCTGTACTATACAGTATGTTCTCATTAGTTATCTATTTTAGACAGAGTATCAAGGAAAGAAGAAGCTGGTGGAAGAAAGAAACAAACCCTGAAGATACAGTCCACCCGTGAAGTGTTTCCATAGCCTTTCCTGTTGGTGGTTACCTCCCCTTTGCTGTTCTCTACTCCATCTTGAACATTCTGTTCCATATACATCTCTGGACCATGGCCTGGTTGTTTCTGACCTTGACTTGCCATCCTTTTTCAGGCCGCTGTATTCCTACCCTTGCTTCTCATGAGCAGTATGTTCACTTTGGGTCATCACTATTGGGCCTGTCACCATTTTGCTTAATGGTTGAGGTTTCATGTTTTTGACCTGGGGTTGAACCCGGAAATGAATAACTTCTCTATACTGGCCCAGCGGCTGAATTATCAGTGCCTTTCTCTGATGATATGCATGTTTTCAATGATTAGAAATGCAGCCTCCAAGTAGGGCAAGAGGGTGATATTTGCATGGGCTGGGGTCAGTAGCAAGATCTGGGGCTGGAGCTACTCCAACATAGATGTTGTTCAAAGAAGTGCTCCAAAGCTGTGTTTAGTACAAGGACAGATCCTATCTTAAATCCTGTAGGACTTCACCATCCCTTTAAGAAGGCAGAGAACTGTTTCCCAATCATGACACGCAACTCTTTATAGTTGATCAAGATTTTTCGTATCTATTGTCTCACGCAATTCACTACAGTCTGGGGCACTTTGGAGAATAGTAATTTCTCTAGTAATTTACATCATCGACAGGGGGCAGGTCTGGAACCAAACTCCACGTTCTATTGCTCCCACAGCAGTGCTGTTTCTTCCAATCCATGCTGCTCTCCAATGGTTATTATAACAAGAGTAAACCACAGTTGCAGAGTTTTAGAGTTGTACGAAACTTTAAATATTACCTATCTTAATATTAATGTTAAAATTATTATTATTAAAAAGATGAAATTTGGCTCTGAAGAAAAGAAGTGGCTTCTGCAGTATTATTGGTAGAAAACACCATATTTCTGACTTCAGATCTTACACACACAGGAGAAAGAGAGAAAGAAGGGAGATTGAGGCATGAGTTAGTAAGGGATAGGTGACAGTAATAAGGACATTTTCAATATGGTCATGGTTTCATGGTAGTAAAATTCAAGAAGGCTCGATTCTGATATGAAAAACATCAATAATTAGTTTGATTTCTCTTTATATAGAATACAAAGGCATATTTGTAACCAAATTTTAAAAGACATTTATAGTTTATAGTTATCTTTAGTTATTGAATATCTCCTGACCTATAAGACATTGTTGGTGATGTAAATATGACCAGGACGTAGTCTCTGCTCTCAAAGTACACTTTATATCAGAGGCATTTTTGGCAGTTTTAAACCATGGCTGCAAACTATTTGACATTCCTGCCATTAAAGGGTGGGATATATGATGTCTCTTCCTTATGAACCTGGTAGGCTTGTGACTGTGTCCACCAATAATGGTGATGCTACATGACTTCTTAGTTATTTAAGGCCATGTATTTGGTGGCCTCAGCTGACATGTAAGAAGTCCAATGATAACTGTGAGCCCACCTTGCTGGGTAAAGGATATGCATATGCCTCCTGTAGGCACTAGCATACCTGCTGAGCCCAATTTTCCCAACAGCCTCACCAAGGCACCAGAATGTGAATAAAGACATCTTGGACCCTCCATAGCAGTCCAGCTGCCAGCTGAATACCACCAATTACTTTCTCAATGCTTTTCAAAATAATAGACCCTCCTGACCAACCCCTGACCAAATTCCTGACCCGCAAAAATCATGAGACATAATAAGATGGTTGCTGTTTTAAGCTACTGAGTCTCAGGGTTTGTTATATCACAATAAATAACTAAGACATGGAAATGATGAATAAAATTCTTTAAGAAATTCTGAAACAATAGGAGGCATTTTCCTGATCTTTAGGAGTTTATAGTTTTTCTGTATTAAGGGGTAAGAATCAGTTACGAAACATTTAGAGAGATCAATAAAAGGCAGAAAAATCAAGGAAATCTTAGAAAAAAGTTAAAATTGAAATGGATCTTGGAGAAACTTCCTCGAAGACTTCACCTTCCAATGCAGGGGACATAAGTTCAGTCCCTGGTTAGGGGGCTAAGATCCCACATGCCTTGAGCTAAAAAACCAAAACATAAAAAGAAACAATATTGTAAGAAATTCAATCAAGGCTTTAAAAATGGTCCACATAAAAAAAATCTTTAAATAAATAAAAAGAAAAAGAAATGGATCTTGGAGATGCAACCTAAGTGAGGAGACAATTCGGAAAAGCAGAACAGCATGAAATTTAATGAGCATCAAAACTGGTGTTAGGCATGATAATGGAGACTACTGTTTATTTAGTGCTTATTATGAGCCAAGAACTCTGCAATGTCTTTCATGTATGATTTCATTTCATTTACAAGGCTTATCTTGTAACTTTTAAGACATGCATTGTTATGCCTTTGGTATGTGGGAGGAAATAAAACAGTTTGCCCAAGGTGAGATAGGTAGCTTCTGGCAGGACCACGTGGGTTATGTCTGACCACGTGGTTATGTCTATGGTTTTAAGCCTCATTTCTACACTGCTTTTCTGAAATCACCTTCACAAAATGAGAAATACAATTGTATTATACACATATCTTAGAACATTACTCATATTAATACAATTCTAAATATATTCTTTAATTTTCTGGGGCTTTAGTAACTAAGTCAAATATAGCATATGTTCTACCTCCTCTTGAGTCCACAATATATATTTGATGATTAAACTTATTTTATCAACATTTGTGACAAGTTTTTCAAATATGACTTTTTAATATGACTATAAAAAAAAAAAATCCCCAGTTTTTCAGTATCATCCTTTTGTCAATAGCCTCTTTTCAGATTAAAAAATTTCTTTGTTCTAGTTGGGACATACCAACACTTCTAAAAGATCTTATTTTGGGGTTTTCTTTGCAAGGACTGAGAAAGTGCCCTCTGCTATGTAACCAAATGCAGTGTTGGTTATTTCATTGATGGTATTTTAACCCCTATAAGCTATTAAACAAACCTGAAATATGATGAAGGAGCTCAAGTTTTAACACACTGAAATAAATGAATAATCCAAATCATATTCTTAGCTTTAACTAAAAGAAAACACATGTGAAAAGGTGCAAAGATCTGCAGGAAGATAGAGTTTAAGTGGTCATCTGGTATAGAAAGGATATCAGGAGATTGAGCAGTGTTGTTCTCTGTGATTTAAATTGTCATTAAAAACAGACTCAATCCTGAAGTGATAATCACAAGCTTTAAATCACCTACTCTGAATGTCTCAGAAAATAGAAACCTCAGCTCTCAGGAGGAAAAAGTAAATCAGTGCAATGTGCCCACCAAAGCAGGCAGTTCTGTGCGGGTGGCAAAGGAGGTTCCCATGTATCCTCATGGCTTAGGCAGATCAGACTGTGCAGTGTTGCTGGGAGAAAATGTCCATGAACAGAAGCAATGCTTTATCCAGAATGAAGAGCTCTTACAACATCACCAGCAGAGGAGTGTTTCAAAAGTAACAATTTAACATACACACACATGCATGCGCGCATACACACACAATGCCAAAAGTCTGTTTTTCATTAAACTGAATTAAGAATATTTGAAAATAGATTAATTGACTGTTTAAAGAAGTAAAATGACTGCAATGGTGTTCTTGCTTGACAACTCGTATATTATAAACATTTTCCTGTTTTTAATTATCCTATTATATGGAAATATCAAGATTGACTAATTTAATCCTCTGTAGTTGGGCATCAGATTTTCTTCTCCTTCGCTACTATGAAGAACTTACTTGAATATAAGTCTTTGTGCACATTCAAAATTTCTTTCAACCACATTCTTAAAATTTAACTTACTGTGTCAAAGAGTGTACATGTTTTTCAGACATTTTGTACATAGCACCAATTTGTCCTGGAGGCACATCATGCCAAATTATACTTTGTAAGCTAGGAGAATGGTTCTTTTCTTTTACTGAGTCTAACAATTTAAGTATTTTTCACTTCAAAGATGTATAAATTTACTAAGTCTCTTTTTTTCCGTGTATTGTTTTTTAATCTTCTACGTGCATTTTTTTTCTGATGTATTTTTTTAAACCATCAATTATACCAATATCAATATGTTCCTTAAAGGTTCCCACTTTGTTGTTATGATGTTTAGCTAATCGCCTGTAATGTCTTCTAGATTTTTATTGTTTAATTTAAAGAGGACATTTTTAATTCACCTAGAAATCATTTTGATATTTGAGAATAAAAAGTAATTTATTCCTTCTACTTTAAAATAAAACAAGTATATTAAAAGCTATATGCCCAAATTTAATTTTTGTTCAAAATCATCATCTTAGGAAGTAGTTACACATTCTAATGATACTCAGAACAAATTTATAGCTTTCATCTAAAATTGTCTTCAATGACAGTAGAAACTTTATAAAACCACATAAACACACCACTGTGGAGTTTGCAAGCGGCTTTGATTCTGATCAGAAGTGGAACGACTCAGCTTGATCACTTACCTTATGCAGCAGACTTGGCTTTGATTAGCTTTTTGCTCTCTCTAAAAATACAATTTGACCTCAATTGATGAAGATTCAACATCACTAAGAATATTTCAAAAGATTTGGACCAATGGTACCTAAAAATTCCCCAAAGAGGACTTCCAAAAATATTCTGGGTAGTGCAATAAATGTTTGTCTTCTAGAAGTGACTAATTTGAAACTGGCAACACTAATTTTGTTGTATCCATTCTGATTTGGTTGTTTGAATTTTGGTCTTCATTATTTAAGAATTGTACTCTCCATATTTTCTTTAAAAATCAGCTTTGTAAGTTACTAATGTTGGTATCAAACATGTCTTGTGTGATTCCAAAATGTTCATGTATTTGTGGGAAAAACCATTCATATCAAAACAAAGAAGTGTGTGTGTGTGTGTGTGTGTGCATGTGTGTGCGTGCCTGTTTTAAGCAGACTAATTCTAGGATATATGTAGCAAAGTATCTCACTGAGATAAAATTATGAACAATATTCTTATTAAACACAGATTCTTCTTCTAGTGGACTTAATAATGAGAAGCACAGCAAACTATGAACACAAATAATATGTTATACTAATTAATAAAAGTGTATTTTCTAATAACACACATTTTGGACAGAAACTTTATTTCCAGAAATACCAAAAAGAGCACAGGAATATCTTCCATGGAGTCATGAAGGGGAAGAAGTTTCATTTAGAGGTGGTAAGGACTTCCCTTGTAGCTCAGTCAGTAAAGAATCTGCCTGCAGTGCAGGAGACCCGGGTTTGATCCCTGGGTTGGGCAGATCCCCTGGAGAAGGAAATGGCAACCCACTCCAGTATCCTTGCCTGGAAAATCTCATGGACAGAGGAGCCTGGTGGGCTGCAGTCCATGAGGTCGCAAAGAGTTGGGCATCACTTGAGTGACTAACACTTATTTACTTACTTAAGGTAGTGTACCTCAATTCTTCCTGTTCACTTTCTTTTTTTTCTTCACTGGGAGTGTCAGTGGACTCTGAAGCTACCAGTCTCTTCCCACTCCTGGGCTCTAAGATATTTGATTTTGTAATTCCCAAATTGGAATTGTTCAGAAACATTAAGCACTAATTAAACAAGCAAAACCCTATACATTTGAGAATTCTGGTTAGTCTTCTGAGAAAGGACTATAATTAGAAAAGAAAGGGGGAGCGGGTAGGGGATTTAGCCTTCAAGTATGAAAGGAAGAGTAATGAAATGATTGATTAATTCTTTACCTTTGGAGTCTGCTAACTTTGTGACCTGTAACCTCTTAATTCTTACCTGGAAGGCTTTGAGGTCGTTTTTTGTTTTTTGTTTTTTTTTTAATCTTTTTGCTCACGCAAGTTTAAGGAGCACCAGGCTAAGAACACAAATGGAAGCCCCCTGGCTGTCCCTCGTCTCTTCCCAGCCCAGCTTTATTCTGCACTTTGAAAGGTCTTGTGTGCACGTGGCTGGATGTCATAGTCACACGTCCACATTCGAGCTCTGTCCATCTTCCCCTTTCCCTCAACAGCCACTTCATATCCATAGCTCAGGCCCAAAAGTACCCACATAGGTGGTCTGCCTATTACTGAAAGAATGGACAGGAAGGAGCCTCTTCAGGCCTCAGAAGCAAGTTCATGGCCATGAGAGCAGAGTATAGAGGGCTGGGCTCAGGATCCATGCCGTCTTAGCACAGGGTCCTCCTCGCTGCATGGCAAGGAGGATGGCTGCAAGAGCCCAGGGAGTCTCTAAAGCACAGAGCTTGGGACGCTTTGGACTCAGTCCCTGGCTGTTTCCAGGGACTGGAATCTTGGTTACTTATCCAGCCTTGGTTCCCAAACCAGCACTTTCATTCTGCCATGTTCTTCCCAAAGACCACAGCTTTGCCTGAGACCTTGATCTTAAATATTTTTGACTCCACTTTCTTCTGCTGATGACTTGAATTTCTGTTTGTCTGCTCCAGGCTCCTGGAGCATCTTATTAATCCAGAGAACTAGAATCTCTGCTCAGCATCTTTCTAGTACAATCATGATGCTGATTGCTATTCTTAGCTCACACCACAGTCCGCCTTCTGACACCTACTATGCTCTAGTGGGCTTGCCCTCTGCTTTCATGGTCTGGTCTGATCTGGAATCAAGTGAAGCCTCTGTAGAAGAGATTCCAACAAACATACTTGTCCTGGGAAGGATGGCTCCAGGCCTACAGAGAAATCAGGAAAGAGAGCAATCAGGCCCAGGGACAGGCCTCTAACAGACTGTTTCTAATTCATTACCTTTAAGGTAGTAAGAGGCCATCTCAAAGGGAGGTCTCATGTCCCTTCTGAGCATATGTACAATTATCCTAAAAGGAGTCAAGCAAATTTACCTTTAGTGCAGGCCTTACCTTGTAGAAGCATTCTTGCCTTTCATTTTACAGATGCTTGAAATTACTTTAATGGGTTACAATCTTTCATTCCATAATTAGAGACAAAAGGCTTAAAATACACAGGCCTGACTATGGTTAGGCATTTACAGAAACTCATTCACACTCAAGTGTCATCAGTCAATCAATCAGTTAGCATCTATAAATGGCAGACATTAGATCTCTTCCTTTTTGATGAGCATGTGTAGGGGGAAAGATAGTAGAAAGACACTTCGAAAAATCGATGCTTCTGCATATGTGGGTGGAATTACCATTGAGACAAGGAAAGAGGAACATAAATGGAAGGTTGAGAACCTCGAAGACAACACTGAAATCTTCACAGATTCACTCACTTTCTCATTGCCAGACTGAAGGCAGAATTCAGTCCAGTTCAATTCCACCTTCAGGACATAGGTTTCAAAGAATATAATCTATAGATGCTTAAAGAGTGATGTGATTATGTTTGAAGAACACAGTGTCACACTACAGATTTTGTGTAGAGAGACAACAGACATCTTTAGCTTACTCTTTGAAATCTGAATGCGCAGTTGGGAGGCAGCTTTTCATGTTGTGTGGAGTCTGAGGGTGTCATGCACTGAAGAATGGGGTTGGGCCTATGGTTACCAGGATCTTTGAATAGCTACCTTCATACATCATTTCCTGCTCTCATCTTTACTTTTAATCTTAGGGCAAACAAATTTCATAGCAATAAATGTAATCATAGCTAACATTTTTTGTTGTTGTTGTTTGTTTGAACAAAGTAGTGGGCTAAATAAGCTACTTGGATTGCATTACTGAATCCTCATAGCAACCCTAGGAGATGAGTTTGAGGATCGAGGTTAGGGAATTTTACTAAACTTCCAAAATTTATGGAGGCTGATAGTACCGGGATTCTAATTTCATTTCATCAGTGCTCATGGATATTTTCGTTGTCCAGTGCTAAGTAAGAGCTACACTTCATGGTTTCTTCTGTATATTTTGTGTTCATGTCACTCTTTGCCTCAGGACTTTGGGTTAGAGGAAATGTTTTGCAACAGTAAAGGGATGACTAAACGTCATAATCACCTATGATTTAACTGTTCCCAGGATAACATGTTTCCAGCTGATGTAACCGCTCAATAAGTGAAATAAAAATAAGTGGCATAAAGCTATCCTTAAAGATGGCTAACAATAATCTAATATAGTGAGAAATGGATTTGGCTTTCTCATAGTAATTTAAGTAGGGCAACATGCTTGAAATGCTACTTTGAAACATGCAAATAAGTTTGATGTCCATCTGCTTCTCAGAACTTCTCTGCTTACAGGATTTTCTTCTTCCTTAAGTAAACAAGCTAGAATGCTCTGATTAAAGTAGTTTAGACACATGCTAGAATGTTTGAGAGAAGCAGCATTTTTGCTACAAGATCCTTTACTCCTAGAAGGTGACACTGGAGTCACAGTGGGAATTATAGGATTATTGAAACTACATAGCAATTGATTTACTGATTAATTAGATATTAGTTGCAGAAACATTTATTGAGCATCAATGAGAGATAATGGATTAATATTACCATGGTTTATTCTGTGGAGAACATGAATATTAGACATATACAGGCTCAGGGTTCTTGGTTTGTATCAATAAAAGCCTGCTGGAGCTCACATTGAATCAAGAGATTTATTTGAAGGAGATACAGGATTCTAAGAAAGGGAATATAGTAAGGGATGCTCCAAGAGGCGATGGAACTTACTCCTTTATCACTGTGGCCATGCCTACTGTTGGCACATGGAAGAACTTGATTAACAGTTGCAGCATAAATTGACGGCTGAATCAAGAACAGAAATGTCTATACTAGAAAACCCAGAAAGTGGTCAATTTCCATGTTTCTTGGTTTTCATGTTGCCCATACTCACTTGCTAGAGAATATGGCTGCTCTACCATCCTGGAGTTTAGATAGCATAATCCAGCTATACTTCTGCATCATGTGTGATTCAACTGGCTCAAAGTGAATGCCCAGCCATAAGACTCGGCGTAGCCTTCATGGCCAGAAGTGGGATTATATGGAAAAATATGACTGCTGGGTCCACCTAGAGAGAGCAGTTCTGAGGTCGATGTTTACTGCAGCCTCAGCACATAACTCAAGAAGTGTTTACGCCAAGCTAAAAATGAACTGTGCAGCACCAGGCCCTTTAGATATGTATATAAATATATGTTGTTGCTCAGTGTGCTACACTCGAGCTCTCTCACTCTACTCACTCTCCCTGCAAACATGCTACTTACACCCATGTTTTCAAAAAATCTGATAAACTGATTGCCAAATCTACATTTTATTTATTTATTTTTTTAAATTTTATTTTATTTTTACACTTTACAAAATTGTATTAGTTTTGCCAAATATCAAAATGAATCTGCCACAGGTATACATGTGTTCCCCATCCTGAACCCTCCTCCCTCCTCCCTCCCCATACCATCCCTCTGGCTCATCCCAGTGCACTAGCCCCAAGCATCCAGTATTGTGCATCGAACCTGGACTGGCAACTTGTTTCTTGTTTCTACATGATATTTTACATGTTTCAATGCCATTCTCCCAAATCTTCCCACCCTCTCCCTCTCCCACAGAGTCCATAAGACTGTTCTATACAGAGTGAAGTAAGCCAGAAAGAAAAACACCAATACAGTATACTACGCATATATATGGAATTTAGAAAGATGGTAACAATAGCCCTGTGTACGAGACGGCAAAAGAGACACTGATGTATAGAACAAATCTACATTTTAGCACAGAGCCCTCTCCTGAACACCAGATTCACATACCCAGGTTCTTAAATTCCCACACATGTCTACTAGACACCTCAATTTTGATATGCTCAAAGCTGAAATCTTCCCTCCAAAATGTATACCTTCTCCAGTGTTTTTTAGCATATAAGAATGAACACAGGTTTTGAACATGTAGTAAAGACTGTGATGAATGTTGGCAAGCCTCTCTCATTAGAGGCAAAAATATTAAGATACAAAAAGGACATCTTGGAATTTGGAGCAGAAAATTACAATCTAAAAACTGCCAGCAATATCGCACATTAATAAAATGTGTGCCCACACATAGTCTGAAAACAATGTGTCATTTGGGAATTCAAATCAATTTATTTGGCCACAGGAGTAAACCTCAATAGTAGGGTGGCAATACATCCTAGTTTTCCTGAAAGAGTTCCAACTTATTGCTGTTGGTCCAACCGCCTATCTAGTTTTATATCTGTTTCCAGTGTTTTGTTCTTGGTGAAGTATTATTAATAGATGGATTAAAATCGTCTTGGATGGGCTTAGTAGAAAGAATTCCACTTTTTAATTCTAGTTTCTGCCATGGGCTCATCTAGTAACATGGGAGATGTATTCTCAGTGAACAGAGTTCTCATTGTAATACCAGTGACAGGAACTAGTGATAATCCATTTCTCTGTTCCTAGCTTTTTTCAGACACAATATGGCTAAACTCCCATTTCATCTAAAGACAGCTAACTGCATGTGGTATCCATATGGTAATGGGAGGGGAATCACATACTCTGATACCCCTGATGGTACTTGTTAAACTAATTACTTGTGCCAGGGTCCGTACAGTGCTCTATGAGATTCATGAAGTCGTCAATCAGTGGAGTCAATGAGAAACATGGGAAAAGATAAGTTGGGTGTGCATGAAGAATAAGTAGGTAATAAAGGCTGAGCAGCATTGCCCTGGAAGACATACACAGTAATTTAAATACTCTTGCTACAATAAGTTTGGTATTTATTATATGGTGCAAATCTATTCAATTGTTTGATTTGGAGGAATGCTTTTAAAATTTCCTGCAGAATGAAGTTCAAGTTTCTTGTCCTAGAAGCTTTCTACCTAACCTTCACGTCTTACTTCTTGCCTCTTTCCTCCATGTACCCTTCAGTTCTGCTGCACCTATACATCAAATATGGGCTTCCCAGGTGAAATTAAAAGATGCTTGCTCCTTGGAAGAAAAGTTATGACCAACCTAGACAGCTTATTAAAAAGCAGAGACTTTACTTTGCCGACAAAGGTCCGTCTAGTCAAAGCTATGGTTTTTCCAGTAGTCATATATGGATGTATAAAGAAAGCTGAGCACTGAAGAATTGATACTTTTGAACTGTGGTGTTGGAGAAGACTCTTGAGAATCCCTTGGACAGCAGGGATTTCCAACCTGTCCATCCTAAAGGAAATCAGTCCTGAATATTTATTGGATGGACTGATGCTGAAACTGAAGCTCTAACACTTCGGCCACCTGATGCAAAGAACTGACTCTTTTGAAAAGATTCTGATGCTGGGAAAGATTGAAAGTGGGAGGAGAAGGGGACAGAGGATAAGATGGTTGCATGGCATCACAGACTCAATGGACATGAGTTTGGGTAAACTCCGGGAGTTGGTGATGGACAGGGAGGCCTGGCGTGCTGCAGTCCATGGGCTCACAGAGAGTCGGACATGACTGAGCGACTGAACTGAATTGAACTGAGGTGGCACTAGTGGTAAAGAATTTATCTTCCAGTGCAGGAGATGTAAGGGTCTTGGGGTTGGTTCCTGGGCTGAGAAGATCTCCTGGACAAGAGAATGGCAACACACTCCAGTATTCTGCCTGGAGAAGCCCATGGACAGAGGAGGCTGGCAGGCTACAGTCCATAGGGTCTCAAAGAGTCGGACACAACTGAAGTGGCTTAGCTTGCATGCAGGGTAAATTACAACATGAAGTTGAGTGGTGAAAAATATTTTCAAGGTCCAGATCAAGATTCCTGAATGGTAGACTGTCTGAAGTTCAGACTTTATTCTGTGGTTCTCAGTGTTTGAGCAGGAGTTAAGCATCCTCATGTAGTCTGAAAACTGTATGTGAGATGGTTTCATAGGAGGAGAAAAAAAAAAAAAAAGGAAAACCAGAAGGGATTAGCAGAAAACCACTGTACCAACTAGATGAATGATAAGCAAAACTGCTGCTGCTGATAAGTCGCTTCAGTCGTGTCCGACTCTGTGCGACCCCATAGATGGCAGCCCACCAGGCTCCCCCATCCCTGGGATTCTCCAGGCAAGAATACTGGAGTGGGTTGCTATTTCCTTCTCCAGTGCATGAAAGTGAAAAGTGAAAATGAAGTCGCTCAGTCGTGTCCAACTCTTAGCGACCCCAGGGACTGTAGCCCACCAGGCTCCTCCATCCATGGGATTTTCCAGGCGAGAGAGTACTGGAGTGGGGTGCCATTGCCTTCTCTGTAAGCAAAACTAGGTAAGTGGTAAGCAGTGCTGTCCTGCAGCCAGATTGTACTGGCTTGTAAGAGCCAATTGCTAAGTTTTCAGGATTTTTGTGGGTTAGTTTTTATATACAATCATAATAAAAAAATGGAATTATGTAAACTTAGAACTAAATAATTTATATAAAAATAAAAGTAATAAACACAAAACTATTCACTTCATACTCATTTTACCCTAGTTATCTATGCATTTGAGGTCACATATATCTGTAGGGTTCAAATAAGATAAATTATGTATTACTCCACATCTCTTCCCAACTGTGTTTAGTGGCATTAAGATGGTAACTTGAAACTCATGATGGGAGTATTTATTCTACAGCAGCTGGTAAATGCTCCAATCATGACTTTCCCCTACAAAATTAGAACTGGTTTGCAATTATTAATATTTTTGCTAATACTATAACTTTATGCTTTATCCCCTATGTTTATCAAGGACACTTAATATATAAAGTAATACATTTAATACATTTCTTTGGCCAAACTTGTAGTGGAATTATTATAAGAGTATGTACACATTGCATAGTAGTCTTTTTTTAAGAATCCATAAAAATATTTCCCTGTGTGAGTTCAGAAACAAAAAGAGTGTTATGTAAAGGAGCGGGGAAAAATCAGTTAGTATTGTATTTTTGGTAAATTCCAACAACAAAAAATATATATAAACACATATTTTCAAATAAGGTCACATTCTGAGGTTCTGGGTGGATGTGAATTTTGGGGGGATTCTGTTCAACCCACAACAGCTCATAACTGAGTTCAAGATTGCAGGAAATATTACAATAACTTAAAAATTACAGATATGGTTTTTCTAAGTAACAAGATTATATTCTGGTTTATTTCATATTACATCCTCACTCATTTTTCACATGATTTAATGTCTCCTTCCGTCACTGCTCTAGTTTCGGAAGGCTGTGGCTTACCCATAAGAAATGGTAAACTCTCCCCTGTGGTTGATCTTTATGGGAATACAAGATGACAGGTAAGCTGATGCACTCTTTCTAAATATCTGACCCACAAATGTAGCCAGACACGTAAAAATAAAATCTGTGTTTCCTAGCTGTGTGGTTATGTTAATATCAGACAAAGTAGACCTCAGACAAGGGTACTGCCAGAAATAAAGAGGGCATTTCATAATGATAAAAGGGTCAATTCATCAGGAAGACATATTTTAAATGTGCATTCACCTAATAAAAAGAGGCTCAAAATCTGTAAAGCAAAGATATAGTCAAATCCGCAATCATAATTGAGCATTTTTAATATTTCACTCTCAATGATTGATAGAACATATAGACAAAATTATCAACAAGAATAAGAAGAATTTGAACTGTACTATCAAGATTCTTGGACAAAATAGTATTTATAGAACACCCCCCCCACCCCAAGACTAAAAAATATACATTCTTTTCAAGTTTATACTGAAAGTTCTCCAAGGTAGATAATGCTGCTGCTGCTACTGCTGCTAAGTCGCTTCAGTTGTGTCCGACTCTGTGTGATTCCATGGACTGCAGCCCACCAGGCTCCTCAGTACATGGGATTTTCCAGGCAAGAGTACTGGAGTGGGTTGCCATTGCCTTCTCTGAAGGTAGATAATAGGATAGACCAAAGGATATTTTTAAAGAGTATATATTCTCTAACCACAATAGAATTACATTAGAAAGCAATGATACATTAAAAAATCTCCAAATATTTTGAAATTAAAAAAAGAGTTGTTTAATAACTCAATTCTTAAAAAGGATGTCAGTTAAACAACTTGGTCAACTCTATGAATTCCTGGTAGCCAAAGAAAAATTTTGATCTAGAAAATTAAAAAAACTCAAAATCAAAAATCATTTTGAAATGTATGGGTAATGGGGCTCTTAAAGTTTTTATATATTGCTGTTAATCACTGGCTTGCAGCATCTATAAATATATATTCAGCAATATAAATAATCCTTTCAGATATGCTTAGATTATTTACAAAAATACAATATATTGCTTTTCATGGTTCTATCTTTTAAAACTTCAGGACCTCCAAACCTTTCTTGAGCAGTGGAGGGAGTTACCAATTGTCTTGGAAATGTAAAATAAACACTTTTTTCTATATATGTTGATGCCATTGTTTATCGACTATTTACTCAGCTCCAATGTAATTGGGGTCATTAGCAAAGTAAAAGCAGCTCAGATCTGTCAATACTTGACCTTTAAAATAGTTGTACATTCTGTGTTCCAGTGCAGTCTTAGATGTTGTTGCAGTACAAGTAGAAGGAGAGGTGCCATTCCTTGTTGAAAACTTTCTGAGGAAAAAAAAAAATCTTCTGCTGTAGACATGGTGTTTCAAAATTCAGACAAAATGTATTTCATGGAAAATCTATTTTGAGATCAACATTCATTTGAAAAGCTAAAACTAGCATCCGGATAAAAAAAGGAAGGGATGAAACATCAAACTGAAAATATCTTCCTATATTGTGACATTTTCTCAAATGTAAATGAGACCACCTTTAAGGCTGTCACAAGCAAAGAAATTCAACTGGGGTCTTGATGACTGAAGGGATGTTGAAGAATCTCTCATCAGCGGACCATAAAGGATAAAGCAAAAGCTATCAGTAATGTGCAGATGTTATCAGGATGTGACTTCAGCACAACCCCACATCCCAGTGGAGAGACAAAACTGCAGATGTTTAATGTATTACAGACACCAACCGCAAGTTCTGTTTGGCTTCTCCTACTTTATAATGTTTAATTTTTTTAAAGACATGAGTTGCACTTTTGGAAGCGCTTCACCCAACCTTCATCACTTTGTAAGTCTAACTGATTACTACTAAGATGCTGGGAGCTCTGGGTAAAGGGGCAGATCAGTTATTCCTTGGATGTGGGACAATGCGGAGTATGCAGGCGTGAGATGCATTTCAGCATTCAAACGAAAGTGATAGGAAGACAGTTCTCACTGTTGTGTGATAGAAACCCTAAGTGCCCAGTAGACCTGTGTACAACAAATCTGATAACAAATCTGCTCAAGTCCTGACGATCAAAGGAATTCATAGAAGTTAGGATTTGTTAAGTACAAAATGTTTGGAAATATGAAGCCAACAGTTCTGCACAGATGATTCTTTTATTTAAGTTAAAAATGACAGGGTTAATGATTTAGTAGATTGTTAACACAGCTTCGAAAGAAATTATTTTCCTTGGTGAGAATTCACTTTCAGAGAACGGCTGGGTTTTGATTTTTACGTTCTTGAAACAGCCAGTTGCGAAGTCATGAACCTAGATTTCTCTCATATTGACTAGTTTGAGATCATTTTCCAAGAAAGTTTTGTTTTTCAATTAAAAGCGGCCTCCCTCTGCTCTGTTCAGAAGCAGCTGCACTCTTCCACCCAACACAGGTCTCCCATGGTCCTCTTTGCTCTCCACCCTGGTGGTGCTTCTCTCCCTTCTGGAGTCAGTAGGACCTGCCCTTCAGGGTCTTTAGATCTAATAAGCCTAAATCTTCTGGATCACATGGACTGAAGGTTATAGAGCAAATCATAGAAAAGTAGGCGCAGGGGGCTGGTGATTAAAAAAAAGATGACCTCTTAGAGAATAAAAACCACTCTAATTTGGGAGATGGGCTTGTGTTTCAGGAAAAAAAAAAAATTACATTCTAAAGAGTAAATATTAGGAACCATACCAAAGAATTACATTTTAGTCATTACATTTGGTAGAAATGATTAAGTCTGGTATTTAAAAGATAAAAAATCAGAGGCGGATATCACCTGGAATAATGGCATATATATGAGCTCTTAAAATCATTTTCTGGAGATTCATGGAAGAGTAAAGCCAGGAAATGGGGATAATATACTGCACTTGATTCCAAAAGGAAGACACAAGACAGGCACAAAATAAAAAGGAGAGTCGTGCTTTATCCTAGAAGGTTCAAGTAAGTAAAGAAATTCTGATCTGATCATGAGAAAGAAACCAAATCAATGACAAAGCAATTCCTGATCTTAAACCAAATAAAAACCAATCCCTAAAAAAAAAAAAAAAACCCTGGGTTTTAAGCATATTTACCTATTTATGTCCATATGGACTCAAGTGTAATGGAAAGTGAACACAATTCATCTTTAAAGGATGGTTTCTTGTGGGCCTTCATTCTCTTCATATTTTTTTTCCCCCTAGTGTCCAATACAATGCCTGGTACTTTGATATTGTCCAAGAATGTCTATTTAATCATCGACCAAGAGGAAAGAACCCTATTCTGAATAGTGGATGAAGTAAAAGAGTCAAATATTTGAAGACTTCAACATTCTTTGTCTAAAGGACCACTAGAAATTTGTAATAAAATTTTATGTAATTTTTATGTCAGGATAGGCAACTACAGAAGGAATGAAAGAAGATTCTTTAGTGTAAGATGGTTCCACCCTTGCTAAGATGTGACCGACTGAAAAACTCAAAATATTTTGAGGAGATGTTATCTGCCAAAGGGATTACCACAATACATGGAGGATCAAAGAAAATTCCACATTTTACCCTGGTGATTAGCTGTAATTAAATAAAGTAAGTCTTTTTAAACTTCATTAGCAGCAAGATGTTCGCTACAGCAGAGTGGGCACAAATCACCCATTCTTAATTAAAAGATAATCCACAGGATGGCCATAATCTTCTTCAAAAAAATACACCATTTCCCCCTGAAAGATTTTCTCATCAAATAAGGATAAATAACAGTTTCTATGAGTTTAAGCCATGAAGGAATGGATGCTCTTCCCGTTTGCCTGAGTGAGTGCTGCGTGTGGCTGATAACATCACTTTGGCATGCTATTATCTAAAATGGTAGAATACCTCACTTCAGCAAAGTCTGACATAAATCTTTGAAAACAAAGACATTGCATATGTATGAGCTGAAATAGATATGACAGTGTTGGCACATTAATATTCCTGTCACTAGGGGGTTTCAAACTTTTAAGGAGAGGATGAGAATGAATTCAGACTGTAGCTGGTAAAATAGGGCAACCTACAGTAGAACAATTAGGCATTGCTAACCAGAATAAAATATGTACAAAGAAAGGTTCCCCTGCTCCCTGCCTTGGGTTAAAAAAATGACTGTAGGGTTATCTCTTGGGAATGCCAAGAATAATTAATTTGGCTTAGAGATTTGCATGGTTGTTCTAAGCATACTAATAAGAATGTTCCATGAAGACCAGTCCCAATCAACAGAAGCAAGAACAGATTTTTTTTTTTTTTCTTGTGTAGCCACTGTGGCGGGTCATGGCTAACAGATGTTTCCACTTATTCCTCAACAGCCCTTATAAAAAGTAACCGTGGGGCCTAATTGAATAGTTCTCCACGTAGTTGGATCTGCATAGAAAATAGTCCTATGACTGTATGGTTTTACAATGATTTCTTTTCCCATATTTGGTGGCTGATATGAAAAGCTTTACCATAACCATAGCCTTTTCAATTAACTTTTCAGAAGAAGTAAACGGTTGAAAAATAAACTCTTTCCTACATCCTACTCTGGATGGACTTACTGTGTGTTGGGAAGTCCCTACTTGGACATGCTAACCATTTTAGAAAAGCCTTGCGAATCATCAAATTCTAGAAAATCATCACTTACTAGGGAAAATGACACAGTAGTTGTATGAAATTTCATTCTGGAGAGGAGTGGGCAGGAGTTATTCAACACCAGGGTCCCAGTGAAAAAATCATCACTAAGTTACAGTTCTGATGTTTGAAGCTGACGTTGAAACGTTAGAATGTTTCTTTTGGTAAAACATATATGTTGACCTGGTGAGTGGATAGGAGGAGCTGCTTAGAAGAATTTTTTTTTTTTTTTTTTAACCAAAAGCTGTGTAGACATTTTGCTGTTGCCCTGGGAGCCTTGGTCTGAGCCTGGGCGGCAGCCACCACATGCAGAAAAAAACACTTCGAAACCTCTGCTTTGCCAAAGAGACGAGAAATAATATCTGACAAAGGCATCATGAGCAAACATGATGGCAAATCAGCAATTATGCAGGCTATAAAGGAGAGCACATCTCACTTCCAAATGTCTTTTTTCTTCTTCATATTTTACTAGTAACATCTCATAGAGGTGCTTAGGTCAGTGTTTTTAAAAACAATTTAATATATGACTGTGCTTTGGGTTTGGTTTAACTCCTTTATTACACTAATGCTATCTGTCATTTCATGCATGTGTCAGCATTGTTTTTGAATGGCAAAAAGGTTGGGATAAACCAAGCACAAAGAGACTCTTGCAGCTTACTACATGTAACTTTGTTTTAGAAAGGAACAAATATTCCACAAAGATAGGTTATAGGCCACTTGCAGAATATTGCTGTCTCTTAAATGGAGTCATATGTTGAAAGAAAGGCTTACAATAAATCTTACTTACTTAATAATATATTAGTGAAAAAAAATCACATCAAGTTTGACCAGATCCAAGTTGCACAGCTTCACTTTTTAATCTCAGACTCTCTTGGAATGTATTGTTCTTGATTTTGGAAAATAAGAGAAAGGTTTTTAAAAGGAGTTACAAAATTAAATTTACATGTCAAAATAATCACTTTGTTTTTTATCAAACAGTATAGCATGAAAAACTTAGATGTACAAAATGAATTTTCACCCCATTTTACAAGTAAATTATCATTAAAAGTATGTATTGGGCTTCTTAGGTGGTGCTAGTGGTAAAGAACCTGCCTGCCGATGCAGTAGACGCAGGAGACATGGGTTCGATCCCTGGGTTGGGAAGATCCCCTGGAGGAGGAAAAGGCAACTCACTCCAGCATTCTTGTCTGGAGAATCCCAAGAACAGAGGGGCCTGGCAGGCTACAGTCCATAGCATCGCAAAGAATCAAACACAACTGAAGTGACTTTGCACACAAAAACATGTATGTTGAATGAAACTTCAGTTCAAGTTTCAATCAGGATTGATATGAAGAAAACAACAATACTAATATGATAAGTGGAATGGGATAATTACCTCAGAAATATAAAATACAACTTACACTTTCTCAAAATCTTTGCCTCTTCATTTCATAATAATCAGTTACTAATCAAAGATATGCTATATCTCAAATAAGCGAGATGTTTATGGTATAAAATTATTAATATGAACTATAAATGAAATAAAGCTACTTGGGCCTTGAAAATGTTCACTTTCATGTTGATTCATTACAGATAACTAATGAATTGCAGCCTCTTCTTCCCCTGACATATTTGGGATGGTTTACATGACTTTGAAATGGTTTAAATATTTTACCACCCACTAAAGAATGTTCTGAAGAGGGGAAGAAAAACATGTATTTATTTTTTTGGTGGTCATTTTTTGTCATCTCATTCAGTATCCAGGAATCTAGGAATCTAGTATCTAGGAATACCAAAGACATTCTGTTTAAAGGAGAAAGGAAAGAAAACTTGGTCAAATATATTAAAATACAAGAATATATTTTAAAGATTATGTTAGAAGATTTTGATAATTAGCAATCAATCTACTTAATACATGGTCTTCAGTATGAAACTGTTGTTATGATCTCTGATAAATGTATGCGTTAATCAAGCTACCTATAAAGTGACCTTAGATGAGGGTGTCCCTAAAATTATGTCTAAAAACATCAGTTACGATTTTAGAAAGCACTAGAAAGATGTATTTTTTCCCAACCACATTCACATAAATTTATTTATGCCCTTACAATTTCCTTCTTAGGATAATCTCTTTTATTCTGTAAGATCATATATATTGAATTTACTATGGCATTATGATTTTCTCATGACCATGAAAGTCAGAATTTCAGCATACCACTCTTAAAGCTATTATACCCCCTTATTTATTATGTAAAATGCACCTATTGTGGTCTAGACACTTGCTAAAGCTAAAAGCTTTTATTAAAACACTTCAGACATATAATCATATTTGATTTCAAAGATACAGGATACTATATCTTGTTTATTTGAATTAAGCATTTGTCTCACGTGTTAGTATACTATACACATTTCATGGTTTACATTGAACAAAAATGGCCCCAGTTTGTTTCTATATGGAGTTGAAACATTTAACACATAATCATTTCATATGAAATGTAGAGAACATATCTACAAACAAATGTGAATTGGGTATTATCAATGAAGAATACACCCTGAGACATTGATACCATTTCACGTTACATGTTATGGCACTTCATTATCTGGCAAAATAAATCTTCCATATTTTGCTACCACTTTACATAAAATAAAGACCAACTTCTTTTCTTATCCTTGCACTGCTTACTCCTGAAAAAAACAGATATGTTTTGTAAGAGAAGTTGTTCTATTAAGATGTATGTCTGCTTTCCTTCGGAAGACAGATTAGAGTGCTTCAGCTGCCACTAAAGTTGTCGCTCTTTGTAACAAAATGTAGCGCTGCAAATATAAAAATGCGAAGTGTAATGTAGAGTCAAATGTCTCTCAGCACAAGAGTTGTTCGTTTTAGCACCCATTTTGTTGGTATTTATCAACTTACTAATTATAGGCAAATTGCTTCCAACACGAAAACTGTGATGATTAGCAGTTTTTTCTGCTAACTCTAGTCTACTGTAGTTCCGGTAAAGAATGTCAATAATCCAAATTCCTTTCTTTTTCCTGGCTTAGACTATGTAAAAATAAATTCATCAGGCTAGCATTTCTAAATTTTTGGGAAACGTGATTTGGAAGGATGGGGGTGGAAAGAGGAAAAGAAGGGATGGATTAAATATATCAAATCAAGAAAAAGTCTACTTGCTACTTCCCGGCAATTGGACAATCTTGAGGGCTCACTGGAGATTGGTCTAGCGCAAAATGGAATTAGGTAACCCCAGTTTAGTAACAGAGCAACTGCATGTGATTGCAGAGTAATTGCATAGGAAATGCATCGATTGCTAGATACCAGCATAAAATCTCTATGTTAAATGACGGAAAAAGATTCTTAAGAATTACTTCACATATCAATGATGGTACGTGTATACCAGCAAATGCTGGTGTGTAGTGTGTAAACCTCACATATAACGATTCAGCAGAGCCGTACAATATTGCTTGGTCAGACATAAAAACAGTTTGTAACCTTCAGCCTTCCATTACAATCCTTTAAAGTGAGCTCAAATGAAAATGGGAGTGACATGCCCATCTAGCAAACATTCTCATAACATGCAGTACAATAAAAGGTTGAATTTTCTATCACCATTGCTAATTTCACCATTTGTTTCTCATTACAATAAGTAAACAAGATTAAATGGAAAATCTTACAGTTCACAGAGTACATTACACAGCAGAAATGCCTGTAACGAATAGTGACTTAGTGTCTTAACCAACTTATATACCTCTAAATGACTATTTCTCCCTGCTATGAAGTTTTTGCAATCTTAAAGTTATATTGGCAGGTTCCAGTCAACAATGATGTCTGCAATGGCCGTCTTTCTCCGATATGTTGCTTTTAGTGTAATTGCTTATTTGCAGTCTCAGCAAGCAGAGAGAAGAATTTTATCCTCTTTGCCTTGCCTCTGAATACTAACTAGCTGGCCCAGCCGAGGCTCTCTAAAGAGAGAAACTGCATGAGAGACACAGTGCATTTGACACAGTCAAGAGGTAAAAGAAAGAGCAAAACAAAAGTCTATTCAAGACTGAATCCTCTGATATTCTCTCCCAGCCCCCAATGCCTTTAAAAATAAAGCGAAAGGGGGGAAAACCCATAAATCTATGCCTGAATGCCTGAGGTTGTCAGAATAAAGGACAATGAAGGACAGGTGACTGTCAGCATAATTCTCAGTCTCCAAGTTATCACTTTTGACATTGTTGAACAAAAAACTGTATACATAACAAGGGGATGTGTCATAAGTTCTCTACGTGTGCACAGTCAAACTCAGTATAGGAGAAGCAACTAAGCTTTTCCACACAGGCACATGGGTTTCCTTTCAGTTCAATGTATTGTTGCTGGAAAATGTTCTCAAATTATGTGTTTTTCTAGAGACAACAATGCTAAAAACTTTGGGGAAAGTACCGAAGGGCTAGGAACCTACTTTCCTCCTACTTCTTTTTAAAAATGTATTTACAGAATGGTTGATCTGACTTGATAAATAAAACTCCTTGCACACATTGCTAAAATGTTTTAAAAAGAAAACCAGAAAAACAAGGAATAAGAGCCAACTGATGAGAGTTTTCCTGTTTGATTTTTAAAAGGCTTCTCTCCAGCTATTTTCCCCCAAGATTTCTTTACACTTTCATCTTCACAGACTGCCTTAATCTTCCTGTCTTTGTTGTTCCAATGTCTGATCAGTTTGTTTTAAAGTCTCCTCTCCCCCCACCATTTGCTGGAACCGAAACTTGACTTCAGGCACTCACAGTTATAAATGCCGACAAACATGTAGGCATTTCCAGAGATAGGTGGAAAGTGCTGAAGCAGGAAAGGTTTTGATGATTATTTAAATCATGTGAATTAAGTTGCCTGAACTCCAGGTACAGAGGGAGAACCAACAGGAAGTGAACGGAGTGGTTGATAATTAAAAGAAGCCTGGCTTCCTCTCAGATTACTGGTGCACTCCAGTTTGCTGAGCGTCTGTAGTGGAAGGACGGGGCTTCTAGCCTCAGTTCCCCTGGTCTGGGAAAGAGACAAAACTGCTCAGAGCCCCAGGCTCCTAGGTCCTGCCATGGTGGGCATGAAGACCATTCACTTTGGCCAAGTCTGATGCCGAGCGTAACCAAGTGACGAGCAGAAGGAACACAGAGACTGTGAAAGTATCACTCTAAGTACTCAAAAGTGAAGGCACAGCTCTGCTGCAGTTGCTGCCCCAGCAGGTCTTCCCACACGGTCTAACTCTTCTGAGAGAAACAACTGAAGAAGGGAGAGAGCACAAACGAAATAAAAGGAGAAAATTAGGAGGAAGTTACTTTCCTGGTTATACCTCTTTTCTTTCGCTTGCTATAAAGAAATAAAAAATTTTAAAGGATAAGCATGACGGAATCCTGTGTATTTATTTCACTATAAAATATGGTCAAGAATTTGTTTTGCTTTTAAAGTTTGGAAGTTGAAAGTCCTTGAGAAGAAGCAGTCACTTTATACAGACTTGAACTCAATCTTCAAGAAGTTAATTTGCAGTTAACTTAGCAAACTGATCAGATGAGGACTTTCTTCAACTGCATGGGAAATATGTCTTTGCACAGAGAAATGAACAAGATTGCTGGGTTCTGTTTCTGGTTTTCATTTAGAGTGGCTGTAACTGAAGCAGCCACATTTGAGTCTTTATTTCAGAAACCCAAGTAGAAACAGTTATATCCAGCACTTGAAACTGTTTTCATATAGTCCTTATTTGTAGTAACATTTCTACTACTTTTTTTGGTGTGATGGTCCTCATGGAAAAACTCCTAAAGAAAACAGTAAGTTTAAAAATCTTCTTGTCCTCATTGAGATTGATAAGCTTAGAGCTGTTAAACTTACAAGTCACAGATAAAATTGTTTCAAAATTCAGGCTTAGTCTAATATTGCTTCTGGTTATTAGGAAAGCCTGGGCATGTGAGTATTTTAGGACAGTGGTACAAGACAAAGATTTGCGAGGTAATAAGAGGCCAAATTTCAACTTTCAACAATTGAAATTAAATGCTTGCACATTTCAAGAACCAATTTCTGTTTTTATAGGGAAAGGAGGGCTCAAATGAACTGAAATTAAAGATGACTACTCAGTAGGTGCATGAAAATTTTTTCATAATGATAATAGAATAATTATTTTAAATGAAGGGTTTATTTGTGGATGATGTGTCTGTATGTCTATATGATGAGAAAGTAGAAAGAATTATGTTGGGGATGACAACCACTTTATACTAGAGCCTTTCCAAATGAAGATATTTAATTCTTTGTTTCATTACATTTAAAAGGATTCCTCCTCTACAGTTGAGAAATTTTAAGTATTTGAAAAATAATGACTTTTGCATGAGTCATATCTTGACAATTCCTTGTGAAAATTTAAGAAAAACTTCAAGGTCTTAAAAGCATGGAAATCTACATGGTCACCATCATCATGAAATAACAGAAAATTTCATCTATTTAATGACTAAGATGATTATTTTCTGAGCTATTTATTTTTATTAAGACTTTTCTTTTCCCTAATGACAAAGAGTGAGGTGGTCAAGGGAAGGGATGAAGTACTCAGTTGACAGTCATTTTTCAAGAGTAGGTGATACATGCTTTCCTTCTGGAATCCATTCAGCCATAATACATTAGTAACTATTTTACGCAGTATGGGGATCCTCTGGTTTGCCGGGATGCAGTGCTAGGTCTGAGGAGTGGAGAAAGTGGCAAGCAGGGCTGGTAGTCAGAGAGGCAGTGAGGTGGGTGGGTGGGGAGGCTTGTACTCTATGCTGAAGGGGGATGGATTGAGAAGAGGTTGGGAAGAGAAGAAAGACCCTTGCCGGACCAAGAATGACACGAGCAAAGACACAGATGCAGTAATGAAGCTGGGTGGAAACTGTCTAAATTCTGACTTTCCCTTTGCATAGATAGACAAGCTAGAAGGATCCATAGTTGCTGAAATGCAGAACCTCATGTTGGGAAGTGAAATTCTGTGATGATAGTTTTAGGAAAATTTATTACTTTCTCTTACCATAATTTAAAATACATAAAGGAGAAGTTTTATCTTAATAATATAACAAAGTTCAAAAGCCTATTTAGCAGTGACTTATACAGTGCTGTTTAAGGTTTTTGTTTTTTTTTTTCCTGAAGAAAAGAAGCAAGCAAATGCCCTATAGGTCAAAAACCTTGAAAATGTGTATATATTGTACTCGCAATTCTACTGCTTGGAATTTATCCAAAATAAATAATCAGATAATCCAGGTAATTAAAATGGAATCCACCATTTTAAATGTGAACTGTAAAAGATTGATTAAATAAACTATGTTATATCCAGATGGCCATCATTGCTTAATTCCAACCATGAGAAAACATCACTATTGACAATTGCTCTAAGTTAAGGTGAAATGGAGCTGCTATTCTTGATCAGGACCCCCTTGGGGGGCTGTGCACGGGTATCTAGGTGGGAAGTCTGTATTTCATGCTTGATGAGAGGCTTAAATACACTTATCTCCTTGACTCCCAAGAGAGAAATGGTTCCACTATGTTACTTCTGGCTATTTGCCACCTATGTTCCTCCAGTGAGAAGATTCAGTTTGGTTACCAAGTAAGAAGTTTTTCTTTACACTTACTGAAATTTTAAATACCGATGATATAGCAAGACATAGACAGAGATATAAACTGGGTTCACCATAAGATGGCCTGTAGAAATCCTCTTTGCTTTACCTATTCCCCAAGACAAAAAAATAGAAAACTGGCTAACATCTGTCAGAAAAAAGCAAAGGTATGAGTAAGGATTTTTCAGATTTATATAAAGCAATCACAATTGTGAAATTACATTTTTCTTCACATATAGGTTATATATATTTTTTATGAATGCTTTTACACTTACTCCAAGTGCTAAAGTGAGAATCAATTAAAGCTAGAAATTCTCATGATTTTCATGGAGCGCTACACTTGAAGATTTCAAACGTCTGCTCATTACCGGTTTCAATGCATTTATTTAAATCTAGCATTTACTTTACTTTTTCTACCTGTAAATAATGCATTGGTAACATCAAAAATTTACTTTGGAGAAGATGGTATTTTTCTCACAGAATAGCTTTGGGGCAATAGTCTGGAATTTTTGTTAACCCACTGGAAGAATTTCCTTCTCTACTTGAGATGTTTGACCTTGTGTTCCGTAGGGGCCAGTACCTGAACACTCCATATTCCATCAGAGCCTGGCAGTGTGTGTGTGTGTGTGTGTGTGTGTTAGTCCCTCAGTAATGCCCTACTCTTTGTGACTCCACGAACTCTAGCCCACCAGGCTCCTCTGTCCATGGAATTCTCCAGGCAAGAATACTGGAGTGTGTTGCCATTCCCTTCTCTAGGGGATCTTCCCAACCCAGGGATTGAACCTGGGTCTCTGGCATTACAAACAGATTCTTTACGGTCTGAGCCACCAGCGAAGCACAGAGCCTGACAGTAGAAGATTAAACAAATGTTTGTGGCAGTAAGAGCACTCTGAGGCAATCCTCACTATGTCAAAGTTCTCTATACATTCTATACATTGTCTCCTGTGTACATTTTGCCCTGTCTTCCTGCCTGGAAAATCCCATGGATGGAGGAGCCTCGTAGGCTACAGTCTATGGGGTTGCAAAGAGTTGGACACGACTGAGCGACTTCACGTTCACTTTCCTGCCTACAAGGTTGTCACCCCTCCTACTTTACTCTACTGAAACCCTGCTCTTCCCTGAGTGTCTCTCTCTCCATTATCCTCTCTTGATGAACTGAGGCTACTGCCATGTCCCGTTTCATTAAAAGTATTGAGATTTTTATCTATTTGGCTCCCAATATCATGTATGTTATCTTGCCTTATACACAATCTTTCATAATTACATGTATTATATATCAGTAATGGTACTTCCTTGTAGGCCATAGACACCAGCTCTGGTTAACAAAAGTGAAAGGGTACTCACTGGAAGAATATCCAGGTGGGGGGCGGGGCTCACACAATTAACAGGAAGCTGGTAGGCCAGGCTTTCTCCATGACTCAAGAACATCAGGAAGGTCAGGATTTAGCCAGTAGGATAACCACAGTAACTTGCAACAGCAGGAACAGAGTGGTCAGAGCACCATTAGAATGGCAGCTGTTAAAAGTCACAGGAGCCCCCAGACCCCCACACCCCGCAACAGTGTCTTAGAAACAAACATCCAATTGACACATTTAGGCCATAGACAGAACTTCCTATTCTGCTAATGGTCCAGGAAAAAAAAGTATAATTTGATCCTCATCATCTTTCTAGAAGGGAAGGAACAGGCATGAACTTGACATGCCAGGAGAAGGAGGGGATTTTCAAAAAGGAACTTGGGGGATCCTCAGGAAGAAGCATGAATGCCAAACAGCCACCCACTTACCAACTTAACAGACAATTAATTCCTGAAGCACAGGGAACAGGCTTTATACCACTTCATCTATAAAGGGGGCCAGTAATGCCTTGGAAAAGTAGATGGCCAGACATGTGCTGATAGAAAGGAAAATGGGGATAGAAAGAGGTGATATTAATATTTATTGAAATTATATGACTGGGTTACACATGTTTATGAATGCAGGCATTACTCTGTTGCTCACATGAGTTAAAACCATGTAAGCAGCCCCCATCCAGAAAGCTGTCTTGTGAGACATCTGTTGTGCATGCACTGAAATTGTGCACAATCTAGAAATAACAGTAGAGATTGTATATCATACGGTTCTTAGTGCTGCTGCTGCTGCTGCTAAGTCACTTCAGTCATGTCCAACCCTCAGCGACCCCATGGACTGCAGCCTTCCAGGCTCCTCTGTCCATGGGATTTTCCAGGCAGGAGTACTGGAGTGGGATGCCATTGCCTTCTCCATTCTTAGTGCAGTATCTATTAAAGGTATTTGGTCAATTACAATTATACTTAAAATGGTGGTTTATTATCAGAGTTAAGATTCTTCAGCCTCATGCAGGGGGCCATTTTTAAAATTTTCTCTTGACCAATCATTCAGCTTGTCCAAAAACTCCACAGAGGAAAGAAGAAACCCTGTATTTAAATCTCTTATCACTGTTAAAGTAAGACTCTTTGGAGGTTCTTGGGTGACCTGATGCTGCTGCTGCTGCTGCTAAGTCGCTTCAGTCGTGTCCAACTCTGTGCGACCCCATAGACGGCAGCACACCAGGCTCCCCCGTCCCTGGGATTCTCCAGGCAAGAACACTGGAGTGGGTTGCCATTTCCTTCTCCAATGCATGAAAGTGAAAAGTGAAAGTGAAGTCGCTCAGTCGTGTCTGACTCTTAGCGACCCCATGGACTGCAGCCCACCAGGCTCCTCTGTCCATGGGATTTTCCAGGCAAGAGTACTGGAGTGGGGTGCCATTGACTTCTCCACTTGGGTGACCTAGCAGATATCAAACAGGCTGAATTAAGTGTTAGCAACCATGTAAAAGAATTATACAGTGAATAACCCGTTCCAGCTGCTAAGTTTGAAAACAAATAAGTAAAATGAGTTAACAAAAACAAAAACTTCAGCCCTCCCCAAACCCAGAAAACTTGATGGGAAATAAACACCTTCACCTGACCCATTTTGCATAAGGAATATTTTCAGGAATATTTTCAGTGTTCTGGCTTTGCTTAGTGATTTCCTCATTTCGGGGTTAAGCCATACAAATAAAGGAAGATGACAGTGCCCGGAAATTCACGTCCATCCCCTTTCCTATGAGTTTGCCAGCTGCCAAAGTGCTGACCAGAGTTGAAAGGTCAGCATTCATCTGTGGCCAGATGTGCTTCATTATGATAAACACTTGGATGCTGAAAACAGTTCTGTTCACAGATAGTTTACAATTTAGGTGAGAAATAGAAATGTGAGAAAGTGTCACTGCTGGGAATCTTATTTCATGTTTGAGAACAATTAACCAGCTGATAAACAGGCTTTTGTTTTCCATATGAATGGCCAATGTCCATTCATTTGAGACACTGTCTTATCCAATGGGCAACAATAACAATAAAGTTTATGAATCTTGGCTCTCTTCTGCTCTAAAGCCTGTAGTTATCTCTTGCATTGGAATCAAGAACCTTAACTGAGCATGCAAAATAATTATCTTCCAGAATCCACCTGATGGTGATGCCATGGAAGATTATCTTGTTTTGAACTGAAAATAAGACTAAAAATCTCTCTTAATTTCAGTAACTCTTAATTTTGGTAAAATCAGAACTCTTAAATTTAGTATAATCAGAATATGCTTGCAAATGCCCATGTTCTAGATTTCACGTTTATGTGGGTTAAACTTGAAGAAATATACTTTATCACATTTCTAAAGATATTCTAAAATTTTAAAAAGCATATGACAGCGTTTTATTATCCAGATTATCTTGTAGCCATTTTCTAAGTGCTTATTATTGATAAAATGCTGAGGACTTTTCATTGTCACAATACTTAACCACAAACTATAAATTTTGCATCTTCTGTTTCCTTTTATCTGCTCACCATACATTTTCCCACTGTTCCATGTTCACCTCTTTTTTTGTAAATAATAAGATCACCTGTTCCTGTTTTGGCTTCATAAATGAAAATGATACATGATTGCATTGTTGTTTTGTTTTTTTTTTCTCACAGTGATGATTGAGAAGAAAAGCCACCTATATCCTCTTGCTTAGATTCCCTTGAGAAGTGAGAGGAAAGTGAGCTGTGTAGCCTAGTAACCGTGGAACATATTTCCTGTATAATGTTCACAACTTTGGCAAGGTAATTATTATTGCTATGAAACTTCTGGTAAAATTTGTGAAAGAAAGGAAATAACATTATTAGCTTTCCCATGTTGACTCAGATATGACTGGATCAGTTTAAGAAGGCCAATCAGTAGAGTTTTTCATTTATTCCCCCAATAAATAGGTGTTGAGTACTACTACTATATTCTATTTACTTGAGGGTAGAATTATAAATAATGTATGCTTCAGTTCCCAAGGAATTAATAGCCATGTGTTCGGTTGTCCTGGTAGTAGCAGTCATAGATACTGATGATGGTTTTGGTTTGTGTTGAGGAAGAAATGTTGGGAAGCAGGTATATTCCTGGGAAATCCACACGAACTTAAATTCTTAACTTGTTACATCTATTACCACAGAATTGCTTAAATGTGATATTTCTTATTGATTCCTATCAGTCTTAAATCTCATTTATATTTTAATGAGCATCAAGGTTCTTAAAAAATTTCAAAGACCAGACATCCAATGGTGCAATCAAACTTTAATCAAATAGAGAAACTTTCCTTAGCTCCTCTGACTGGAAAAGTGCTTCATACTCTATAAGAAATGTGTTCATTAACATAAAGGATTTCATCTCCTTGTGGAGATGGGATATATATACACATACACACATGCATATATATAATATACAGTGTACATATGTATATACAATGCTCTTGCATATTCATTTACATATAGTTGTGAATCAGTGTGGTATGGACCACATATAAAAAGTGGTGAAAAAGAAGTGAAATACAAGTGTTAGTCGCTCAGTCGTGTCTGACTCTGTGGCTCCGTGGACTGTAGCTCGTCAGGCTCCTCTGTCCGTGGAATCTTGAGGCAAGGATACTGGAGTGAGTAGTCATTTCCTTCTCCAGGGGATCTTCCCAACTCAGGGATTGAACCCAGGTCTCCTGCATTGCCTATAAAAAATGGCACTTTATTCCAAATATTAGATCATTGTGGGGTGAGGGTTAGTCATAGAGATAGGTTATTATTAAATTTGACATAAAATGATGTACTATATTTTAATAAAGAATAAAACATATATGTTCTCATCATGGAAATAGAGAAAGGATAAGAGAAACCATATCAAGGACTTAATGTGGTGAATTTCAGGAAATGGAGTATCTACTTGGCCCTTTCACTCCAGCCAAAGAGTTGGTATATGGCACTGTTTTCTTTAGATTGCAATCTTGCTGATGAAGAATGGCTTACAGTGAATTATTTTCCAGGAGCAATCACCTTATAGTATCAATGACTCTTGAGCTCTCTTGCTTAGCAGTTTTATTATTTACCTATTAACTGTATGTGTTACATAATTATCATGAACTGAGAAGTATTTGTGGACTTTTATCTGACCAGCCTTGGGCCAGGTTTTAGAGAGCAGAGCAAAACTGTAAACCATGATCCTTTCCTATAAGGGGATTCTGGAATTATTGGGTAGCCTACTCTCTGGCCATATATTTGAAAATACAATTACTGGTAATATGGAAAGGGACATGTGTTCCTGCTATATAGCAAGACAGGGCTTGTATCTAAGGGCTTTTTACAAACTGGAGAAAACACAATACCAGCAAGCAGAGGCTTCTGATCTGTACCTTAGGGAATTCTGCACTTTGGAATGCCTTCTGCTACATTTTTTATGATTCCTATTGGGGGCTAGGACCTACAGGATCCAAGAGTGCCATCCAGGTCAGGCACCTGAGTTTAGACCACAGTGTTTCTTTCTCAGGATCACATGAGACTGAACTTCCAAAATAAGGTTGATGTGTTGATTTGAGGTGAATCTCACTTATTTTGAACAAAGGAGGAGTTTAGGGCCCGAGGTTTCTTGGGCCACAGGGACAGTTCTCAGCTCTCTGAGTCCAGGTCATATGGCTTCTCTGATCTATAGCATCAGATCATGGCAGGGACAGCAGCAGGCACCCTTCACTTTGTGCCCGTCCCCACCCCTGCCCTGCCCTGGTTGTAACCTAGACCAGTTACCCTGCTCCTTCCACAGGCTTTTACCATGTCAGGCAGATTTCTGGCGCTGGCTGTGCCTATCTCCTTCGAGGGATTTCTAGAATGTTGCTCCTTGATGTTCATCAGCCCTTCTGATCACGTTCTCTGTTGCCTATGGTTGATGTGTTGATACTTTCTTGGGTTAGTCTTAGGCTTTGCTAGGAATAGATGGATGTTCCTTGTGTGAATAGGACCATTCTTCTTGCTCAGATCATGGGGCCGTCACCAATCCTCCTCACTGGTGGCCACAGATGGTCAACATTGAAAGGTAGTAAATTCTAGAAATGCAATGACCTTAGCTAAAGATTTCAAGGGAATACATATTTAGAAGATATGTTATTCTCTGTTAAACTAAAAAATTCCATGTGATAAAATTATAGTAACGGAAAATGATAGATCTATATTGTCTCAATGCAAATGCATTCTGAAGAGCTATAGCTTTATGAATAAGAATGGCATTGCTGTCTTGTTCAGATATTTCAAGGCATGAAATAATTTAGGAAATGACACACTAGAAAATGAATAACATGATAAGGTTGTTCTTCAACCTGAACAGGAAGAGAGGGAGCCTGGATACTAAGAAGATCTCCATATACACTGCCTAGGCAATAGACAAATATGTAACTATGACTTCTCTACCCATTATTCTGAACTAGGTCTTTATTTCTACCTTCTATGAGCCTATGAATTTTGTAGTATATTTAAACTTAATTATGTATATAGACATAATTCAGGCATTCACAATAGTCATTAATCACCCACTGGGTGCTAATTACACATATTTTAAAATTGTTCAAATGAATAGAATGTATGCCTTGGTCTTGTTCCTATGCTAGCATCTACTGTAAAAAGCACAACTTTTTTTTTTTTGAGTAATTGTTACATTATACCTTAATTAATACTTAATATTACTGCAAAAGGGGCTTCCCTGATAGCTCAGTTGGTAAAGAATCTGCCTACAATGTATGAGACCCCAGTTCAATTCCTGGGTCAGTAAGATCCACTGGAGAAGGGATAGGCTACCCAATCCAGTATTCTTGGGCTTCCCTTGTGGCTCAACTGGTAAAGAATCTGCCTACAATGCAAGTAGACCTGGGTTCAATTCCTGGGTTGGGAAGATCCCCTAGAGAAGGGAAAGACCACCCACTCCAGTATTCTGGCCCACTCCAGTATTCTGGCCTACATAGACTACAGTCTGTGGGGTCCCAAAGAGTTGGTCACGACTGAGTGACTTGCACCTTCATTTTACTGCAAATGTTAGATTTTAAAATTTTGTATGTCTTAAATAAGAGAGTGTTTTCCCAAAAATTATTTAGACAGTTAAAATGCTACTGCAAGGAGAAATCATAATCTACAGTTTTATTATCTAATATATTCAAATCTATATGTTTTATGCATGTTTTATGATCCTGTCTTAATAGCCAATGAACACTATGATAACACTAATAGACCAAAAATTATTATAATAACTCTAAATTTCAATTTCTTATAATTAATATTTCAATTTGCTTATGAAATTTTTTAAAAGTTTCCTTGTTTTCTTTCACTTCCCTTTTTAAAAAACCTTTTTTTTTTTTTTAAAGAAAACATAAGAAATTGTGATGATTTCAGTTGGGCAAATTTCATATCTTAATGGTAAACTAAATTATTTAAAACCACAGATAGAATAAATGGTTTAGCCTAGCTTTTCTTCCATCATAAAGAAAATAATTTTTTTTTTTTAGATACCAGCTGCTCCAATGATTATTTATAAATTTTAAAGAGCTATTTTATACATTCTAATTTTGGTGTCATGGGCCACACAAAGATGGATAGACTCTTGTAAATGACCACGAAAAATTCTCTGATCATACTTGATGCTTGTAAGTCATCAAAGAGTGCTTGCTTTCAAAAGAATTATTATACTTCCAGCTTGCTTGCCTTAGGGAATGTCAATTAAATCCAAATTATTTTATGACAGAGATTTTGCCATTTTTAGAGACAGGGTAAGTGAACTAGAAATGACAAAAATCAAATGAGAAATGGAAAAATAAAGTTTGATATTTACCTGTAAATTGCTTATCTTTCAATTAAGCATTGGTTTACTCTTGCCAAGTGTCCCCATTTGCAGATGTCTATTAAAAATAAGCTGTTTTCATTTCCTGCTAGTATACAATTTAGCTTCTTTTAATGCATGCTTGTGCTCAGGGTTTTCTGAAGAGCTTTGTATTATCTTTGCATCTAGTCCTTATAAAGAATCACTTTCAGTGTGTGTGGCCTGGATCCTAACAGTCTATTGATTCATTGAATTTCCTGAATTTCAGAAAGACACCAATTGATTCTTTATGCTGCCTGGCAGAGCAATTCTCAATTTTTGTCTGTTTCTTCCCAACAACAGTCTTAAGAAGAAAAGGTTTTCCTTACAAGGCCTTGAAGGGTTTACTGAATCATACATCACCAAGAACATTTTAAAGCATTATTTTGTCTGTTATTTAAAGTGGAAAATGCTGTCCCTTAAGACACTGGCATTCTGCCATTTGCCTCCAGAATATTTCATGGTTCACTGTCAGGACTGCTGCTTTTCCTAGAAGAACATATGGGCCATTTTGGAGAAATTTTCTGAAACGTTCAGATGCTGAACATATAACTGTATATACTTGGTTTCCAACAAATACTTTTTTCCTGAAATTTTAATGCCTAATGGAGTTTTTGAAACTTACTGAAAAGTGCATGAAAGCGTGGTAACACCAAAGGAGGCTTGTGAGCTGGAGGTAGACAAGATGAAATACAATCAATGCAGAGTTTAGCATCATTAGAATATATTTTTGTGGTTTTATTATTTTTCATTGGAGTATTTCTCCTTTTTCTTATCCTTCTTTTTCTCTCAAACTTCTCCTCCTCCTGTTTCTTCTTCAGTTCAGTTCAGTTCAGTTCAGTCGCTCAGTCGTGTCTGACTCTTTGCGACCCCATGAATCTCAGCACACCAGGCCTCCCTGTCCATCACCAACTCCTGGAGTTCACTCAAACTCATGTCCATTGAGTTGGTGATACCATCTAGCCATCTCATCCTCTGTCGTCCCCTTCTCCTCCTGCCCCCAATCCCTCCCAGCATCAGAGTCTTTTCCAATGAGTCAACTTTTCGCATGAGGTGGCCAAAGTACTGGAGTTTCTTCTTAGTGACTTCAAATCGTCACTAAAAAATATGTTAAATGTGAGAGAATCCTCTTGTATTCTGTGATGTTGATAAATAAGTCATTGGAATGTGGTAGGAGTTGGCACACTTGAGGATGATTATGTCATTAAAATTGCATCCAGGCAATCTGAGAATATCTCACCTGAACTGTTCTGTAAACACCTTTCTCACTAAAACACCTGTTTGTTCGATGCTGTATATTTTCAACAAAACATTTAAAACAAGCAATTAAAATTAAAGTACGACTGCATTCTGAACAGAAGAGCCAATCACAGCTCCAATAAAGACTTGTTTCCCCCTTTGTACAGTCTATTGTATCAGTGACTAGAACTGAGCAGATTCTAGTGAGAAGACACTAGAATATGTATATAACTGTTATACCAGATTGACTCTTCGCTGGTAATTTGGTGAACAATTCATTGATTTGCAAAATTATGGAGCGAGGTGTCTTTTAAATGAGGGATAATCTGCAAATGGGTCTATGATGATTAAGGAAGAATGGGGGAGTACAAGAAAATAAAACAATATAATAATTATGTTTTAAATCTTGAAATCACTAGTGACTCCATAGTCAGGGACCTCTGCATAGAAAGTCTTTTACTCAAGCAAACATTGGCTCTTTCCATATCCTGAAGAGCTGAGAAGTTGGAGAAGACAGAGGTGATGATGGTCAGAGAAAGATAAAAAGGGAAAATGAAAATACATACATGATAGAGTCTCTGTAACATCACAGAAGGGATGAAATCAGAGATAGATTATAGAGGCTGTACCCTTTGGGGAAATCAAAAGTAAGTATGGCCACGTGTCTTACCATTTCAATTATTTCATCTTCCCTCTCATGTTTCAAATGTATATACATAGGATCTGGTTGTCATCTCATTTTCACTCTATGTGTTATTTTGTGGCTTGGCCGTGACACCAACCAGTGTAAGAATAAGAAGTCATGGCCATCTCTGGACTACTGTATGGTTAGTGGCATCCACTTGCTCCCTAAAGATTTCTTGAAAGGACAGGGATAAGGAAAGCTTGGGAAAGATCCTGGTAGGCAACAGTCTGGAGAACAGTGGACTCCCTAATCACCCAGGCCATGCTGGCGGAGGAAAACAATGATTCCTTTACTCTGATGGCAGTAGAGCAACCAGGAGAAACAATGGAGTAATGATTTGTTTACTCTTACCTTCTAGAGGCAAAGTCAAGAGAAAAGAGTCCACACTTCTTGAGAAATGTTGAGAGTAGTTGTTTTTCTGCTTGATGACTGGTTAGTCTATTTCATTTATCCATAACCACAATATGATTATTTACGTATGACTCACATCCTATTGGGCTTCCCTGGTGGCTCACTGGTAAAGAACCCATCTGCCAATGCAGGGGAAGCAGGTTTGATCCCTGGGTCAGGAAGATTCCCTGGAGAAGGAAATGGCAGCCCACTCCAGTATCCATGTCTGGGAAATCCCATGGACAGAGTAGATGGAGAAGCCTGGTGGATGCAGTCAATGGGGTTGCAAAGAGTCGACTAGGACTTAGCGACTGAATAACAATAATACATTGTATTAAAATGGTGTTTGTCTTTTGTTTAGGATATTTTCATTAAAATTTGGTGAATGAAAGTATAAATGTAGTTTTAGGCAATCTCTTTAACAAATGGTGCTGGGAAAACTGGTCAACCACCTGTAAAAGAATAAAACTAGAATACTTTCTAACACCATACCCCAAAATAAACTCAAAATGGATTAAAGATCTAAATGTAAGACCAGAAGCTATAAAACTCCTAGAGGAAAACATAGGCAGAACACTCTGACATAAATCACAGCAAGATCCTCTATGACCCACCTCCCAGAGTAATGGAAATAAAAGCAAAAATAACCAAATGGGACCTAATTAAACTTAAAGGCTTTGCACAGTGATGGAAACTATAAGCAAGGTGAAAAGACAGCCTTCATAATGGGAGAAAATAATAGCAAATGAAGCAACTGACAAAGAATTAATCTCAACAATATACAAGCAGCTCATGCAGCTCAATACCAGAAAAATAAATGACCCAATCAAAAAATGGGCCAAAGAACTAAACAGACATTTCTCCAAAGAAGACATACAGATAGCTAACAAACATATGAAAATATGCTCAACTTCACTCACTAGCAGAGAAGTGCAAATCAAAACCACAATGAGGTACCATGGCATGCTTGTCAGAATGGCTGCTCTCAAAAAGTCTACAAACAATAAATGCTGGAGAGGATGTGAAGAAAAGGGAACCCTCTTACACTGTTGGTGGGAATGCAAACTAGTAAAACCACTATGGAGAACAGTGGAGATTCCTTAACAGTGGAGATTCCTTAAAAAACTGGAAATAGAACTGCTATATGACACAGAAATCCCACTGCTGGGCAGACACACTAAGGAAACTAGAATTGAAAGAGGCACATGTACCCCAATGTTCATCACAGCACTGTTATTGCCAGGACATGGAAACAACCTAGATGTCCATAGACAGACAAAGAGATAAGAAAGTTGTGGTACATATACACAATGGAATACTACTCAGCTATTAAAAAGAACTCATTTGAGTCAGTTCTAATGAGGTGGATGAAACTGGAGCCTATTATACTGAGTGAAGTAAGGTTGAAAGAAAAGCACCAATACAATATATTGACACATATATGTAGAATTTAGAAAGAGGATAACAATGACCCTATATGTGAGACAGCAAAACAGACACAGAGATAAAGAACAGACTTTTGGACTCTGTGGGAGAAGGTGAGGGTGGGATGATTTGAGAGAATAACATTGAAACATGTATACTGCCATATGTGAAAGATGACCAGTCCAAGTTCAATGTATGAAACAGGGCACTCAAAGCCAGTGCACTGAGACAGCCCTGAGGGATGGGATGGGGAGGGTGGGGGTGCTCGGGACTGGGGGACACATGTACAGCCATGGCTGATTCATGTCAATGTATGGCAAAAACCACCACAATATGGTAAAGTAATTAGCCTCCAATTTAAATAAATAAATACATTAAAAAAAAAAAAGAAAAAGTAAATGCATCTTTATGAAATTCCCAAATAGATATATCCTAAAAAGGAACTTTGGAGGAGGAGGATGTTCTACTGTGGCCTTTTAGTACATCTAGCCTTATCTACCCCTCAACCATCACCCTCACAGTCCTGATTTCTCTGACCATTTGCTGCTTTTGCTTTTACTTACCCTGAGACATATAACTTGGAGCTAGGGCTCACAGTACAGCACATGATAGTGTTTTACTAGAATGCTTACCAGATGCGGACAGTCGTTTAAATATTTCTATTCCAGAGACACACCTTTGATTTCTGTGTTTGAATATTTATTACAAACAACATGTTCCGTGTTTATTCAAAGGTTCCCAAATCCTGAAATCTATTGCATAGTAGAACTGAACCAATTTTAAGTCCTACCACCCCAGGAAGCCCAAGATATTTGGAAGATCTAAAAAGCCTGTAATGTACACACATGTCAGTACCCCACACCCAGAGGCAGAATGATTCTCAAAATGTATATTTTAAGAGAGACGGTATTAGGGGTGTGGGGAGGGCTGCATACACTGCTATATTCAAGTCAGTAAAGCATATCATTATCTTAGATTTTCTCAAAGGGAGTTTAGTTTCCGAAAATACTGCTAAGACCTTGATAGAGTGAAGTCTCACCTGTGAAATGATCCTTTGGACTTCCCTACATTTTTTGCCCTTCACATTCAAAAGTGGTGCTTCAGAGGGTGTCAGCGTATTTGTCAGATCTCCATCCATCAATAGGCCTCCTGCTTGACTTGTTTATGCAAGCCCTGACTTGCAGGGAACAAGGGCAGCTGCAGAACACAGGGAGAAGGGCTATGATAATTGCAGGGAGAGAATGCCACTGTGCCTTCTCTCATGCCCAGGATGAATGACCTCTGTTCTCATAGAGACAGGCATGACATGAGGAAAATACAATTCATGACATCTTTTATAGGATATTAAGTCTAAAAAAGCCTTTTAAAACTCCAGTGACTTAAAAATCTCTACTCTTGAGAGCACAAGTTGAGTACAAATGATGAGGCAGTTGACTCTAGATAATCACCAATGTTTCTTTTTACATAGTTTATGAGGACAGTCATTTGCTCACCTTCACTTTATGCTAGAAAGACACAACTCATGCTCCTCCATTCACCAGGGGCTTGTGGAAGAAATGATGAATCCCACTCTGACTCCAGGGTTTAGACTATTTCTTTCTGTGACATGCACAAGCCTCGTGGTGCTAGGCCATAGAAGAATGACATGTAGTGTATCACGAAGAAGCTGGTTGTCTTATGCGCTATGAAAATGCCACAAGCTCTGGATCACTGGCAAGAAATTAACAAAGACCAGCTCTGTAGGTTGCTTGTTATTGTCCTTTGATATCACCACTAGAATAATTCTGTCTTCAAGTTTTCTCAGTCTTGTTGCATTAGAGAACAATTTAATAGGGCCCTATCCCATCACTTCATGGGAAATAGATGGGGAAACAGTGGAAAGAGTGTCAGACTTTATTTTGGGGGGCTCCAAAGTCACTGCAGATGGTGATTGCAGCCATGAAATTAAAAGACACTTCCTCCTTGGAAGGAAAGTTATGACCAACCTAAATAGCATATTCAAAAGCAGAGACATTATTTTGCCAACAAAGGTCCATCTAGTCAAGGCTATGGTTTTTCCAGTGGTCATGTATGGATGTGAGAGTTGGACTGTGAAGAGAGCTGAGCACCGAAGAATTGATGCTTTTGAGCTGTGGTGTTGGAGAAGACTCTTGAGAGTCCCTTGGACTGCAAGGAGATCCAACCAGTCCATCCTAAAGGAGATCAGTCCTGGGTGTTCATTGGAAGAACCAATGCTGAAGCTGAAACTCCAATACTTTGGCCACCTCATGCAAAGTGTTGACTCATTGGAAAAGACCCTGATGCTGGGAGGGATTGCAGGAAGAAGGAGAAGGGGACGACAGAGGATGAGATGGCTGGATGGTATCACCAACTCGATGGACATGAGTTTGAGTTGAACTCCGGGAGTTGGTGATGGACAGGGAGGCCTGGCGTGCTGCGATTCACGGGGTCGCAAAGAGTCGGACACAACTGAGTGACTGAATTGACTGATACATACTTCGGTATGAATGCTGACCATTTTATGGCCATACTTTATGCGAATTTAGCAACTTCCCAATGGAACTTTCAATCTAGAGGGTATACAGTAAATCTTAGTTGTATTGAAATGTATAGTCCAAATGGCACAATACACAAGTACCACCTTTTTTACCCACTTATCTCTTTCATATGCTTAGTATTTAGCTACTAAAAGAGAAAATGTTGATGTTTGATTGGTGGTAATTAATAATATTAGCTCATTTTCAGTATCCTATAGAACATACAATTTCTCTACATCCACTCATATTTCAACATTCACTCAGATATTTCAAGTGGCTAAACCAGCTTCCTCTTTGACATGCTTAGAGGAGACCCTAGGTTTGACATTTTATGCTTTTAAATGCACTATGAATCATTCTGCCAAACTCCTGCCCTTCATGTGAATGATATATTTTATTTACACTCTTAGAAAAAAATCTATGCATAGCCATTATTAATCACTCACAGCTTTAAGAATGATCTTACCTTTTGGCTATTCATCAAGATCGGTATCCTTCCTGTTAGAAAGAGACACATCATAACTGATGTACAATCAAACCGTAGATGGGTCCAAGTACATGGCATTGCCAGAATAGATGTCTCTTCACTTGAGGATTACACACATGTGTAAAAACACACACACACACACACACACACCCCTACCTCTGTGCACTGTATGCATTCTGACAAGTCTCTTTAAAATGCCAAACTACCCAAACAATGTCATCTCTCAGATAATACACCACTATGATATTGAAGAGCAGCATATCATTTCCCAAAGCTGTCCCCACCCTGAGCAAGGCTAATAAGACATTGGACAACTGGAAACAGCAAGAATTCAAAGACCATAATCTGATATGTTTTATCAAAAGCAGGAGGGGAGGAAAACTGTTAAATGAATTCTCTCTGATGAGAAAGAAAACTATTTATGATTGAGTCATATCTCTATTTAAAAATTAAGAAAATAATTTTTCTGCCTTTGACAGTAATTGTAATGCATGCTTTTAATTGGTAAAAACTATTAACTGGATTCAAAAATGGATTTAAATCCATTTTTTGGTAGACATTCTCATGTAGCTCTAAAATGTTGGCTGAAAATCACGTAAGTGATATTTTTACCAGTCCCAAGGGAAAAACGAAAACACAAACAAGCAACCAAAACAATCCAGAACTTAAAATATCTTTGATTTTTCTTTTCTCTTTAGCTACTACTCTAAATTTGTATTGGGATGAGAATTAGAAAAGGCCAAACATTTAGCTAGCTTCTAAAAATTTTTAGATAACAGAACAAAATGAGGTATAAAATGTTTCAGAGTAAGAGTCTTATTACAAAACAACTATATTCAAATGTGTACAACCTTAAAAATATCGCTGAAATAAATATACCATGAGAGAGACATTTAGCTAAACAGGTAGCATTTTAAAATCACAAGATCAAGGAAAACATTGCAGTAAGGCTTTGAGTCTTAGAAGATGCTAAGAACTCTCTTTTCAACAGAATGTTGAACTCCCTGGGCATTAAGGAATTACTTAATAGAAAAGGAAATAACCCATGGGAGAAAATGTAGCCAGCAGTAAAGCCGCTTACAATTTTTGATAGGCCCCTAGTATAGTACAGTAGAAAGGCAAATGATTCTCTGCTCACTCCAAAACTCTATTTCTTAAGAGTTTCTCATTCATTAATTTTTCTTTGCTGGCATTAAAGGCTTCTAAAGAGACCGGCTGGGATATTGAGCTTGTTATGAATATCCTTCTTACTGATTTCCTCACTTCATGGAAGGCACATCTGCAAGACACAGGATCTAATCCCAATTTAGACTTTTATAACTAAACCCTAAAGTAAAGAAAGGTAGAAGTTGGAAGAAGTTGCTGCAGGTAACAGGGGTATATTGCTTGCCATTAAGTGTCTTAAGCGCAGAGTAGTCAATCTTTCTTAAGGTAGATTTAGTGAATGCTTACAGTGTGCCTGGAACTGTGTGAAATGCTGATGAGAAGACAAACATGGCAAGCAGAGATTCCTTTTTTTCAAGGAGCTCACATTCTAATATGTGAAACTCATGTGAAAATATTAATAACAACATTATAATATGACATGGACCACAGAATAGCTGAGAATACAATTCCATAGAAACAAATACTCCAGAATTATACCTTATGTGAGCTTTAGACACATTGTGGAAAAACAATCCTATATATTTAAAAAATAATTTTCCAAAGCAGTAATTTTGTGATCTCATATACCACACTCCTTTAAAGAGAGCACCCCACTTTTTCTTGTATAAAACTAGCAGTCTCGGTCAGTGGCTCCTCTAAGGAATGATGAATTTGAAGCAGCAGCATTCATTATCTCCAGGTTTCAGGAAAGCAAAGTCAGAGACAAAGGGATACCCCTTTAGGGTCTGGATCCCTTCAGCCTGTTACATTTCAACCATCAAACCTGCACAAGATGTGCCCAGATTAGTCAACAAGCAGATGATTAGAGATAAAACCTCTCATCTTGGGATAAATTTAATCCAGGCAGCATGTACTCTTTGGTCATTTTATAAATATAGCATTTCAGAACAGCATTCTCAGAGATCCAGCCGTGCATCTCCAGCATTGTAGCTAAAATATTCAAATAGAAATAAAAATAACTCCCCAGAAAGTCGCTGGCATTCATGTTTTCGTTGGAGAATAATTACAGAAGTCAATTGAAAAGCTAACTTTAAGAGATGTCCAAACACTACCTCTCACCCCCGCAGAAATGCTAATGACTAGTGGTATTATGGTCCTAAAGCAAAGGTTCCACAACCTTCTCTTTCCCAGACTGATGGTGTCACAATTACTGGCCAGAACCAGGCTTGGGAAGGAAACAGAAACTCCCCCTGGACAGAAAGGAGTTCCAACCTTACATCTCCGGGGGCAGCAGAATTTAGCCCTGAAGGCTTAATATTTCTAACCCTGTTATTTTCTAATCCTATTACTACAATGTTGAGGTGAATTGAATACATTTCCTTCTTTATCTCTATGCAATCTCATCTGTTTCCTTTGATAATGACTTTTGACTGACCCTGCAAACAGTTTTGCTTCTTTAATTCTTAAAAAGAATATATACACCATCTAAACGATATCTGTGTATCCTAATGTGCAGAGCGGTGTTTCCTGGCGGTGCCTCACAATGAAGCTGGAATTACAGTTGACTACACACCCAGTCTGTGATTTCTTGCCTTTTATTAACCCAACTTATTATATCAAAAATCATGGTTTCCACTGATGACAGATTCAGCATACACATATTCACACTAATGTGTGTGTTTATGTGTGTGTGGAATAGCTACACAATGAGTTATTGAGTTGTATACAGAAAAAGTGCTAGCAACTGCAAATTACAAGGATATAATGCCATCAAGGGGTTTAATGGTGACATCATAAATCACAGGAGCAAGGTATAAATGGCCTGGGCTTCCCCACAACTCTCAGATGCCGCTAGTGCTATGATTTTAAAAGTTGTCTACTCTCCCCTGATCATGATTGCCTGATACATGGATAATTCATGTAATGATTTTCATCTTCTCCAATTCTCTCCACTTACTCTCATCAACTTCAAACCTTCTCTCTAACACCCAGAAAGAATCTGTCTTCCCCGCCTCTGCTCTTATATTAGAGCAGCTATATTTAAATGGAACCCTGGATTGTCCCAAGTTGAAATATAATAATTCTAAAAATCTTGCCATTCTGGGCTAGGTGTCACACTCAGGCAAAATGACAGACAGGTGACAACACACCCAAGAATTAAGAGATTTCTCCCCTTGGATAACAGTGCACTTCATGCACTGTTCTCTTTTCCTTGGAGACTAGGAAATCTAATTACTTGACTACCCCTATTAGGACTGCAAACATATAAATGGGTTTTAGAGTTTTGCTTTTTTATTCACATCTAAAGTTCAGTGAATCCAAGTAATTTATTACTTATGTCCTAAATGATTCCCTTTTCTCTGATGCTGTCTTACAGAGGAATATATTAACATAAAATAATAACTGGCCCAAACTTTTGTCCAAATTTAAATATGTCCTCGCAAAGCCAGCCCCATTCTAATTGCTTTTATGTGTCACTTTAGAGCTAAGAGACCCAACCTCCTGGCAGCTTTGCTTTGGGTCTTAATTAGCCACTTAACTGCAAATTGGTTGGCACCCTAGTCCTTTCATCAGTTATTATCCAAATAGCATCACCGACTCTAGATAAAGAAAAGAAAAGATCCCACATGTAGCAGGTCTTTCCATCATTATTGCCCTTTAATACAAAGAGGGGGTTCCCAACTCTAATTAAGGCTATGCTTTTAATAGGCAATTGGCATCTTATTTAATTCATTCTCAGTGCGGTGTCTTAAAGGAAAAACAATCACAGTAATGTGTGGATAGTGCTATAGAATTTACAAAATATTTCCATCTACTTTACTACTCTTACATAGTGTCTGTTTTAGCCATGTATTAATCAATATGTTTTTATTGGTTGTAGTGATTTAAGATGTGGATGTTATTTCAGTATGTATCCACTTGCCTGCATATCCACTAAGCTGTCTAATAAAATTAATTAAGTCAATCCCCAGTATATAAAGGGAGTCGGCATCTTTATTTTTTGTTGCGCTTCTGAGAATGATGCACACACTACACGGAGAGGTACTTCTTTGCCGAGCAAACCTAAGAGGTTAGTAGGCAGAAGAAACAGTTAGCTACAAGCGAAAAGAGAAGAATGGAGAAAGAGCAAGAAGACTTGGTTCTGTGAATATAAAAAGAAGCACGGAAGGGAGAAAGAGCCACAGATATAGGGTGGATCCAAAACCTTGCCAAAGGAACGTGATAATTCAGAGTGTGACTTAATTAGTTTAGTGTTTTAGCAGAAGACCCTCAGTTGATGCTTTGCATGCAATATGATATAACATCCTTTGTTTCTCCTAGAAAAGAAAATTAATAATTATGGTGCCTTTTTTATAAGCAACACAGTGGGTTTTTTAAACCTATCTTTTCAAACTGGTTTTTATTAATTTCTACTACAGCATCTTTTTATAAATTTTAAATGCAGGTATTCTTTATAGTCTATTAAGTCACTAGAAATTATATATGGTCATTAAAATCAAACTTCCTATCTTTCTGAAAGGCAGTAGTTGAGACTGCACACCCCAAATTTCCTCCGCCCATCACAGCTCCTGGAACTGACAGCTAAACCCACAGGCTGACCAAGAGTGAGAGCTTTTCAGGCTATGTGTTTTTGAAAACTTGGAAATACTGAATTATGTTTATGAGATTCATTTCTCAACTGCTCCAAAGCTTATAAAATATTAGTATTTACAATATCCCGGAACAACAAACACAGCATGAAGGCAGCTGCCTCATCAGAGACGGAGCCACAATGATCTCAGACATTTGTCTATTTATCATGGATTGGATTTCCTTGGCAAAGAGTTCAATAAGGATGATGAGCAAACCCGTCCAACACTTTGCTCAACCTTGCAATGAAAATTGTCCCTCACCTCACCCCAAACACTTAGACCTTCTATTTGGTAAGCCCGTTGTCTCTAAGTGGAAGTGTGAAAAATAGCGATGTGGAGCTGAGATCAAATGAAGTCAGGCCTTTGATTAAATGCAAACCGAGAGATGTTTTGAAGGGAACAGGGATATTTTTCCTTTGGCCAATGTAAGCAGTATCTACAATTAAATCTCAAAAGGAGCAGATGTATGCTTACAAGAGAGATTTGAAAGAAAAATCATTAGGAATTATTATGCTTTAGCTATCTAAAAACAAACTTGTTCCTGTGAAATATATGAGTTATTAACTCTGGCAACACTTGAGCTTTTTTCCTCCCATATGTGATTATACAGTATCCTGTTTTTAAGTATATTATGCATTTGAATTTATCCAACAAGTTCTCTTCCCTAAATAAAAATTCAGTAATCCAGAAGCAGCTTGATGATAATGCAATCACTGTGAATTACTCAGCTAGCAAAGGATTTTATTTTTCTATATCAAACAAACAAATAAAACACTTCACTTTGTGCCTTTCACCTAGTGAGTACTGAATAAAATGTCTGAATGAAAGAAATAGATGAGAAGATAGAACTAGTCTAATAAGAGACTATTTCTAGCTAATGCTACATGGTTCCTTCTTTGATATCTAAAGAATCGTGTTTTAACCACTTCAAAAGGAACATTTTATTTTTGTTTTAACCACTAAAGTAATTCCACAGTGCAACTGCTTGCCCACAAAGAACCCTGGATAAAAGAGTGTCCACCTGAAATGAATGTACAGCCAGAAATGTAATAAAAAATAAAAAATCCTGGTGTGTCTGAGAGTTCATTAAGTCTTCCGTGTGATAGACATTACCCTGAAAAATAAAATGGAGTGTCTCTTTCGTCTCTCTAGATTGAGTTTATTCTGGCCAAAAAACACATTCCAGAGGTTTTCTAATTTCCTTATTGGTGAGTTCATTGTGAGTGGCCACAACAGTTGGCCGAGGTCAGCAAGTCAGGACCGCAGTGCTTTAAGACTCTTGGGGGTTGTAATTTTTATATCAAAATGCATGTTATTCAGGGTGGTTTCCCCCCCAAGCTGTTGTTAAGCAGACGGTATGCTGACCACCCAGTGAATGAGACCAGGGTGGGTAGAAGTAGAGAAACTATTTGATGTGATTCAAAAGGAAAAAAATGTAAGATTCTTGGGGAAGATTCTATTCTGGCAGAAGGCCATGAAATACTTGTCTTAAACAACTAATCTTATTTTGAACTCTAGATTATAAACCTACCTCCTATGAGCAGTTTTTAAAAGTTGAGACAGAATAGAAGACAGCACTGACGTGCTGTAGGAAGAAGATATGTATAAAAGTCAAGTTCATAGGGTAAACAAAATAGATGACTCTAATCTCTTAGTTATTTTTAACTATCCTGTTTTTATATCCTGTTTTGACTAATACCAAAAAGTCCATGAAGAATTTAATATTAATTGAATAAACCTTAAGTGAGCTATTCTACCCTAATAATTTTATGAAACTGGAGTTATAGAACTGATTTGTGTAAATAGACTATCAAATAGAATTACCATTTCTAAATATTAGAAGTAATAAAAGGGTGGAATAATACTATGATTTTATGGTTTTGTTTTATTCACAGCTGAATCAGTAGGTCTTTTCTTTGTGATTAATTTAAATCTTAATTAATCCTTGACTAATAAGTAAATATAATTTAGTTTATTAGAGTGCCACTGATAATAGACATATTATGTGATGTTAGAATGTAAGAGTAAGGAGATTAGGAAAACAGGCTTGTTTATAACTATATTCCTAGTATCTACTACAGTTCTCACAAACTAAACATTAGATAAACCATTTGCTGAATAAATGCACCTAAATCAGTAATTTCCTTGACCAAAGAGACAAACTATAAAACCTACAACAAAGCAAACTACAACAAATCATAGAAAAATAAGACTCTTAAGACAGAACCTAGAAATTTGAATGTTTTAGTAAATTTCCCAGTGAGTCTGATGATTGTTCAATTTTGGTAACCACCAACTGTTTACAGGTTGACACCATGTATTAGAAATGACTAAATGATCGTATAGACATGGAATTCAATTTTTTAAAAAAGAATTTGAGTGTCTTTTAAAGAGGTGCACTCAATCTGGTTAATTAAAATTTCTGTATTCCTCTCTACCATTGCATACAAATTCCATTTTACTCATTTTCTTTACCTTTCTGGCAACTGAAGACATATGAGTTATCAATCTCTAGATTACAGATTCTTGTGACTCAGTCTTCATCGACTCTCAATCTATATTAAGTGAATGATGTAATGTACTGCTCTTATTTCTGCCTGCTGCTAAGATTTTCCCGAACACTGTCCTTTAGACAAGTTCTAAGTGGGAATGGGGTGGAATGGTAGTCCATTTTTGGCTACCACCAAGGTATAGAGATCTCTTCAAGAAAATTATTGATACCAAGAGAACATTTCATGCAAAGATGGGCTCGATAAAGGACAGAAATGGTACAGACCTAACAGAAGCAGAAGATATTAAGAAGAGGTGGCAAGAATACACAGAAAAACAGTACAAAAAAGATCTTCATGACCAAGATAATCACGAAGGTGTGATCACTCACCTCGAGCCAGACATCCTGGAATGTGAAGTCAAGTGGGCCTTAGAAAGCATCACTACGAACAAAGCTAGTGGAGGTGATGGAATTCCAGTTGAGCTATTTCAAATCCTGAAAGATGATGCTGTGAAAGTGCTGCACTCAATATGCCAGCAAATTTGGAAAACTCAGCAGTGGCCACAGGGCTAGAAAAGGTCAGTTTTCATTCCAATCCCAAAGAAAGGCAATGCCAAAGAATGCTCAAACTACCTCACAATTGCACTCATCTCACACGCTAGTAAAATAATGCTCAAAATTCTCCAAGCCAGGCTTCAGCAATATGTGAACCGTGAACTTCCAGATGTTCAAGCTGGTTTTAGAAAAGGCAGAGAAACCAGAGATCAAATTGCCAACATCTGCTGGATCAGGGAAAAAGCAAGAGAGTTCCAGAAAAACATCTATTTCTGCTTTATTGACTATGCCAAAGCCTTTGACTGTGTGGATCACAATAAATTGTGGAAAATTCTGAAAGAGATGGGAATACCAGACCACCTGACCTGCCTCTTGAGAAACCTATATGCAGGTCAGGAAGCAACAGTTAGAACTGGACATGAAACAACAGACTGGTTCCAAATAGGAAAAGGAGTATGTCAAGGCTGTATGTTGTCACTCTGCTTATTTAACTTATATACACAGTACATCATGAGAAACGCTGGGCTGGAAGAAGCACAAGCTGGAATCAAGATTGCTGGGAGAAATATTAATAACCTCAGATATGCAGATGAAACCACCCTTAAGGCAGAAAGTCAAGAGGAACTAAGGACTCTCTTGATGAAAGTGAAAGTGGAGAGTGAAAAAGTTGGCTTAAAACTCAACATTCAGAAAACAAAGATCATGGCATCCAGTCCCATCACTTCATGGGAAATAGATGGGGAAACAGTGTCAGACTTTATTTTTTGGGGTTCCAAAATCACTGCAGATGATGATTGCAACCATGAAAATAAAAGATGCTTACTCCTTGAAAGGAAAGTTGTGACCAACCTAGATAGCATATTCAAAAGCAGAGACATTACCTTGCCAACAAAGGTTCGTCTAGTCAAGGCTATGGTTTTTCCTGTGGTCATGTATGGATGTGAGAGTTGGACTGTGAAGAAGGCTGAGCGCTGAAGAATTGATGCTTTTGAACTGTGGTGTTGGAGAAGACTCTTGAGAGTCCCTTGGACTGCAAGGAGATCCAACCAGTCCATTCTGAAGGAGATCAGCCCTGGGATTTCTTTGGAAGGAATGATGCTAAAGCTGAAATTCCAGTACTTTGGCCACCTCATGTGAAGAGTTGACTCATTGGAAAAGACTCTGATGCTGGGAGGGATTGGGGGCAGGAGGAGAAGGGGACGACAGAGGATGAGATGGCTGGATGGCATCACTGAGTCAATGGACATGAGTCTGAGTGAACTCCAGGAGCTGGTGATGGACAGGGAGGCCTGGCATGCTGCGATTCACGGGGTCACAAAGAGTGAGACACAACTGAGTGACTGAACTGAACTGAACTTAACTGAATGGAGTAAAAGATAAGTCAGGAAACTGACAAGGTTTGAAGCATCATGTGAACACTTATAATAGCTGGGAGCCTAAAGGCCACCCACTCCAGTATTCTGGCCTGGAGAATTCCATGGGACTGTATAGTCCATGCAGTCACAAAGAATTGGACATGACTGAGCGACTTTCACTTTCACTTCTTTTTTTGGAAGATGTGTGCAGTTGAGTTGGTTAATTTTTTCTGTCAAATGGACTTGGCTAAGGGATACACAGGTGACCAATAAAATAGTATTTCTGGGTGTGCCTGTGAGAATGTTTCCAGAAGAGATGAGCACTGGAATCAGAGCCTGAGTAAGGAAGATTCCCTTTCCCAATGTGGGTGGGGGTTAAGGATTGGTTAACCTTAATCAATTGGTTAAGGATCCAAACAGAACAAAGCTGGAGGAAGGGCAGATTCTCTGTCTTTAATTCACCTGAATGTCCATCGTCTCCTGCCCTCAGACATTGGAGCTCCTGGTTCTCAGGATCTCTTGATCCTGAAACTTAGAAGAGTAGACCCCTTTTAGACCAGGAATTACATCATCAGTTCTGCTGGTCCTCAGGCCTTCCAACTTGGACCAAATTACACCACCAGCTTTCCTAGTTGTCCAGCTTGCTGACAGCAGATTGTGGGTCTTAGCATCCATAAACATGTGAGCCAATTTCTATAATAAAGACCTTCTTATATGTACCTATCTATCTATCTATCTATATATTGTATTGATTCTGTTTCTCTGGAGAACTCTAATATAGGAGTGCAGAGAGTACTGACATTTTTAAGACTGCTAATTTGAAGAGGACTAATTTGCAGCAGTTCTTATGGGGTGCAAGTTCAAGCTGTTGCAGTATGAGCTGTGAACTTGAAATATAGTGATGGGTGTTTTAATCCTATCTTTGCCACCTACAGCATTTTTCCTTAGCTGCAAATGTGAGAGATGAAATAGGTCTTTGAGTCTCTTTCAGGCTTGAACATTGTACAATTATGATTGCAAGTTGGAGCCCTAAGATTCTGTGACTATGAGAGAGAGGCATCCCCAAATCCTGACAAAGAGATAGTCTCACAAGGTGTGGGGGTGTGGGCAGTGCTATGTAAAACATAAAGCAAGATGATTGAACATGCAGAGGATGTCATAGCTAAATGATCAGCTAGCAAAGATATGATGGAGAAGATCTTACAGGCTGTAGGGAAGAACCATAAGTTGTGATATTTAATATGGTCTAGATAGGGATGTCAGTGAGGCTTTCCATTGGACAGGAATGAAAGAGAAAGTGAAGAACAGCAGGTGGATTTTGGTGATACATGTAGATGTATCTGGTAGCTAGATACGTATCAGTAGATAAAACTGTTTAGAATTTTAATCCAAGTAGCTTAAGTTGGAGTCACATGAAATTCCTTTACAGATGAGTTGTATGATGTGAAGTTACAGGAAATTCTGGAAAGATAGTTGAGTAGTGAAATGTAAACAACAACAACAACAAAAGCCTCCAAGCCCTTGGGTGATTGAGGGAATTGTAGTATGTTACTGAAGAGAGAAAGAACATGGAAGAGTAAGAGTTACTCTTGCTAATGCTGAAATGACTTGGCAAAAATCATTGTTTCGTAAAGAGATTTTTATTAGTGACATACACTATGACACAGGGAAAAATTTAGGCAGGTTTTAATTAAACAGTTCAACATGCAAATTAAAAATAGCACAACTAGAACTTTGCTTTTACTATTTCCCAGACTGCTATTAGATTGATAGCAGGAGAAATTCTAACTATTCTATCATGGAACTGACCTATTTATGACCAGAAACGGTCTTTACTCTGTGTTTAATAGAACAACTAGCTTTCCTGTCACATTATCTAGTCTAAGTCCTTTCCTTTGTTATATTTTTTTGAGCAATATGGTGTTCGTGTATGAATTCAGGTTAGATAGGAATAAATCAGGGGATGATTTAAAAATTGTTTTGTTCAAAAAATGTGTTGATGGTGGGTTAGCAGATATCCTCAGTATGCAAATATTCTGAGTTTTATCAAGATAAGGTGGATTCCAGCACACACGTGCTTCTACCTATAGAATACTATTAATAAAAATACAGTCATGTTGTCTTAGGTCCACTCTCTTTATCAAGACACTCAATTTTCTTTACTTCACTATAATGGCCCTGAAATACTTTCTCTAAGACTAAGGTTAAGGTGAAGGATACCGATGTGACAGTACACTATAATGCTGTAGGTTTAATAATCTGGATCAACTTCCATGCTACTATTATCCATATGGGAAATTGCAAAGAAAATAGAAATATGACTTTCATTAGATTTGTAAAATATACTGAAATAAAACAGGATAGTTTATCTATCACTTTATTTATCATTCAGGAGAAAGTAATGTGCCAATCATCCCACTATATATATTTCCATATAAAACTGGATACTCCTAAGAAATTCACATCTACAGTTTGTTGGACAATGGAAAAATTTCTCAAAGTGATCTATTGTTTTTAACTGGCTCTTCTCTTTCTACAATTATGGCATATTATAAATAGTCTCAAAGAGTCTAGTTACAATGTTTATTTGTTTAATCTCATGTCAAATTGAAGGTAAGTTTGACCCATATTAAAAAATAGTAGAAAAATAGAAAAGAAGATATTGGTGATATGCAGTGTTTAATTCGATTTTGGAGAAAACAGTCAACTCTCTTTCTGTAGATACAGCTGAAAATGGCAAAAGCTCACACAAATATACAGTGCTGTATCATTCTCAGGTTAATAAAAACATTTATATGCAGGGTAGTGAACAAGAGGAAAGTTATGGAAAACATTTCTCACCCAAGGACAGTGTACCAGATGTTGTAAGACTTAGGGGAGCAATCAGAGGTGACCAAGTCTCTGTAGCAGGTCTTATTAAGTTAGACTGTGACCCAGCTCCTTCAACTTATTAAGCTGTCGAGGACTTCAGTGATTAAAACCAAAGAAAGGTCAGAAACCAACCTTCAGAATGTCCCTGCACTGAAATTTTCTTACAGGCACTAGTCCCTCATGGAGATACTTCTCTTAATACATGGATTTGTAAAAATTAAATATTTGAACTGGATTTACCCAGAGCTTGAGGGAAATTTAGTAGATGATTCTTCTTCAAGATGTAACATACCAGTTCCAAAGCTTTAACTAACATCTCAAGAAATATCCTTAGAGGGTAATTTTGCATGTCATCAGAACTGAGAACTGAGGAAGGATTTCATGGGGACCTTCACATGTTCAGTTAGATCCTAGAAGACAAGTAAGAATTGTGATTATAGACAGAGATGTTTTAAAATCTTACAATGAATATATAGAATTTAAAATTAAAGTTAGCATTTGTTGATAGTTTAATGCTGCCCAAAGTCATATGTGACATATTAGTAAAGAATCTGCCTGTCATTTCAAGAGATGTAAGAGACGGGATTTGATCTCTGGGTTTGGAAGGTCCCTTGGAGTAAGAAATGGCAACCTGCTCCAATATTCTTGCCTGGAAAATTCAATGGACAGAGGAGTTTGGTGAGTTACAGTCCATGGGGTGGAAAAGAGTCCAGCATGACTGAGTGGCTGAGCACACACACACACACCCGTAAGTCATATTCTAGGCTTTAAATATTGTTTGAATTTAGATAACTTTTCTTTGTCCTGGGCCCTTCCTCTCTTTCTCCAAATGTATCTCTCCATTATATGCAGATTAACCAACTCTGAATCTAGTCATATGTAAATATAGAGGAACAGGGGTGTCAGGTATCCAAGATGTTAAACTTTACCCTTCCTGTTGTGTTGGAGTTTAAGCAGAAGTCTCAATTCGATAAGCCCCAAAACACTTCATCAGGAAGCAAACTGCTGTACTCTCTCTGCAGCAGATGCTGAACCGGTTCTACAAGCTGTAGCCTATTGCTTGGCTCATCAATTTTCCTGATGATGACTCATGGTATTAACAATGGTGGTATAACTAGCTGAGCACATCAGAAATTCCAAATTCAATGTAGCTTATTCCACAAGCTCCAAGTCTTACTTTAAAACTATACTTTGATATGAACAATACAATTTTCATGAAGGTGAAGGATTTAATAGATAAAACTATGGATTTACTATTGTTTCTTAAAATATTTTTGAGCACTTTTGTTTTCTATTCAAAAAAGAAAATAGTTTTTTTTTTTTTTTTTTACTGGTAATACCATCTATACTTTTCTTTTTCAGTGAGATTTTACATATTAAAAATTTGATTCATATTCTATTTCCTACAAATCTTAATTTCCTGTCTTTCTAATATGCTTAACATAAAGAATAGTCTAGAGTTTTGGAATACAAATACTTGAACGTTAACTCTTACAGCTTGTGCATGTGAGAAAACTACATAGACGGCAATGCCCATGTCTTTGTGGAGACATAAATCACAGGTCACTTTTCAGATTCCTACATGTTCTTTCTTGATCAACATGCTGCCTTCTCTGTACTGTTTTCTCCTCTACTTTCTGACTTCATTGAAAATCCTGCAAGTTTGAAGAGTTGGCTCTCTGGGAGGGGAATCTCGACCAGTGGGAAAAGAAAGGAGTCAGGTACATCAATTCCTTCTGTTTTCTTTCTCTTCCCCATGGACTCTTCAAGACTCATTTCCTTTTTGCAAAACTTACAGTTCTGAGTGGACTTCCCTGGTGACTCAGCAGTAAAGAATTTGCCTGCCAATGCAGGAGATGTAGGAAACGCAGGTTCAATCCTTTGGTTGGGAAGATCCCCTGGAGGAGGGCATAGCAACCCACTCCAGTATTCTTCCCTGGGAAATCCCCTGAACAGAGGAGCCTGGCAGGCTTTAGTCTGTGGGGTTGCAAAGAGTTGGACACAACTTCGTGAGCAAACAACAACAGCAATGTTTCTGAGTGCCAGGTGAGACAAGCACAGGGCCACCCATCATGTGTCTTTATGGCTCCTTCTTAAGCAGAAGCTATGTAATACATCTTAGCACACAGTTTTCACCTTTCTTAGCTTTGTTTCACTTTTTTTTCTCACCTTCACCATCAGGGTTAACACCTCTGTTAACACCTTAACCTTGCCCCATTCTCTGCTTCCTAGAAGAATCTGTTAAGACACTGCATTTGGGGTGAATTGTTTCAGTATGTGTAGACTTGGGCAATCAGCATTCTGGGAAAAAGCTTTGGAAATAAATCTGCCCCTGCTACTGTTTCGATAAACTGTATATACATATGGATCTGCAGTTTAGGAAATTATTGGAAATTATTTCTTCACAGACCTAAAATTGTAATAGGAAAGATGACTGTCAGAGCTAAGTGTAATGTTGTAGTGGTAATCCCAAAGACTCTGTCAATGAGTTAACCTCTGTCTGGTCCAAAGAAAATTTCCTGGCTTCAATTCTTTGTATCTAAGATTGTGTAGCACAGTCCAGATTGCATCAGCATTGTTTCTGACCCAGTGGATGATCTTACATATATTATCTGAGACTCAGTGAGCAACCCAAGCCCTGTGTGATTAGAAGTGGGTTTAATCTGGATATTACTAGATTGGGCTATGTTATGTCTGGAAATCTTGGCATTCATCTCAGCAGCTGTCATAGATGGACTTGAGAGGAACATGGTGACTCAAGTGTGGCTATGTAGAGTGAAGTGAATGTGGTGAGAACTTGGCCTTTTATACTGAATTCAGAAATGAAAATGGACATTGACAGTGAGATATGGAAGAAAGTCTGTACTTTGGTTGATGAAAGTGCCTATGAGGTGTTAGAACAGAAAGGATACATAAACTTTACCACTGATGTTATATGTCACTTATTCAATCGAATCCATATTTAAAACAACATCCATGTTCATTTACTATCAATAATAGTGAAAGATACATGACATTGAGAATAATGTCTGAGCCTTTCTTGTTCTCTGAGCTCAAGGATTCAGTTCAGTTCAGTTCAGTAGCTCAGTCATGTCTGACTCTGCCACCCCATGGACTGCAGCAGGCCAGGCTTCGCTGTCCTTCACCAACTCCTGGAGCTTGCTCAAACTCATGTCCATCAAGTTGGTGATGCCATCCAACCATCTCATCCTCTATTGTCCCCTTTTCCTCCTGTCTTCAATCTTTTCCAGCATCGGGGTCTTTTCAAATGAGTCAGTTCTTTGCATCAGGTGGCCAAAGTTTTGGAACTTTAGCCTCAGCATCAGTCCTTCCAAAGGATATTCAGGACTGATTTCCTTTAGGATTGACTGGTTGGATCTCCTTGCAGATCCAGACTCTCTCAAGAGTCTTCTCCAACACCACAGTTGAAAAGCATCAATTCTTCAGCACTCAGCTTTCTTTATGGTCCAACTCTCACATCCATACATGACTACTGGAAAAACCATAGCTCTAACTGTATGCACTTTTTCATCAAAATGTTTCTGCTTTTTTTTCTTTGCTCAAGGATTACCTTTAGTTATTATCAAGAGCCTGAGAGTAAATACATTTTGATATGCAGAAATATCTATAAACAACTATGATATCTGGCTCTATGCTGAGGAAATGTCACAGCTCTACTAATGTGACTGAACATTCAGTTTCTATCCATATTGATGGGCATAGTTTACTGTTTCATGCTAAAGCAAGAATTTGGGCCCACAGTAACCAAGGACATGAATAAAATACTTGTATTTTAATCTATTTGTTTCACCAAAGATATTTCTTTGCATCTGATCTTATAGATAGCAATAAGGGTAGTGGAGTAGAGTGACACCTTAGCTAAAGTGATCAGAGCATGGTAAGGTTCTCCAGTTTCCCAAATCTTTAAGCACATATTATTTTACAGTTTTCCCTACTTAGTCTTGTCCACTTCTTGTCTAATTTCCTCCTTTGTATTTTACATTTTTGTTGTTATAATGCAAAAGTGAACTCATCCATAATGTTTCCTAACTGACTATAGCTGGTGACTAAGTGTTTTAATTATGATGTCTGTGAGTTGAGCCATGGTGCCAATGTTAGCATCAAAGTGAGCTAATTACTACAGATGCTACTCAAAATTTCCTGGGATTGAGCCCCTAGAATTCTCTTCCTCTAACAACCTGAGCTCACATTCAGCGTATAAGTATCAGAGTTAGAATATTTGGTGATGACCAAAAAATTTAGCCTTTTAAAAAATATGTATGTCTCTTGGTAGCTTGTCTTTAAGTTATATTATGAAATTTACCATTTATCAAACACCTTAATTTGTATGTATTTCATGTAATCAAGATTCAGAAACTTTAAAAAAGTATTTATATATTCTAAAAGCCCACTTAATATTTCTCAAGTTGTATTACAATTTTTGAATTTATTTTCTTACAGATTTTCATTTGAAGAAGAAGACAAAGCTGATTATTATGACTGGATAATGTTGAATGAGACTGGGATGCTCTCTCTGTTTCCTGACTCCACACTTGACCAGGGGCATTGTGAATGAACGTATGAAGAGGGTTGAGTGACTGTTTTGGTGGGAACAATTTTCAGCAATGATCTATCTTCCTATCTTGCTTAGTTTGACCTGTGTATTTCCATGGCACTAATTACCAAGTGGGAGTCTTGACAGATCACATTAGTCCAGGGAGAATACAAGAGTCAAGGAGAAGCTTTCTCATATGATTCTCCTAAAGGTCTGCCTAGGGTTTGTCTGCAGGTAAAAGTTTTGAACTTTTTTTCTCCTAGGTATTCAAAATCTCAGCTACAAATTTACATGAGTATTACTCACTGATATTGCTTCATGTAATTATTGTTTCCTACTAAATTTGAAGACTTTTTGAGTGCTTTGTGTTTTGGGATCAATCCCATAGGCTTGTTATATTTTTCTACAGGCTTCACTGAAAAAAAGTTTAAGTTATGAGGGCAAAAGACTATTATACCATTAATTTCTTCTTTCCTTATACACAGAGATACCAGTTCAGGGTGGGAATGAATGCTTACCTTCCAATAACCATCCCCAAATCATCACTACATCCTCCCACACTCTTTGTCTCATCTTTATATAAATCACTTCCTTCTATATGTTCCCACATCAGCTCACACTTGACTATCATTGTGCTGAGCACCATTACTTAAAATTATTTATTTATTGATATCTGACTTTTCTTTACTGAATTATAACTCCACAAATTAGAAAACTGGTCTTATTTTTCTTTGCATCTTCTTCAAACTTCTGGAAGGACAGGTATATGGTAATTGGCTATTGAATAAATCAATAATCCATTGAATGATCATTTCATTTTGTTCACACATTACTTTTGAAGTTGATCAACACCAGTGTCTGCCAAATGCTTTTGTAAACTATTTTAATTCTATATCGAGTTACTAAAACTTCAACAATATTTGGTTAAAAAATAAAATTGGTGTTTTCCCTCTGTGTCTCTTCAACTTACAGAGTAAATTCATGTTTGGTTTGATGAGTAAGTGTATTTAGACATTTATCTGGCACATTTGAATAAGTTCTTCTGAGATGATAGATCAGTGTACTGTTTTTAAAGTAATAATATAGCATGTGGAATTTAGTCTGACAGTTTCTAGCAGCAGCAACAGCTAACACTTATATAGTGTTTTACATGCCAGGCTAGTAGCTAACTTAAAAGCACTTGCCAGGCATGATTTAAGAATTTACATGTATTAATTTGTTTATCCCTCTTGATAGTAGTATAGGGTTGATATTAAAATTGAAAAGTATTCCCATTTTACATATAATAAAACTGAAGCCAGGGAGAAGTTAAATGAAGTGTCCAAGATTATGTAGGTAGTAAGTGGTAGAGTTAATATTAGAACCTAGACCCTCTGGTTCCACAGACTATGACCCTGACCACTATAAAAAGACTCTATTTTAGATCATATTTAGAACATGACTCTGAGGATGAAAAATATTAAGTGGTGAAGACAAAATTACACAAATGCAAGCTACCCTGAATTCAATAACAGCAACATTAGACAGAAAAAAATTTATTGACGGCAATAAATTCCTAGATTCTGAATCATATGCTTACATCCTAAACAAAAATCTTGAAACAAAAGAGTGGCACACAGAATGCCCACTGCAGTATGTAATGGCCAAACTTAATTCAAAACCTATGAACTAACAATACTGTAGGATCTTCAGGGTTCTTTTTGCAAAAGTGTTTTGTTTTTTTTTTAAAGCCAAGATTAATTAATTAGTGCTAGTTAAGAAAGCTTGTCCACCTGGGTTTTCACGCTTCACACCCCTATATCTCTCTGAATCTTGGCTAAGCAAAAGGGGTACCTGAGGCTGCCAACCCATCCTTTGTGCCTCTCAGCTTGTCCCCTGCCATCTGTCCAACAACACGGCCACCTCTCACCCAAGACCCACCCCCTTCAGCTCTCAGACGACCTCATCAGCATGGGTATGCTTTTGAAGCCTCTTCCATTTCTGATTGCATCAGGCCAAAAAATGATTTTTCAAAGCATTTACACACACAAATTAGAACATAGCATAATATTCACACTACCTTGGAAATGATAAAGAATGAAACAAAGTAGGAATTATTTTAAAGTGCTATGGGAAGAGTCTTCTTACCTGTCACTGTGTTCACCAGAAATGCACCCTCACTGTGGTACTGTCTGCAAAACCATATTGCTATTCTTGAAGGGATACGTTCAAGTATTGCCAGATAGCAAATAACTAAATATCACAGAATATTCCTCCAAAGTTTCAGAGTCAGAAGGTTGCAGAGATGGGATTTGATATTTTTCCATTCTGACTCCAAATCTAAAACTTCTTTCATAAAGCTGTCACGCAAATGTATGTTCCTCGGTTCTTTGTCTAGTCACAACAAAGATTTGGAGTGATGGACATTAAAGCCCCCTCGGCGTCACAGCCCTCGGGTCTTGGATAGACAGTGTTATAGCTCTCAGGTCTCAAAAGGATCATGGTATAGCTGTTAGACAAATCAGTGTTACAGCTCAGTGTTACAGCTCTACTTTATTTAGAAGTGAAGTGAAGTGAAGTCACTCAGTCATGTCCCACTCTTTGCGACCCCGAGGGCTGTAGCCTACCAGGCTCCTCAGTCCATGGGATTTTCCAGGCAAGAATATTGGAGCAGGTTGCCATTTCCTTCTCCAGGGGATCTTCCTGATCCAGGGGTCGAACCCGGGTCTCCGACATTGCAGGCAGACGCTTTAACCGCTGAGCCACCAGGGAAGCCCATTTTACTTAGAAGATAGAAGGAAAATCCATCTCTGAGGCGTGAGGGCACGTGGATCCAAAGACGCGAAGAGAAGAGACCCCAGCGCGCGCGGGAGAGCGAGCTAGCTTTGGCTCCTCTTTTTATATGTTTATCTCTCCCTGGGCCTGTCCTATGTAAATTGGGCCAGCCAGGAGTGTTTTTTGTTTTACCTGAGGTCCTCACTCATGTCCTCGGACCTTCCTTTGTTCTATTTTTGTGGGCTTTTCCCTTCTTTGTCTTTTAGCCACTGCCATTTTGGACTCCTTTTCCCTATTCTACCTACCTAACATTGGTTGCAGAGATGGGATTTGATATTTTTCCATTCTGACTCCAAATCTCAAACTTCTTTCATAAAACCATGATACAAAAAATTAAAAAAGATGAATTTTAAAGAGGGACTAGAGAAGCAGCTTCCTTAGTGGCTCAGATATTAAAGAATCTGCCTGCAATGTGGGAGACCAGGGTTCAAACCCTCAGTTGGGAAGATCCCCTGGAGAAGGGAATGGTTACCCACTCTAGTATTCTTGCCTGGAGAATCCCATGGTCAGAGGAGCTACCTGGTGGGCTACAGGCCACAGGGTCACAAAGAGCCAGATGCAACTGGATGCATTTCATTCACTCACTCAGATAAGCAGCAAGGGTTGATGCCAAGAGAGGGCAGGTGTGACTGGGAGATTCTGGAAGTCAGGGAGTATCTGAAAATCTGAGTGTCTGAATGTTGATAATTGGGTGAAGAATAAAAGGTTCCTGAAATTTCAAGGATGTTCTCTCCTTTGCAATATTCCTGAAAACATGATGTCTATGGCAGGCTACACTGAGAGACTAGAAAGGGGTTCAAAGTGAATGCTGGAGTGAGCAAACCCCAGCTTTATAGATTTATTTGCCATGTTTATTTTCACTAGATCCCAAATTTTATATTTATCTCCCAACTTTTAAGGGTATTGTTTAAAAGGTATTATATGCCACCAGATGAAACATGGTGACGAGAGTGGCAATAAAAACAGAGAAGAAGTGACTGAGATATTAGTGATTTTGAATCCATATGACTTAGATGCTATTTGAATTTGAGGAAAAGAGGGGAAATTACAATCAGAGAGGCCCAGAACTTTGAAACTAGACGATCTGAAAAGGGTGTTGTGTTCATTCTGAGGTGGAGTTGAACAGAAGGGAGTTTGGATCAGAAGTGAGACACAGTTTGTGATGTAGGTCAACATATATATTTGCTTAGAAGTGATAGCTAAAGCCAGGCCACTACAGGGAGTTTTTCAGGGAAAAAAGAGATTAGGACAGGGGGTGAAGGATAGAAACTTTGGAAGCTTCTGTGTAGGGAGCAGAATGAGAACTGACGGTCCAGAATGAAGTTCTAGAAAGAGCTGTGGGAGAGGGCCGCCTTGCGGAAGGCACTGGCAGAGAGCTATGATGAAGTTAAAGAGCAGTTAAAGATGAGGATGGAAGAAAATAAGCTTAGATATGGCAGATTATTGTCACACCTCTGAGAGAGCAAGTCACTGGATCAATTGTGCAAATGGAGAAAGAAAAAGTGAAAAGAGGGAGATTCGTCTTCTGAGAATGATCTTGGAGAAAAGCAGCAGGAAAAGGGAGCAAGCAGGCAGGGTAGGGGTGTGATGCAAACACAAATGTTGGCATGTATGTGGTCCTACGGCCTGTGGGGGAAGGATCCAGGGAAGATAGGGAAGGAGAGAGAGAGAAGATGTGTGTGAGAAGAGAAAAGTTATGTGGTTACTGGGACAAACTCTCAGAAGATGCAGAAAGAGTGGAGTGAGGTCATAACTGAACAAGCCCTGCAATTACTCCTGTGATGGGAGGGAGAGAGAGAAGAAGTTGGAAGGAGAAGCTGAGGGTTTTGGAGAGAAACAGGGAAGGCGTTGAGGAAGTTCACGGCCACTAGTTTGATCTCTCACTCAAGTTAAGTGTGAGATGGCAGATTACCGTGTGGGAGTTGGGGCTCTGCTGTTAATGGAATGAAACGACTTTATGCAAAGTCAGTCAATTTAGAGACAAATTAAAGCGCTGATTAGTTCACAGTGAGTGGCTGATTTCTGCTGAGTTTATGATGACCAGTGGTTTTGTTGCTGAGTTCTCCCTAGGAGAACTTGAGAGTTCAAGAGCAGAAATATGGCCTTCGGGCTAGCATATCCTTTGTTTCCTAATGCTGCTCTGAACTTTTCATCACCTTAAAAAACTCAGCACACCATTTATTTATTTATTTATTTTTATTGCTTTTACCTACCAACTTCAGGGCCCTTATCTGCTTCTGTGATGTCAATACTTGGGTCATCATCTTTCTCTCTTACCTCTTGACATCATCCTCTCATTGTCTCTCTAGCCACGTTAACAACATCATTTCAAAGTCCCTTGACCTCCTCAGCTCTAGTTAACTATATCTTATTCCACCTAAGCAACTCATAAACACACCTACATTTCACACAGTATAGTCATTTTTCATAGCTTGTTTTCCACTCTCATCTTGAGCTGTGGCTTCAGATTAAAGAATCTAAATTAGGGAATAAAAATATACTTTAATGTGAATGTACATGGCACATATTTTAAGCTGAAAAAATAATTATTATTCTGCAAAATGGATTCACCTGCATCCAAAATGCTACTATGTTCTTTTTCTCTGAAGGAAAAATATGTAAGAAAGCTGATTAATGAATATAAACGAATGCATCCAGCTATTTTTGGTGCTCAATCAGAAGGACTTGGGCCTCGGAATGCAACCATATTTTAAAATGACCCCATGAGTTTCAGTATGAAATTATATAAACCATTAAATAATGGTCACCATTTAGTGAATATACATGTGGCATTGGTATTAGACACACATTCTGTCAACTCCTCACACAATTCTAGAAATCCCAAGTCATCTAACTAATTATTGCCATAATTATTATTTAAACCGGGGTCTTACTCTAAAACCTAGGATTTATCCCATAGTTTTCATATATGTAACATTCCTCATGTTACTTTGAAAGTGCATTTAAAAAGCAATGTAAATATTTCTAGAATTTTACTGATCTTTGAGAATTTAAAGTTGTTATATATTAAATAGTATAGAATGATTATTATTATTATTATTTTTTTTTACCAGAAATATAGGATCTGTAGTTTAGCTAAAATTCCAACTCTGCTACTTACCAGCTATAGGATCTTGGGATTTAAAAGTCAAAGCTTTGCTAAAGTCTCAGTTTCTTCATTTATAAAATAGGAAAAAAATTAAGATCACACATATAACATCAAATTATTGTTAAAACAATTAGGCAATGTAAGCATAGTGCTCAGCACATCTGTTAACAGAGTAACTACTCAATATGTTCCAAATAATACCAGTAGTCATGTATGGATGTGAGAGTTGGACTATAAAGAAACCTGAGCACTGAAGAATTGATGCTTTTGAACTGTGGTGTTGGAGAAGACTCTTGAGAGTCCCTTGGACTGCAAGGAGATCCATCCAGTCCATCCTAAAGGAGATCAGTCCTGGGTGTTCATTGGAAGGACAGATATTGAAGATGAAACTCTAGTACTTTGGCCACCTGATGCGAAGAGCTGACTCATTTGAAAAGACCCTGGTGCTGGGAAAGATTGAGGGCAGGAGGAGAAGGGGCCGACAGAGGATGAGATAATTGGATGGCATCACCAACTCAACAGACCTGGGTTTGGGTAGAAACTGGGAGTTGGTGATAGACAGGGAGGCCTGGCGTGCTGCAGTTCATGGGGTCTCAAAAAATCAGACACAACTGAGCGACTAAACTACTGCAATAATATTATTACTAGTATAACTACTTTTGTATCCTTCTAGTATTTTTTGAAAAGATTTTTTACGTATTTCTGAACACTAGTTAATTTTAAGGCCCTGAGAATAGCCCACTGAGATGATATCCCTGATGAGAATGTTTACTAAAATATGTGCTCAGTCATTCTGTCATGTCTGACTCTTTGCAGCCCTATAGATTGTAACCCACCAGGCTCCGCTGTCTGTGAAATTTTCCAGGCAAGAATACTGGAGTAGTTTGCCATGCCCTTTTCCAGGGGATCTTCCTGACCCAGGGATCCAACCCATGTCTCTTGTGTCTCCTACATTGGCAGGTGGGTTCTTCATCACTAACACCACCTGGGAAGCTTGGTTTAATAAAATACAATGTATTTTATTGGTGCATCAGTTATCACAAGGGGAAGCCGCTTCTCTGATAGCATAGATTCTATTTTCCTTAAGTTAGAGAAAATTCCCTACATCTTTTTCCTTCTGGCTAGTTAGCAAAAAGGGGAAAGAAAATACTCTGAAATTCGGATATCAAAGTCACACAGCTCCAAATCCCATTCTGGATATTTCCTCAATGAACCGGTTTGCAGGGCCATGCTTGGGAGGTTGGCTGCTTCCACTCTCACACATGTGGCCCACCATATCTGTTCCTATTCCCCCCTGACCTCATAATGTGTCCCCAAGGGGGGGCTCTGTTAGCATCTGAGCTGTCAGCCTTCATGTTGGCACTGGTGGATTTCAGCAGCATTGCTTCTGATGATGTGTTTGTTAGGGAGGCCATTTGCTAATACCTGATGAAGAGTCACCAACATTAAGCTTCTTGAAAATGAGCGTGCTTTGCTAATGTGAAGGCTGTGGAACCTCTGGGATTAGGGCGCATTGTAATGACGAAGTTTGGTTCCAGACCGCCTATCTGTGACAAAGGGCTGGGAGACTGAGACATCCCTGAGCTGCATTCTGCACAGGAAAAGAAGACGGGAAGGGATGTGCCTCTCCAGTGAGGATTTCCTTCTGATTCAGTGACAGTTCACCCCTAAGGGGCTCACCGCCTGGTGGTTTTTATTTTTATTTTTTGCAGTGAGTCTTTTGTTTGTCTCATGTTATCTCCAGATTAAAGCAAACCCCTTAACTAAGGGGTAGAGTTGATCAGGAAGGTTAAAACCAGTGTAAAGTGAAGAAGTGGAGAAATTTGCCTGCAGTTTTCGGAAGTTTGTAATTCTGTAAAGCTTCAGATGAGTAATTCTGAAAGGAAGGAAGGAAGGAGGGAAGGAGGAAAGGAAGGGTCAAAGTCACTTGGGGTACTTGGGAATACCTGTTAATAACAAATTCTGGGCAGTATCCCTAGAGATTCTGATTCACTAGGCCCGACACAGCTCCTGGAAATATGTGTCCTAATGTGTTATAGTCAATTCTGATGCAGGCAGTCTTAAGAAAACACTTCATGAAACACTGACAGTGAGTTTCTAGAGAGCTGGAATTTAATTTTTAGAAACCATCTTGGCCCTCTTGTAGTCAGGCAGTAAGATCCACGTGAACTCTCTCTGAGTATCTATTCTCTTTCCATGTATAGATTCTCACTCGTGTTGCCATCTGTTAATCCAATCACTCATTTAGTTTCTATGTATTGAATGCTGGAGGCTTTGCATTTACCTCCAGGGCCACTGTTCCCCTCTCAGACCTCCCTGGGTCCTGGAGGCCAGCCTCTAAGTGTTGCATCAACCAGTGTTCTTGTCTTCAGAGGCCAGTGGAGACGAAAGTCAAGGTATTTATTTTCCTGTGCTCCTGTAGAGAAAAATTTGTCAGTGGCCAAGTCAGCTTCAAGTTTGGCAGTGGCTGAACTCCTCTATAAGCATTTAGTAGGAGATGCTACAGTTATAGCTCTGGTAACTCCCCTGTTCCAACCCCCTTTTGGTTCCTTCAGGCTTAGAAGACTAACAGTTTCTTAAGCTTGTCTAATCTGGGGAGCTCCACTGTCTCTTGCTGATTTCATGAAACTTTCCTCATACCTTATAAGAGTTCTGTGGTTCAGTTACTCCTCTTGAGTGTGGCATGCTTTCTGCCAAGGTGCCCTGACAGCATATTAAGAAGATCTATATGGGTTTTTGAGAGGGTCTTGGAAAATAAAATAAGGTAACAAATAAATATTCTGAATTGGGATAGGTTTTATGATAGAAGCATGTACAGAATGATAAAAGAGCGTAGTGGAGGGAAAAAATACATCTGTCCTGTTAATTGAGAAATACTAATAAAGAAGGTGACATCGCTGTAGGGTCCTGAATATTATTTAGGAATACTTAGGTGGAAAAGCAGGGGAGAAACAGTCTGCAGAGAGTTCCCCTGAACCCTGACTGCCATCACATGAGCACAAGTCACTATCATATCACAAGCATTAATGCTACAGTTTTCCTTTATTCTTTCTACCCTTTTCCAATCCAGTCCCCACACAGTAGAGAAGTGATCTTTATAAACTGTAAGAGAATGTCAATACATACATGTTGAAAAATAAATAAATATTTCTAAAATGTTTCTAAGTTCTTTTTTTCTAGCTAAAACTTAGAATGTATTGGAGGTAGTGGTATGAAGCATATACTCTAAATAGCTACTTAAACACTGCAAAATCATAGAAGGCTTTAGAACAGAAGGTAGCCATAACCCAATCTTTATTTCAGAAACCCTGGAAGCAATATGAAAGATGAACCGGGGGAAGAAGAGACTAGAGTAAGAAAAACCTTATTAGGAACATCTTCTCACATGATAGGATTCTCTCTGATCTGGTAGAAGTGATTCTATTATCCATCGGAAATGTTCTCTGAAATATTATCTTCTGGTAAAGAAGATGAAAATCACCAGTGACAATTCACACCTAAAATTTTACAATTGCCTAGGCATATTGTCCTGAGATAATGTAAAATTCTAAATTGCTTTAATGCTCTACAATAGAGAAAAATGTGTCATAAAAGAATATTCAAACTTCAAAATTTTTTCAGCAATCTGATAATTATACGTTAAATCCAATTTTTTGACTTTTTTTTCTCAAATGTATTTCATTAAATCAGGCTAATTATTTTTTCAATATTCTGGCACAGATATTAAGTACATATTGTGATCATGTAAATTTAGGTGATTGTATTCTGATGGAAAATCCTGAAAATAAAATATTGAGCAAGAAGTATTCCTGAGCACGTTTTATTATTTACTTAAAAATAATTGGCTATCATCAAAAAGTTTACAAATCATAAATCCTAGCAAAGGTATGGAGAGAAGGGAACCCTCCAACACAGTTGGTGGCAATATAAATTGGTACAACCCCTATGGAGAACAGTGTGGAGGTCCCTTAAAAAACTAAAAATAGAGCTACCATATGATCCAGCACTTCCACCCTTTGGGTATATATCCAGAAAAAAATGAAAACTCTAATTTGAAAAATAATACATGCACCCCAGCGTTCATAGCAGCGCTATTTACATAGTCAAAATGTGGAAGCAACCTCAGAGCCTATCAACAGCTGACTGTTTTAAGAAGATGTAGTAAATGTATACACCGGAACATTATTCAGCCATACAGAAGGATGAAATATTGCCATCTGCAGCAACATGGATGGACCTAGAAATTATCATACTAAGTAAAGTAAGTCAGATAGAGAAAGAAAATCACTATATGATATCACTTATATGTGGAATCTAAAAATAACACAAATGACTCTATATACAAAGCAGAAACAGACTCACGGATATAGAAAACAAACTGATGGTTACCTAACGGAAGACAAAGGGGAGGGACAATATCCAAGTGTGGGATTGGCAAGCATAAACTATTACACATAAAATAGATAAGCCACAAGGATTTATTATATAGCATAGGAAATTATATTCAATATCTTATAATAACCTATAATGGAATATAATCTGAGAAAATATAAGTGAGTCACTTTGCTGTACACATGAAGCTAATAGAATATTTTAAATCAACTAAACTTCAATAAAAAATAAAATAAATAGGGAGCAAGGTCCTATAAATTTATGTTCGTGGAAAATATCACACTTTCTGTCAAAAATTTCGTTGAAAGAATCTGATTTTCTATCATTAATGACTTAAGTACTTCCTCACTTCCTCTACTCTTAGAGGAAGAAGTGAAAGGCAAAATAAAATTTCATTGCCCCCATCACGTGCTGTCCAATCATATTATAAAAGCCTTCTTCTCTCATGTGAAACTATTTCTTTCATTCTTATGTGTGTTTTTTAAAAGCAGCTTTATTTATGCATAATTGACATACAGTAAACCGAATACATTTAAGTTAAACAACTTGAAAGGTTTTCACACATGTATATACTCATGAAACTACCATCATAATCAAGATGATGAACATACCCATCGCCCCTATTTCTCCTGCCTCCTTGTAATCCCTTCCTCCAACCCTCCCTCATCCCCAGATTGACCCCAGCAAACCACCGATTTATTTTTTGTCACTAAAGATTAGTTTACATTTCCTAGAGTTTAATATAAATAGAATCACATGTATTTTTTGGTCTAGCTTCTTTTATTAGTATAATTATTTTGAAATTCAACCATGTTATGCGATCTCAGTTGCTCAGTCATGTCCAACTCTTTGCAACGCCCTGGACAGTAGCCTGCCAGGCTCCTCTGTGCAGGGGATTTTCTAGGCAAGAACACTGGAGCAGGTTGCCATTTCCTTCTTCGGGGAATCTTCCAGACCCAGGGATTGAACCCACATCTCTTGTGTCTCCTGCATTCACAGACAGATTCTTTACACTGAGCCACCTCTTGTTGCTGTTCATCAGTCACTAAGTTGGCTACCTGGGAAGCCCCTATATCTGAGTCGAGTATCAGAATACTTCATATTGATATACTAGAGTTTCTTTTAGGAACATTTGTGTGCAAGTCTTTGTGTGGACATACACTTGCATTTCTCTCAGATTAATACTTAAGAGTGGAATGACTTGATCATATGATCAATATTTTTTCAAACTTTTTATTGCATTATCAAATTGTCTTCAAAGTGATTGTATCATTAAAATTCTCACCAACCATGTATGAGAATTCCAGTTCTTACACATTATTATCAAGATGATGTAATCAATCTCCTTCCTCTTCTTTGGGAGCTCCCAATAAATATATATTAGATGACTTGAAGCTGCCCATAGCTTACTGATATTCTATTCATTATTTTTAATATTTTTCATCTCTATATGGTTAATTCAGGTTTTTAAAAAATATCTTCATATACCTGACTTATTGAATATATGTGTTATAATAAGCTGTCTTAATGCCTTGCCTGTTAATTTTGACATCTGAGTCAGCTCTAGGTTGATTTCAATTGATTGAATATTTTTCTCTTTATAGGTCTTCCTTCCTTCTTTGCATGACTAGTATTTTTTTTTTTTATTTAGGTGCTAGACATTATTAATTTTACCTTGGAGGCTGCTGGATATCTTTTTATTCCTCTAAGTATTCTTGTGCCTTGTTTTGTAATTCAGTTAAATTGCTAAGAAACAGTTTGATCCTTTGGGGTCTTTCTTTTAAAATGTATCAGCTCAGTCTAGAGAGCCTTGCCCGAACTGAGGCAAGATGCTTCTAATTATTCTTTTCCAGTCTGGTCCAGTGGGAGTTCTGAGCACTATTACCTCTCCTCTTCTTGAATGTCTCTTTCCCAGGCCTCATGGTTTCTTCAGAGTGTGAAGTGCTCGGTATCTAAGCACCCGATGATCGAAGCAGACCCTCTGCAGATCTCCAGTGTTTTGTTTCCACTCAGTTCTCTTTTCTGGAGCTCTGTCTTGTGAACTTCAGCTGCCTTCATCTCCCTGGCCTCCATGTCCTCAGCTCAGAGAGTCTTCTGAGTTGTCCTGGACTCCCTGTTCCTGCACCACAGGTCAGAAACCCTCTTGCGACTGGTACTGGGGCGAGGAGCTTGCCTCATGTGTTTCTTGTCACTCAGATCCTGTTCTTTTTTGCCTGATGTCCAGGGTCTTGAAAACCATTGTTCATGTTTCTGGTTATCTCAAGTGGGAGGGTAAATTTGGCCTGTGACTTTATCTTGCCCAGAAGACAAAGCTATCTATTGTAATGAATGATTTCCCTTATTTAAGTATATAGCAAGACTTTTGGTTTTCTAGAAAAATTATTTTATATGTCTGGAAAAGGAATTCAATCATGAAGAGTGTCTATGACTCCAAACTTAATTTCACAAAATATTAAAGATGACAAAACAGTTATTTTATAAGAAATTGAAGATAACTACTTGAATGAAAATTTCAGATACACTTTCTGAAATAGTCTTAGTATTTTTTTCAGAAACTCTGCCAGGAATATGAGTAAACTATATTTAAGTAAAAACTATCTATACTTTGATCACCTATGTGATTATGTTGAATTTTAGTATAAAACATTTATTATTGGAATACACACCTGGCCTGAATACTGTTATATTTTGATATATGTGGTTTAACAGATTCACCATTTCCCACTCTGAAAGAACCATCTGTATCTCTTGATGTGTAAATAGAACCATGTCCATAAGAATAGTTCCTTAGCACCATCAACTACTCCAGACAAGCATAATGCACTAGTCTATATGAGGCACCGTATGTCTCTGAGAACATTTGGGTAAATTTTATAAATGGCATCCTGTTAAGGTCCTCATTACTCTGGTGTGGTTAATATACTTCATGCGAATCATCTCACAATCCATCATTTTTAACTGCCAAGGCTCAGATACTAACTGCTGCTTACTACTTGTGTAATTCTGGGCACACTTGGGCCTCTCTTTGGCTCATATCCTCAGTCAGAAAATAGAATTAACAATACTAGAACTTTTGAGAACAGTACCTTGCAAATAAAATGTACTATGTAAAACTTTTGTGAAAATAAATAATTAATGCAGTTAATACCAGACAAAGCTTGCTGGAAGAGGAGCATCTGATAATGATAACACTTGGTGGAATTACTGGTGTTCAATAGCAGAGGGAGCTCATATTTTTCTTCTAAGAGAAAGTCTGGGGTGGCAACAAGCCTGTGTCGGGGTCCCCTAAACCAGTATTTGTCAGGTGTGTCTTAGAAAAGAGGCAGGTATGCATATGCGCTAAGTCACTTCAGTTGTGTCCAACTCTTTGCAAACCTATGGACTATAGGCTGCCAGGCTCCTCTGTCCATGGGATTCTCCAGGCAAGAAAACCAGAGTGGGTGACCATACCCTCTCCTCCAGGGGATCTTCCTGAACCAAGGATCGAACCTGCATCTCTTACGACTCCTAGAATGGCAGGCAGGTTCTTTACCACTAGCACCACCTGGGAAGCCCTGGGAAAAGAGGACCCATGGCAGGAAGAGGGCTGGAGAGATCTCTCAAGTCTCCTGTAGTCCAGTAGCACGAAAAAGCATCCTATAATTGTTTTGCTCCTGAGAAGTGGTTAAAGGTTGGATTGATAAAATGGACTCGATAAGATCAGGATGGACGCTGTGGCCATGGAAGAGGCTCAGGAGTAAGCAGCAAATGCAGTGGAGCTCAAGGGCAGCATCTTAAGGCCGGGCTGGCCAAATCACATCCTCCTGGTGCCCATGCAATCCGGCACCAATGGGCCTGGGTCAACCACCTTCACTCGTATCCTGAGAACACACAGGCCACCAGGCCGAGAGAAAAAGGAGCAATGGCCAGAGAAGAGCACTCCTGAAGTGTTATTTGAGTCATCAGGAATCAGACCACATTTTCCTGGATGTGGCTAGGTCGGTTCTACCCTCAGGCAGAAATAAGATTTCAAGGTAAAAAATTAAGTCCAGTGGTGATAAAATAAAGTTGAAATTTTGAACCCCTGGATTTCTTGATTGTTAAATTTGTACCAATAACTTTTAAGCACAGCTTAAAATTACAAGTGCACATAAGAATACGTGATGCTGTAAACTTTAGAGCTCGGGAGTGCTGTAAGGAAGCATGAAGCCTAGGCATAATTTTACTGCTTATAATTGTGATAACTTGAGCAATCCTATAACCTAAACATGTGCTTTTTTTCATGATAAACTGTGTGTGGTAACACCTGTCCAGCATTCCTCAGGTTTCCCATGAGCATCAAATAGGATTATTTATATAAAACTGCTCTGAGAATCTATTCAATATAAAGCATAATGTGATCACAGGAAACTATTACAAATTAGAACATAAGTAATGATGAGTTTTAGAGGCACCATGGAATGCAGATTTATACTAAAATGTGCACCCCCAAATGGGGTTATGGAAGTCAGTATACAGTGAAGGAAATCAATACACGGAGTTGGGAGGGAATATATTACAGTCCTCACAGTCAGAATGACCTGATAAAGAATTCAAGAATCCTTAGTGCAGATATTTACTATCTTTATGGCATGAATAAAGTTAATTTACATTTTTGAATCCCAACTTTCACATCTGCAAGATGAGTTTGCAGTGAGGAATGGAAATTATGTGTGGTAAAGGCCTTGGGCATAGCAGGCCTTCAGCAACAAATGATAGTTTAATTTGTTCTAAAGGATGTGAACCAGTTTACTTTACCAAGACAGAGTGGGGAAGTGTGGGTAGATGAGAATGTAAGATATGTGATGAATGAGAGATGTCATATACAAGAGTGTAATGCTCATTGACTGAGTATTACATACAGTGTTATATGTTACATACAGCATTATATACAGTGTTCATGGTATATAATCTATGCAATTGCCTTCTGAGGACAGGAAAAGTCACAGGAATCATTGTGGGGAAGGAGGAGATTGAGTTAGCTCTCCTCCATGTGCCCTGGGACGCTGCCCTGGCGGCTTAGCAGTAAAGAATCTGCCTCCCAAGCAGGAGATGTGGATTCGGGTCAGAAAGATCCCCTGGAGAAGGAAATGTCAACCCACTCCAGAACTCTTGCCTGGGAAATCCCACAGACAGAGGAGCCTGAAGGGTTATAGTCTATAGAGTCATGAGAATTGGACACAACTTAAAGGCTAAACCATCACCACCATGTACCCTGGGAAAGCATGTGGGAAGTTTAGAACACTCTTTAATTGACTATAAATACAAAGATGACATAATATTCCACAATGACAAGGTGGGATTGCTTTATCGTGGTGTTTGTGGTATAAAGCTCAGAACCTGAACAGGACACACTCCTCCTCTTTTAAACTTACAATCTAGTGAGGCAGGTCAGAATCATTTTTGAAATACATAAGTGATTCTGAACATTAGAAAAAAAATGTTTTCATTACTAGGAACTAAAAGACACAGACCAGACTGAAGGCAAGCTAAAAGTATAGTTTGGGATAGAGTAGAAATCACAGTGTCACTAATAATAATACTGTTCTTTTGAAAAAGCAGAGTAATTATTCAAAAGGAAGAATACAGGATCTCCTTCTTTACTGAGGTTATTGTGAAGGGTACCATGCTAGCTAAGTGGAGATGAAGCCCCACAGGAGCTGAGACTTGGTGCAAAAGGCCAAAAGGATGACCTTGACTTTGAGAATCATCTAATTAAAGATGGTTTTGGCACCTTGTTAAAAAATCTGTTTCTGGGTTTTTTGGACCATGCTGCTACTGCTGCTAAGTCGCTTCAGTCGTGTCCGACTCTGTGCGACCCCATAGACGGCAGCCCAACAGGCTCCCCCGTCCCTGGGATTCTCCAGGCAAGAACACTGGAGTGGGTTGCCATTTCCTTCTCCAATGCATGAAAGTGAAAAGTGAAAGTGAAGTCTCTCAGTCCTGTCCAACTCTTAGCGACCCCATGGACTGTGGCCCACCAGGCTCCTCAGTCCATGGGATTTTCCAGGCAAGAGTACTGGAGTGAGATGCCATTGCTTTCTCCGATTTGGACCATAGGAAAAGGCAAAAGTGATCTAGAAGGCCATGATTACCCTCAGGGTTAGCATGAAAAATTTTGTTTCTCTTAGGTAGATTAAGTTTTAGGAAGCAAATTGATAGAAATAGAATCTGTCATCTTCACAGTTTTCCAAATCTTTCATATGAATTAAGTCATTTTATATTAAAAATAGTCAAAGCATATGTCAATAGCCTCTGTTTGCAGAAAATAAAAAGTTCATAGAGGGCAAGTGACCTGCTCAAGGTTGGTAGTGGTTTAGTTGCTAAGTTGTGTCCAACTCTTGCGATCCTGTGGACTATAGCCCACCAGGCTCCTCTGTCTGGGAGATTTTCCAGGCAAGAATATTTGAGTGGGTGGTCATTTTCTTCTCCAGTGGATCTTCCCGACCCAGGGATCGAACCTGTGTCTCCTGCGCTACAGGCATATTCTTTACCGACTGAGCTACCAGTGGGGCTATAACTCATGTCTTCCGATAAATAGTCAAAGTCTTGCTACAACATTCAGTGTGTTATACTCTGCATCTTTCCTCAGATACAAAACATCATTTTAAATGAGAGAATTGCCCCAAACCTATCAATAAAAAGTAAAAACAGTGGCCAAATCCAGATCCTAGATCTCATATTGGGATGCTGGAGTGCATTCCAGTTTCAGATCTATTGTTTCTATCTTAGTCTACAGGTCTGATATGATGGGGATTTACCCCACCTGGTTCTCAGTTTCCCTAAATTGGGATTTTCTGAAGTTTTAAGAAAGGTTTCTGTGAACAATTTCAGTTCTCACCATCTCTCCATCTTTTAAGGAGAAAATGAAGCTCTTTGCATTGGCCATTCAAATCAAGAGGTGCTTAATTAAGCAGAAAGGCTTCCATTTTGGTGAAGCATGTTCTTGATGTAGGTCTGTGTGGGCCAACACAGCATATCAATAGGTCAAGAATATCTTCCATCCCTGAAATGTTAGGCTGATTCATTTGAGACATTAGAGAAATTTCCCCTTTCAAAATTTCATTTATGGGATAACCTTAAAATGAGCAACTTTATGAGAATGGGAGATCATGGCATTTTTTAAAGTCATGTTGTCCTCAGGCAACCTACATAGGCAAAGGAAAAAAATATGTTTTATCAGTTAATTCTATTGAGATATATATATATATAATCAGAGTTTGGCAGAGTAAGGCAGAGTAAGCATTTACTCTGCCAAACTCTGACAGTTAAAGACCCCAAACCAGTTCACTTTTTGGTTATAGACTAATGTCTTTTTCCCTCTTCTTCCTTTTCTTTTGAATGTTTTGTTCCTAAAACTATCAGATTAGTTAAGCTTATATATACAGGCAGAGGGTGTCAGAAAGAAAGAGTGTTTCTAGATGTATACAGGCTGAGTCAGCAGTTATTACTGGTTCTAGAAATTAAAAGGGAATACTGTCCTCATTCAGAGGTACACTGCTAGAGACGGGGTCCTGTGACATTCCGGCCGAAGTGTCAATTCTGGGTTTGTGCAAGTTTGGCCGGGTCTGACTACATCTGCTTAGGTTGCGGATGACACTTTTTCTCCAACACTGTGGGCAGGTCGTTCCCCCTTTTTATTTGTGTTCCATTCCATTTAGTATGCACGGTGGACATGGTGCCCCTCTGACTTTTAACCCTAAGAGAGTGCACACAAGTTGACTGGGAGCCTCTAGGGAAAACTGAGCTTTAATGACAATTTGAGTGTAAAATCTGGTCTGTGGAAGAAAGGTCACCACATCTGCATAGCCCCTGGAGTCAGGCTTAGAGCCCCGTCTGCCTTCAAATAAAGAAGCATTTTCCTGTATCTTAAGGCTGCTTTGGTTTGAGGTACAGGGAGCTCATGACAGAATCAGGGGAACTGAGTGATGTTTGTGCATGTTTGACTGCACTCTGCATCCTAAGAGAAGACTTTGGAGAAACCCAATCAATACTACAAGCATGTCCTGGACAGCAGCAATGCTGTTTTCATTCTGTTACAATAATGAATTGAAGTCTCCCAACAGCAGGTATAATAAGCACTACTCAACCCTTGATATTCAATCACCTTTAACTGGTTATATCTATCTAAAATTCACTGTTAACTGTGGTTTTACAATACCCCATTGGCAACCTTTTATGGCTCTCTCTGCACAAAAATGCAAAAACATCAAAACTGCTTCTCAGTGCCATATACTCAGGGCTTCCCTGTATTTGCTAAAATGTTTTCCATTTTTTATTTAAAGTCCAGTGGAAGGCATTCAGACATTGTGCACAAAATGAAGTGGTTTTGCCTTCAGTTTGAAATTATTTTTGCCATTACTGTTAGCCTAGAGTTCATATCTTCATCATTTCTGGTTGTGAAGAGATCTCGTGTTATTTAGATCCCCAAAGCCAGCTCATCTCTTACATGAAATCAGGCTGTCTTTTTTTCCACAAATCTCTCTTACACTTTTTCTATCTGATGACTTTTTACTTATTTAAAGGCTTTTTTTTTTTTTTTTTTTTAGCTACAGAATGCAGAATAGCAGAGGCAGTTTATGCACAGGATAAATAAGCAAGTGTTTCTACCTTATTTTATTAAGAGAAATGAGATAAGAAAGTAAGGGCTAGTGAAAAATTCTGGCAAAATCCACATCCTGGAAAGAACCTAAGTTTAAAACTCAGAATCTCAATATGGATAACTCTATCTCAACATATTTGACTATTTTTCATTTTGTTTTCAGTTTAATTTTAAATATGAAGAACATATTGTTTTAAGGTTAATTCAACATTTTTACAAAAGTATCTGGTCAATTCAAACTATGTCACAAGATCATATCAAATTATATTATTTAATTTTAAGATTTCATCAGTTCAGAGTGCTTCATGTAAACAGGATAAATTTGGCCAAAATCAAATCTTGGACAGGCAAGCTAGAGGCCTATATAAATATTTTTGATTCAGTGACTGAAATTGGTTTATAATCACTTTGCTTTTATTTCTGACTTCATCTATGGACTCTGTAAGATGATTTCAGTAGATTCTTCAAAATATTCATTTTCTATGTAAAATATGAAACAAGACAACAATGACAGAAGCTGAAATTAATTACCATAAAAATTATTTTAGTTTTCTTATGTAGAATCAGCAAAAGTATAATCTATTTGGATCTAAATTTAGTTAAAATCACAATATTTGACAAAGATGATAATTAAAGCCATTATTGTGATAAAATTTACAAATTTCAGTATTTGTAAACATACTCATACATGAATAATTTAATAATATACATAGATTAAAATTTATAAATATGATTTAAAATAATAGACTTTCAGTTCCTTTATGTCTTGTATACAGAGTAGGCAAACTTCTACTTCCAAACAAATAAAAAGCTAAAAGTTTCCATCAAAGCAAGGGTGGTAAACTAAACTTAGCTTTTATAATAAAAATAGTGTCAAATTCGATTTCCCTTTCTACTATCAAGAAATTCTGAAATGTTTTGAAGTAGCACCAGGCTGCAGAGTAATGCAATCTGTAAAATATCACCAATATTTTCAAACATGTGGTAATGATTTTCCTCACACTTAAATGTGGCCCCAATTCTAACAATAAGCACAGTTGCTTTTGAAAAATGCTAACTTTGACAGGTTTGCTAGCTATTTTTTCAATTAGGTTTAACGTAATATCACTAACTTCTTCTAATACTTCAAAAGATCATCACATTTTGGGGAGGAGAGGTGAAGTAATCATTCTAAATCCTTATTACCCAAACAAATAGTAGCTGCACTAGACTAAAACATCAATCAATTAGGTTACTTATATTTAAGATACTTATAATTTCAATAATTATTAATTCACAGATTGTAGAACTTAGGTAATCTACTTTATGAGATATAAAAATAACCTTACTTCATAATGTCTGCCAAATAAAGCATACACACTTTTTTATTTTACAGAAAATAAAATCAAAATTAGGAACGTGCATAGTATTGATAAAATTTGAATTATTACTCTTAAATTCAAGGGAAATCTAAATTCTGTCAAAATTTGGAAAGGCATTGCAATTTATCTCAAAGTGTTGTAAAAATAGACAAACACAATGACATTTGTGGCAGTGAAATAAAAGGATTTCAGAGAAAAAATAATTCAGGTCCAGTATTATGACCAAGTTCTTTGGTTTCTTTTCACAGATAATAAATACATAAATAAAATAATGCATATTTTATATAATTAATTAATGACTAGCACCATAAGAAAGCCATAAAAAAATCTTTGTTTTGAAATGACACATATTTGTCTTTTTGATAGACTTTCATTCAAGATGTGAAATAAAATTCATTGGAGTTCAGCCACTGTAGAAAAATGTTTCATAGCTAGAACACAGAAATGATTTAATAAGTTCTATGAAAAGTCAATTTGCATGAGATCAGCACCCAGCCTATAACGGGTGGTAATGGATTGTTGGCTTGATTTTATACCACTTGACATCAGATTACAATACACTGAATAAATGTTAACCTATAATCCCTTTAGTAAAAGCGAGCATTGTTTGTCTTCCCTAGTAGAGACCACATTGATTTTCTTTTATTGGATGCTCAACCACTGCACCTTAGATTGATTACCTTGAATTAAATGTGCAGAGAACATTTTTATTATTCTAAAACAGCAATCTTAACATTAAGGAGATGCACTTCCTCCCATCCCTCTGAACTACAGAATGTATACTCAGCCATATCATTTAGATTTCTTTAGTTTTCCCATTTTGTTTCAGGGCTGCTGTGATGCTGACCCTTACTCTGCCCCATGACCCTTGACCCAGACACATCTGACCAGTCAAGGCTCTGGGGGTGGCAAATTAATAGAAACCCTGCTTGTTAATTGCATAAAAGAAAAGCCAAAGAATTCATCACCTCAGTCATGGCCATTGCTTTCCTTTGACCTCCTTTTCCCACAAGGCTTTTGCTGGTGGTCACATCTGTGGTTTTCCTATAGCCTACATATTTGCCATATAATTATTCAGCATCAAACCTTATTAATCAAATCGATGCTGTGTTTTAAATGGAAATGGCAGGATTAATACAAGCATTCATTTCATCCTGAAAATCTTGATGGCTTTAGCACGTGAAATCCAATTGGAATATAAAAGAAGGGATGTAGAGAACTGATTGAATTAGGGGAGGCATGGTGCACATTAAATTACATATGCCAGCAGGGTTCCATGCTTTTATAGTAAAATACTGCTTTGGAGTCCATACGTCATATACCTCTTGTGATTTTCTGTTATTCACTAGCACTCCCAATAAAAGCAAGTACATAAAAGATTTCCATATTTTTAAAGCTATTTTTTAAATGTCGAATGTGCCTTCAATAGGAAAAAAAACAATTTTCTTGACTATCTCATTGAATGTAAGAGATAATCACAAGCTGATATAGCTGAAACTAAGTATATTTTCTATTAAATGATGTTAAATAATTCTTTATATGATGGGAAAGGATAGGTAAATCTACAATATTAACTTTCAATAAACCCCTTTTATTCTAAATGTCTTTATAAAGTAGGTGTTCAATATATATTAATGGAATTAATAGAAGAATTTTATATAGGGTTTGAAAAACTGTATTACAAACAACACTATTTAAGACTGAGACTTGGAACCAGAGTTCTAGCCAGACAGTTATTGACAAGTACCACAAGGATATTAGCAAAGCTCAATAGCTTATTCTTTGGAGTTAACCCTGACCTAATGCAAGATTAGCACTAACACATCAATAATTTTAGGAAATAGGTGGATTTATGTTTTTTTAACACTTAAATTTGAAAAAAATTTGGCACATTCTAGAAATTCTTTTCTCCCAAAGAGGTTTACTTAGCTGACTTTTTTTGTTTTTATTCTTTGGGAACATGAGAGAAGATGTGAGTGTAATCGTATTGGTAGCCCTATCACGGATGTGTAAATAGGCTTCCCAGGTGGTGCCGTGGTGAAGAATCTGGGTGCCAATGCAGGAGATGCGGGTTTGATCCTTGATTCGGGAAGATCCCCTGGAGAAAGGAATGGCAACCCACTCCTAGTATTCTTGCTTGGGAAATCCCATGGATAGAGGAGCCTTGCAGCCTATAGTCCATGGAGTTGCAAAAGAATCAGACACAACTTAGCGACTAAACAACAACAAGTTTTGGCACATTTTTACATGACCATTGGGAAGGAATTTAAATATGATGCAAGTACAATAATCCTACAAAGATAGATAGTTACAAAATAATAAAGCATTTGGTTAGGAGAATTCAGTGAGGGTAAGTGGCATTATCTTATTCGGTACTATTAGAAGTTAGATGGACTTCCCTCATAGGTCAGTTGGTAAATCATCTGCCTACAGTGCAGGAGACCTGGGTTTGATTCCTGGGTTGGGAAGACCCCCTGGAGAAGGGAATGGCAACCCACTTAAGTATTCTTGTCTGGAGTACCGCATGGACAGAGGAGCCTGGAGGGCTACAGTCCATGGGATTGTAAGAGTCGGACACGACTTAGTGACTAAACCACCACCACCACCAGAAGTTAGATACAATAGGAGACATTTCTTCTAAACTTTCCTATCTTTATGTAATTTCAAGGCCAGAATTTGTCTCACCTAAAACATATTTAAACTCACTTTTCAGTGAGTTTTTTAAAAAAGCTTACATAAACAAAGATCTTTTAACAAAGGTCTGTGATTATTCATACGGACCATTGTGTGAATTAGAGAAATTTACCACCTATAGACGAACAACCTTCTGGATGTCCAGCCTGGTGAGCTTTTGCTTTTACCCCAAATAGAAAATGAAATATCTTGCCAAGCTGCATGGTGTGAGAACTAGATTTCATGCCCTCTGACACTCATGGCTGGGAGTCCTTAAACAGTGAAAAACCTGTACTACCTTATGTGGCAGACCTGCCTTCTATGAATACCCAAAACCAAATGCACAGCCTCACTTGCTTGTCCTCAGTTGCCAGTAGACCATAAATAGTTTTAAAGAACAGATTTGAATTCAAATAAAATTAAGGAGTAAACCTGTAGAAAGTTCTGATCAAGGAGAATTTTTCTGGAGAGTCCATCTAAATGCTAATTATCTGCCAGTTAAATTTTGTTTCTTTTAGAGAATAGGTGTTTTCTGTAATTGATTTACTTGGATAGCTGTACAAGAAGAAAGACTTCGAAGGACCTTTGCCTATGACAGCTCACCCTCATTTGCACTATCATTCTGGAGCAATAGCTCAAAGCATGGAAGCCCTTTCTCCTTCCTAAACATATTGAACCATTTTTGAGTAGTGCATTCCTCTATAAATTCCATCATAACCTAAGAAAAAAGTCGCTCACAAGATGTGTATGACAATATACTTGTGAAACTGCATTTGACAATCATGAAAACAAACTTCTGTGGTATATTTTATGGCACAAATTAGATGATTTTACTCATGAAACTTTACTTCACGATTAGCTGTAAAAGACAATTAGGTGTAAAATAAATCAGTTTATCATCCAAACAGAGGACTTTAAGAATAAGGTGATATACAAATACTGTCAGGAGCTGTCTGTTAGTTAAAAATAAATTGAACCTCAGATCCTTCACTGTAATTATCATTATTCACTATTTTTACATGATCTGGAGTTTCGTTCATCTTGGAATTGACTCAAGAGCATTTGTTTTTCACCAGGCTTCCAACAGGATCTTAAAATGAAAATCTTCAGGATGAATGAAACTGTTAATCTAGCATTCTATTTGATCTTGGTATAAATGTGTATGTGAACAAACATGTGCAAGTGTGTGCTCGCACGTGTGTACACAAGCATGAGAAGTATGTCTCCCCATATTCCAGAGAGGAGGTACAGTGGTTCTATATGAGGTAGTTGCCCAAATAGTTCTGCCAATCTTTTCTTGCTAAGGTCTAGAAAGCAGCATTTCTTAAAATCAAACCTTAGTAAATGAAAGTAATGAATCAGTTTGATGTTGCACTTCATTAATAAAGGAATAAACAACGTTCTGATTTACCAAGAAAGCATTGCATTGCCCACGTATAAGTAATGCTACTTTCACTAATAGGAGAAAGATTTGCTAAGTATATGTGTGATGTGTTGGAAGTGTTTTCAAGATAGGTGTGTGCAGAAACTGAAAATCACATCCTCAAAGCCTAAGATAACTTGTTCTGGATCAATCATGTAAGCAATTCCTTTTGCCAGCCAGGAGATCCAAATATTTTATGCCTCATAGTGAATGTGCATTGTCTCTAAAGCAAACTGAAATTTACTCTTTCTATTCCTAGGATGAAAAGTGGTAGTGTTAGTCGCTCAGTCATGTCATAATTTTTGTGACCCCACCAGGCTCCTCAGTCCATAGAATTCTCCAGGCAAGAATACTGGAGTGGGTAGCTATTCCTTTCTCCAAGGGATCTTCCTGACACAAGGATCAAACCCAGGTCTACTGTGTTGCAGGCAGATTCTTTACTGTTTGAGCCACTGGGGAAGCCCATGGATAAAAGTAATTATTTGATATACCTAAATTGGCTTCCCTGGTGGCTCAAAGGGTAAAGCGTCTGCCTGCAATGCAGGAGACCTGGGTTTGATCCCTGGGTCAGGAAGATCCCCTGGAGAAGGAAATGGCAACCCACTTCAGTACTCTTGCCTGGAAAATCCCATAGACAGAGAAGCCTGGTAGACTACAGTCCATGGGATCGCAGAGTCAAGACACGACTGAGCGACTTGACTTTCACTTTCACTTTCATACCTAAATTAGGAGAATTGGGACTTCCCTATATCTCAAATGGTAAAGAATTTGCCTGCAATGTGGGAGACCCAGGTTCAATCCCTAGGTCAGGATGATCCCCTGAAGAAGGAAATGGCAACCCACTCCAGTATTCTTCCCTGGAGAATCCCGTGGCAGAGGGGCCTGGCGGCTACAGTCCAAGGGGTGGCAAAGAGTCAGACATGACTAAGCAACTAACACACAAATTAGGAGAATAGAACAGACTAGGACAAATCTAGTTCTTACCATGGCAGCACATAGTTAGGGACTGATGAAAAATAATGCCTGTTAAATGCTTCACTGGTGGCTCAGATGGTAAAGAATCTGCCTGCAATGCAGGAGACCCAGGTTTGATCCCTGGGTCAGGAAGATCCCTGGAGAAGGGAATGGCAACCCACTCCAGTATTCTTGCCTGGAGAATTCCATGGACAGAGCAGCCTGGAGGGTTACAGTCCATAGGGTCACAAACAGTCCAACATGACTGAGCAACTCACTCTTTCACTTTTAATTCTATCATGTCTAGATCAAAGGAAAATGCAGACTATTAAGCACTTAATGAGAAACAAACAAAATAAAAATGAAAAACCTGTCATTTTTAAGGAGACAAATGTGCAGAAAAGAAGCAGGAGAAGTTTGGGTGGCAAAAAATGTATAAATTATTTCACTTCCATGAGAACATTCTCTGCACAGTATAGTGAGAGACATGAAGTTACTTAATGATATTTTGAACATTTCTTGAAGTTGTAAAATAATCTAAAAGTTCTATATTAATAATAGTTCCTTAGGTTTGGCAAAAAGTTCACAGAACTGAAGTACGTATCACCATGAATTGAATTGTATCTCTCTCATTATATTGAACTCACCTATGATTTGCTTTATTGTTCTAATCATTTGCTATCATTTGTCATGGGGTAAAGAAAATCCTTTTATAACAGGCACCAATTCTATTTAAATAAAAGTCAAATGTTGTTCAAGCTCATTTAAATTGTCAATGTATCTTGTTGACAAAAAAGGAAAAAAATATTTTAATTCTATATCATTAGGTTCTTTTCACAAAATTATTTTTTAAAAAACTTTGTTGCTACATGAAGAAATAACCTCTTAGCATTCATATGAAAATGGGTAATAAGCATTTAGGGAGATTGTTTAAAGAATTCAGACTTAACGTCTATGCCCAGCATTTTTTTTCCTTCTCAAGTTCAGTTTAAAGAATTAAATGGTCAAAGTTGTCAAATGATTGGTTTTATTTGATGCCATTCTATTCAGTTTTTTGGCCTACTATTGTATAGCAGTGATCTGATTTTGTTCCACTTTGAAATATAGGTGAAAAACTGCATTTTCTGTTAAAATCTGTAAAAAGAGTTTATATGTTTTGGCTGAACTGTCTCAGCACTATGAAAAGCGCTCTTTCATAATATGTAATGCACATTTCAAGAAGATGTCCTTTTCCATGACAAAGAAAAGACATCTCTTTTCTCAGTGGCCTTATGAAAACAAAGTTGCTCCCTTTCACTTGGTAATATATTGACCTAAGGAAGTAAATGATCTACAAATTATTCATATTTATATTTACATTTGCAATATAGCAAAATAACATTAAAAAATAACAGCTAAAGAGTAATCTCCTCTTTCCTTAGCAGTAGAGTACAGTGATAATGAAAAGCATGTTCTAAGAACAGTCACACAGATAACAAGCCATAAAACATAGAAGGATCCAGTGAAATCATTCTGAAAAAAACAAAACAAAACAAAAACTGATAAAAGCTAGACATGTCTCAAAGAATAGAGTTTCAACGGACAGATGATGATTTATGCTTAAGAAGAATCTTTTAAGAAGTGTAGGTGATAGAATTGCTCAAACTGTACCCCCTGTCCAAGTCTCAAGTGACTGAACACGGTGAATGTGAACAGTGCAAATGGACTCTCACACTTTATGTTACAGGCACCGAATGACCGCATGAATTGACAAGCACGGAGGGTGATCTTTATTTTAATAGGAGATTTGAAAATCAGGTTTTAAAAATTTGAAGAAATAAAATTAAAGGCAAATCCACTTCCTCCATAATCTCTTTCTAAAGTCAGCATTTAATGAGGAGTCAGACCTTCTTTAACGAAGGCCCATCACACCAATACTGCACTCTGTGCTTTTACCGACAGAATCATGCCATAAACTCCAGATTCAGTGCAGGATGATAGCCAACCTTGCGCCAGCCCCTCAGATAGTCCGGGACATCTCAACAAACACTTGAAATGCTACCAAACCCAAGCCGCCACTTCACATGATTTATGATGTCATTAATGTCAAGCTATCAGTGGACAAGAGTAAAAGAGACAACAGCAAAGCTGACTAAAAACAAATAGTTTTGATTAAACTCAAGGACGTTCAGTACAGCTTTCAGCAAAAAGGCATTCATCATTTCCGAAGCTGACCTTGTGTTTTCTTCCCCCTTCATTTAAAAGAAATCCTAAATGCAAACGTAACACATGTCAGTGTCTTGCAGACTCCGAACCCACAATCGCTGTGTCCACTCTTAAAGGTGAAATGAATGAAGTAAAAGATACAACACCTTTTTTTGATGGGGCTGATAGAGTAGTTAATTGACCCTTTTCTTTAAACTCTCCCTTCCCCTCTCCTTTTATTTCCCAGAAGAATTCTGTCACTCTCCTTCTAAATCATTTCCAAAGAGTAGGCTCTTCTGTCTCTCCCCTCCCCTGTTTTTTATGCCATTTTTATATTCCAAAGAAAGAGGGACTACAGATGAGACATAACAAGAAAGATAAAAATGCATGTGAAGTAAACAAGGGAAACAATTTTCATGTAAACATTTCTAATTCGGCTACAAAGCTCTTTTTCTAGAAACACAGTCAGATTATTCCTCAGAGTATTAGTGTGTTCACGTCTCTTGTAATAAGCAGGCATAACGCTTCTTTATCTGACGTGGACTCTGTTGAGAGCACACCAATTCTCTTTAGAGGGAGAATTAAAATAAAAAAAAAAAGTAAAGGAGAAACAAATGATTTATCAAAGATTTTGTTCTTCGTCAACATCCAATTGGACCGTCACCTCAGGAAATCTCATTTCATGCCCTTGTAAAAGCTGCAATAACTCATTCAAACAACAGGAGGAAACTAATAGTTCAGGCTTTAAAAATGTATTTTAAAAAGCTGTCAGTAACCCTGTTTCTTTTATTTTTTTAAGGTATTAAGTTTTTCTACTCAAGTACAGATTTAAAGTAATAATGCTCTCCTCACACACTTCTGCTGTATCTTTTTGAGCGTCTGGATCTCACGTTCTTTTATTCAATAATTTTTATATTTTGTTAACATGGCACACTTCAAAACCGTGAGGTTTATCAGCAGGCTTTCATAGACATTAACATAAATTAAATTATATCTCAATAGCAGAATGAAATTATTTAATTATGGTATTTCAATTTTAACTACACATACCTACTTGTAAAAAAATCAGTATCCCATAAGACTTAAGATAAAAGCTCTTTTTAATAATGATTGAAATACTTTATGAAATGTTGCCCAGTTTTAGTTGCAATCATTTACTCATGTACACTTAAAACACTCCTCCCCAAATTAGGTATATTTACTCTGATTCTCAAAAACTTTCTGGCAGGTTTTTTTTTTTTTTTTTTTTTTAATGGGAAATAAGACAGACTGTTTTATAAGTATTAACTGTGCATGAGAACATTTGTAATATCACCCTTGGAGAATAATAAACAGATACTAGAGATTGAAATTCTGACATAGTTTACAGAACAATAATCCAAACATCTGTTATAATGACAAGGGATTTGAGCAGAATAGAGAGTACATGGGAAAGCTATGCTACTTTTAGTACAGTTATAACGTTAAATCAAAGCAATGCAGCTCATGGCAGCTTGCTGCTAATATAAACAATTTTCTACATATTCCTGGGCCACAAGCCAGATCTCAGGATTCAGTTACAAGCGCAAGGTCAAGAGGGAATCAACAGTATGATATTACTGCCTATGAATCAAAAGAATAAATGGATAATTAAATACGAAAACAAATTAGAAGGTATACTCTCATTTAACGCATCAAATGAATTTCTGGGACAACTTTACGTATGGAATTTGCTGCAGAATCAGTAGAAACGCTAATGTATTTATTGATTAAACCCGAGTTGTTAACATTTCCCTAAGTCAGGCTCACCATATCATTTTTTCTGCATATATATTTGAATCAATAAGAAAATCCAAAATCTAATCATAATCAAGAAGATAAATATCTAGTCATAATTTTATTCATAGAAGAAATTATACTAAAAAATTTCCCACTAATGATAAAAGCAAATTTTCTTAAACCTGAACTATGAACAGACACATCGTTGTTTGGAGACTTGTATCCCAGACTTCTTAAATGATCTAAAATCTAGTTCTTCTTTTTATAATATCTTGGCCACATTATTTTGCCCCTGTAAAATCCAGTTTCCTGTAAAATTCAGATTACATTAGAAAGACCCCAAGAAACTATCTGGTATAAGAAAAAAAGACATATACAAAACAAACTGTGGTATATGAACTTGATATGCATATATATGTGTATATACACATATACACACATAAATGATAATTTATTGAATGTTTTGAATTAAAGTTTCTAATGAATTTCTCAGTATGTTTGCTTTCTGATATGAATAGAAATAATGTCATCAGACATTGGCTAGAAAAGCTTCTTTATTTTTGGTTAATGGCTATCTGAATTCCTTTATATGGAGAGAACCCACTCTAGTATTCTTGCCTGGAGAACCCCATGGACAGAGGAGCCTGGTGAGCTACAATCCACAGGGTTACAAAGAGTTGACTAAGTGGCTTAGAAATAAAGCAAGCAATATTTATAAAATCTACTTCAAGTATGAAAGGAAGGAAAATAATTGAAAATAAAAAATGGTAAAAGTTGAGGGGGAGAAAAAGTAATAATGTGATTTTCTTTTTAATTCTATTAAAGAGAAAAGTAGAATTGTTTTGGGGTCAAAACCTGTGAATTTCCTCTTCCCAACACACATTTTTGAAGACTCCACAATGTGCATAAAGATAATTTTCTCTGAAAGAGGGCAATCTTAGAAGTTGTGATAGGAAATTGAAGAGACAAAGACATATATCATAGAAAATATTCCACATGAGTTCATCAGATTGGTGTAGAGTTTCAACTATGCCATCAGCTTAAACATCATCTTCGTCAATTGTTCTATCCCAAATAAGGTCCATATAAATTCCTCTCAGAAGTTTCAAAAAATGTAAGAAAACAAATTGCTACAGTTTAATGATGGCTTAAAGTTGTTCTGAAATGTTGAAAAGCTAAATATAGGATTGTCTTCCAGTTCCAGTAAAGATAAACCTATGCCAGAGTTTCCCTTTGACTGACTGCAACCAACCTCCACAAATTGCTTGAGCATTTGAGGATACTGAAAAGTAAATATCAGCAGGCAGGAAAGGGAAGAACACTAGAATTTGAAGGACCATGAAACAGAGTTTATTATTTTTTTCTCTAATATTTATTGGTCTGGATACATTGCACTATAAAACCCAGAAGTGAGCACTATGATTCAGAAAGACCAAGGGGAAGCTCTCTTATTCTGGTTTGAGAAGCAGTAAAGGAAACTCCTAAAGCTCAGAGAAAGTGGGAGATATCTCTTGCTTTTGCTCCTCTCCTTTTTCTCTCTTCTATTGCACTCCCCACCCAGGTTGTCCTGAAGCCGAAACTCCTCTTTGGGAGAGCTGCATCTCCAAGAGGCTGGTGCAAAACTGTTTATTTCTCCCCTCTCCCTCTGTCCTCCTGCTACATGGCTCTGGAGGGAGTAGTACAATCACAGAAGACAACAGTTTCTGACCAGAAGACCAAAAAGTGAAAACCAATGGGCTGGAAAGTCCCAGTGATTTTATGAAGAAGAACTATCTTGGGAAAGCAATAATTTTGTTTATTAATTCCAGGTTAGCCCCTGACCTCTGCAAGCATAAGTCTGATCCTAATTAGCATACTGTAGACTTAAAGAAGTATGATAAGAAATAGATTTCTCATTAAGTCTCAGACTGATCACTGACCACATACATATGCAGGATAGAAATGAAAGCACTGCCAACGCTTTGAAAACTGAACCAGCACTGGAAACACAGTCAATAGAAAGCTAAAAAAAAACCCCAAAAAACAACAACAACATTCTCGTAGAATATAAATAAGACCCCTTGTCTCATAAATGTAATATCCAAAATGAACACAATAAAAAAAAATTACTTGGCATATGAAGAATCACAGATATTTCTTTTTATATGGGAAAACGAATAATTTTCATATTTTCATAATTACCAATGAAAAAATAACAGAGATGTTGAAATTATCTGGCAAGAACTTTAAAGCAGTGTTGTAAGTAAAAATGCTCCAGTGGGAAATTGCAAGTAATCTTGAGTCAAATATTAAAATATATAATATCAGCAAGATAAAAGAATATATAAAGAATAAAACACATATAGACATACACATACCTAACTTATATGCACTTGAATAAAATATGTTGTTATTCCATTGCTAAGTCATGTCTGACTCTTTGTGACCCTGTGGACTGCAGCACTCCAGGCTTCCCTGTCTTTCACTCTTTCCCAGCGTTTGTGCAAACTCATGTCCATTGAGTTGGTGATACAATCCAACCATCTCATCCTCTGTCTTTCCCTTAAAAAATAAAATATGGACAGAATTGAAAGGAGAAATAGTTTATCAGTAATTGGGAAGACTATGATACTCCACTATCAATAATACTCCCCTATCAATAATAGACAGATAAGTACTCAAAAGATCAACAGGGAAATGGAAGATTAATGGAAACAATGTAAACCAACAATATGTATCTAATACTCTTCAGTTCAGTTCTGTTCAGTTGCTCAGTCGTGTCCGACTCTTCGCGACCCCATGAATTGCAGCATGACTCTTTATGACCCCATGAACTGCAGCACACCAGGCCTTCCTGTCCATCACCAACTCACGGAGTTCACTCAGACTCACGTCCATCGAGTCAGTGATGCCATCCAGCCATCTCATCCTCTGTTGTCCCTTTCTCCTCCAGCCCCCAAACCCTCCCAGCATCAGAGTCTTTTCCAATGAGTCAACTCTTCACATGAGGTGGCCAAAGTACTGGAATTTCAGCTTTAGCATCATTCCTTCCAAAGAAATCCCAGGGCTGATCTCCTTCAGAATGGACAGGTTGGATCTCCTTGCAGTCCAAGGGACTCTCAAGAGTCTTCTCCAACACCACAGTTCAAAAGCATCAATTCTTCAGCGCTCAGCCTTCTTCACAGTCCAACTCTCACATCCATATGTGACCACAGGAAAAACCATAGCCTTGACTAGATGGACCTTTGTTGGCAAAGTAATGTCTCTGCTTTTCAATATGCTATCTAGGTTGGACATAACTTTCCTTCCAAGGAGTAAGTGTCTTTTAATTTCATGGCTGCAGTCACGATCTGCAGTGATTTTGGAGCCCAAAAAAATAAAGTCTGACACTGTTTCCACTGTTTCCCCATCTATTTGCCATGAAGTGATGGGACCAGATGCCATGATCTTCGTTTTCTGAATGTTGAGCTTTAAGCCAACTTTTTCACTCTCCACTTTCACTTTCATCAAGAGGCTAATACTCTTAACATATATTTTAAGAACATTCCATTGAATGGCTGCAGAATACACAGTCATGTCAAATGCATAAGGAATATTTTCCAGACTAGACAACAGGCTAGAATTTAAAACAAACTTTAATTAATTTAAAATAATTAAAGAGACTATTTTAATTTGAATAAAATTCAGTTTAATTTTTCTTTTCTGGACCACAATTTGGTGTTCTATCTCAAAACTCATCACCAAATTTAGCCATGCAGATTTTCTCCAGTTTTTCTTTTCCATGGTTTATAGTTTTCCATTTTACAATTCTATCTCTGATCCAATTTAATTTGTGTGTGACATGTAAAGTTACATATAGACATCCTCATTTTCCAGGACTATTTGTTGAAAACCAACTTTGAGAGTAATTACTTTTTTGTGTCTTTGTCAAGATTTGTGTGGTGTATAAAGATATATTTCTGAGCTCTCTTTATGTTCTATTTATTTATATGTCTATAATGTCACACTGCTGTGGTTACTGTCGCTTTAAAGGTATGCAGTCAGTAGTGTGGATGCTCCAAATTTGTTCTTCCATATTGTGTTGACTCTTCTCAGGAGCTTTGACTTTAGAGGAGTCAAACAGAGAGAATTAGCTGGTTGTTATTGAACCTGGGTCTCCCACATTGCAGGCAGTATATATATATACGTATGTATACATATATACATATATATATATGTACGTATACATATATACATATATATATATATGCATATAGTATTTTGTTAGGATGTTGATTGGAACTGCATTGAATCTGTATATCATTTGGAAGCATTGATAATTTAACAAAATAGAGTTTTCCAATTAACAATCATGGAAAATTTCTCTACTTACTCTTTAATAGACTTCACTAACATTTTGTTGCTTTCTGCATACTGATTCTATACATATTTTCTTAGATTTATATCTATGAATTACATTTCTATTCTAGTGTAAATTAATTTGGGAAATTTCACATTCCAATTTCTCAATGCTGATATCTAGGAAATCTATTGACTTTTTCCTTTAGCCTTGTATTTTACGACTTTTGTATATTCACTTATGAGTTTCAGACATTTACTTGCAAGTTCAAGGGCTTTTTCACATAGACAGTTGTTGTTGTTCAGTCATTCAGTCATGTCCGTCCTCTTTATGACTCCATGGACTGCAGCATGCCAGACTTCTCTGTCCATCACCAACTCCCAGAGCTTGCTCAAACTCATATCCATTGATCCCATCCAACCATTTTGTCCTCTGTCATCCCCTTCTCCTTCCACCTTCAATCTTTCCCAGCATTAGGGTCTTTTCTAATGATTCAGCTCTTCACATCAGGTGGCCAAAGTATTGGAACTTCAGCTTCAGCACCAGTCCTTCCAGGGAATATTCAGGATTGTTTTCCTTTAGGATTCACTGATTTGATCTCCTTAAAATTGTACTGTCTATAAAAAATAATTTTTCCCTTGTGTATGTTTGTATTGCTATTTCTTATCTTATTTCAGTAAGACTTTAAGTGCTACAATAAACACAAGTAGTGAGAAAGAATGTCCTTTCCTTGTTCCTGATGTTGGCAGGTGGGGGTAGGGGGAAGTACCTAGTGTCTCATTAGTTATAATATTATAGTTTTTTTTATAAGTATGCTTTATTAAGTTAGCAACACTGTACTCTATTTAATTTTATAAGAATCTTTGTCACAAGTGAGTGTTGGATTTTGTCAAACAAAATGCTTTGTCTGTGTTAACTGAAATAATGATATGATTTTTCTTCATTAGCCTGGTAGATGGTTTTGATATTTGAATGTTAAGCTAGCCTTGTTCAATGGAAATAAATTTCTTTTGGTTATGGTATATAATGCTTTTTTATACAAATGTTGGATTCTATTTTTTTCATATTTTGTTGAGGAGTTTTACATGTATGTTCATGAGAGAAACTTGTCTGTAGTATTGTCTTTTTTTAATTTGATTTTGATCTTAGGGAAATAATGACTTTATAGAATTAGAAGAAAAGCTTCTTCTGCTTCCATTTTCTGAAAGAACTGTTGAGGAATTTCTTCCTTGAATGGTTGCTATAGTTAATTAGTAAAACCGTCTTGGTCTGATAATTGCTTGTTTGAAGGTTATTATTTATTTATATTATTTAAAATTTTCCTAAACATGTTTTATGACTCAGCACATCAACTATTTTGGTGCATGTTCCTTGTGAGCTTGAGAATAATATATATTCTGCTTTTGTTGGGTGAAACACTGCATAAATGTCAATTCAGTCAGTCAGTTCAGTCGCTCAGTCGTGTCCGACTCTTTGCGACCCCATGAATCGCAGCACGCCAGGCCTCCCTGTCCATCACCAACTCCCAGAGTTCACTCAAACTCATGTCCATTGATTTGATGATGCCATCCAGCCATCTCATCCTCTGTCGTCCCCTTCTCCTCCTGCCCCCAATCCCTTCCAGCGTCAGAGTCTTTTCCAAGGAGTCAACTCTTCGCATGAGGTGGCCAAAGTACTGGAGTTTCAGCTTTAGCATCAGTCCTTCTAAAAAACACCCAGGACTGATCTCCTTTAGAATGGACTGGTTGGATCTCCTTGCAATCCAAGGGACTCTCAAGAGTCTTCTCCAACACCACAGTTCAAAAGCATCAATTCTTTGGCGCTCAGCTTTCTTCACAGTCCAACTCTCACATCCATACATGACCACAGGAAAAACCATAGTCTTGATAGATCAAGTTTACCAATAACACTCTTCCAGTGATCATATCCCTAATGGTATTCTGCTGGCTTGATCTGTCAATTACTGACAGAAAGTTTTTGTCTTTAACTATATTATTGCATTTCTATACTCATTTTTTAAGGTGTATGTTTGTGTTTATTTTAATTAATTTATTTTTTAATTGAAGAATACTTTCATTAAAGAATTTTGCTGTTTTCTGTCAAACCTCAGCATGAATCAGCCATAGGTATACATATACCCCCTCCCTTTTGAACCTCCACCCCATCTCCCTCCCATCCCAGCCCTCTAGATTGATACAGAGCCCCTGCTTGAGTTTCCTGAGTCATATAGCAAATTCCCATTGGCTATCTATTTTACACATGGTAATGTAAGTTCCCATGTTACTCTTTCATACATTCCATACATCTCACACTCTCGTCCCATCTTCTCATGTCCATAAGTCTATTCTCTATTTCTGTTTCTCCACTGCTGCCCTGTAAATAAATTCTTCAGTACCATTTTTCTAGATTCTTTACATGTATTAGAATATGGTATTTATCTTTCTCTTTCTGACTTACTTCACTCTGTATAATAGGTTCTAGGCTCACCCACCTCATTAGAACTGACTCAAATGTGTTCCTATTTATGGCTGAGTAATATTCCATTGTGTATATGTACCACAACTTTATCCATTCATCTGTCGACAGACATCTAGGTTGCTTCCACATTCTAGATATTATAAATAGTGCTACAATTAACAATGAGATTCATGTGCCTTTTTCAATTTTGGTTTCCTCTGAGTATATGCCTGGGAGTGGAATTCCTGGGTCATATGGTGTTTTTATTCCTAGTTTTTTAAGGAATCTCCATACCATCTTCCATAGAGGCTGTATCAGTTTACATTTGCACAAATAGTGCAAGAGCATTCCCTTTTATCCACCCCGTCTCCAGCATTTATTGTTTGTAGACTTTTTGATGAGGGCCATTCTGACTGGTGTGAGGTGATATCTCATTGTAGTTTTAATTTGCATTTCTCTAATAATGAGTGATGTTGAACATCTTTTCATGTGTTTGTTAGCCATCTGTATGTCTTCCTTGGAGAAATGTCTGTTTAGGTTATTTTCCCACTTTTTGATTGGGTTGTTTGTTTTTATGGTATTGAGTTGTATAAGCTGCTTGGATATTTTGAAAATTAATCCTTTGTCAGTTGTTTCATTTGTTATTATTTTCTTCCATTATGAGGGTTGTCTTTTCACTTTGTTAATAGTTTCCTTTGCTGTGCAAAAGCTTTTAAGTTTAATCAGGTCCCACTTGTTTACTTTTGCTTTTATTCCCATTACTCTAGGAGGTGGGTCATAGAGGATCTTGCTTTGATTTATGTCATCAAGTGTTCTGCCTATGTTTTCCTCTAAGAGTTTTCTAGTTTCTGGTCTTAGATTTAGGTCTTTGATCCATTTTGAGTTTATCTTTGTGTATGGTGTTAGGAAGTGTTCTAATTTCAATCTTTTGCATGTATCTGCCCAGTTTTCCCAGCACTGTTTCACCATTTATTGGAGAGGTTGTCTTTGCCCATTGTATATTCTTGCCTCCTTTGTCAAAAATAGGGTACCCATAGGTGTATGGGTCTATTTCTGGGCTTTCTATCTTGTTCCATTGGTCTATATTTCTGTTTTCTTGCCAGTACCATAGTGTCTTGATGACTGTAGCTTTGTAGTATAATCTGAAGTCAAGAAGGTTGAGTCCTCCAGCTCCATTCTTCTTTCTCAAGACTGCTTTGGTTATTCGGTGTCTTTTGTGTTTCCATATGAATTGTGATTTTTTTGGTTCTAGTTCTGTGAAAAATGCTATTGGTAATTTGATAGGGATTGCCTTGAATCTGTAGATTGCTTTTGGTAGTATAGTCATTTTCACAATATTGATTCCTCCTACCCAGGAACATGGAATATCTCTCCACCTGTTTATGTCATCTTTGATTTCTTTCATTAGTGTCTTATATTCATTTAAAAATTTTTATCAGTTTTGCCACATGTGTTTTGATAATCTATTAGATACAGATAGATAGATATAGAGTCCATATGTCTTCTTTGAAGTTGGCTTCTTTAATATTATGCAATGTTCATCTTTATCTATGGCAATATTTCTTTTTATTGAAGTTTTATTTTTTTGTCTGAAATTACTGTATAACTATTCCAGCATAACTTTACTTGGTGTTACTCTGATATATTTTTGTCCATCCCTTTACTTTTACTTATTGGTGTCTTTATACATGAAGTGGATTTATTTTACACAACTTTATATCGTCTCTAGTGTACTTTTGTTTGTTCACTAATTTGACTTCCATTTTTTAAAAATCGACATATTTACATCATTTACATTTTAAGTTGTAACTGATGTTTAATCATTGTATTTGTTCCTTTCTTTTTTCCCTCTCTGTCTTCTCTGCTATTAATTAAAATTTATATAAATTATTCCATTTTATCTCTCTTCAGAGTGTACCAATTATACTTTACAATTTAAAAAAGCATTGCTCTAGAGTGTATAATATACATGTTGAATCTAAGTCAATATTCAAATAAAACAATCCATCTTTACATGTATACAGATAACTTAGAACCTTCTCAATATTGCTTACCATTCTCTGTGACATTGTTGTCATGCATTTCACTTATCCATAATTACCCAATACATTGTTACTATAATTACTTTGGGACTTCTTAGGTGGCTCAGATGTAAAGAATCCATCTGCTGATGCAGGAGCCAGTGGAAACATAGGTTTGATCCCTGGCTAAGGAAGATCCTCTGGAAAAGGAAATGGCAACCCACACCAGTATTCCTGCTGGGAAAATCCCATGGGCAGAAGAGCTTAGAGGGCTACAGTCCAAAGAGTTGGACAAGACTGAGCAACTGAGCACATAATTACTTTAAGCATCAAATAAAAAATAAGATTTTGTTTTACCTTCATTTATTACTTCTGCAACATGCTTCTCTTTTTTTTACATATATTCGTTTAATGTCATATATTTTCCCTTCAGCATGGTGAACTTTTAACTTTCTTATAAGAGTGATCTGGTGAGACATTCCCTCAGTTTCATTTGTCTGGGAAGGTCTTTCGCTATTTTGAAGGATAATTTTGCTGGGTACAGAATTCCAGTTTGTTTAGTTGTGTTCTTTTTAATCAATATTTAAAATATTTGACTCCTCTTTCTTCTTTCTTGTATGGTTTCTGATGAGAATTCACTTAATTCTCATCCTTGTTCTTACATAGGCAAGGCAGTCTAACTCAATGTCTCAAACTTCCTTCAAAGTTTTCCTCCTTTTATATTTTCTGTATAAAGATTGACTATAAATGCTTAGATCTGTTTTTTTGTGTGTGGTGGGAAGAGTATTTATTCTCCTTGAAGTTCTCTGATACTTGTGGATCTGTGCTTTTTAAAACATCTGGATGAATTTTGGAAATTCCTTTCTATTATTACTTCAAATACTTTTTCTGTTTCATTTTCCTCTTTCTAATGCACCTAGTATTCCAATTATAATTGTATTAAGCCTTTTGAAATTGCACCACAGTTCTTAGATCATTTGTAAAAATTATTACTTAAGTGTTTCTACAGTGAGGTTTATGACTTCATGGTCTTCTGCTTTACATTAGCACCTCTCATTGTTATACCTCTCTGAATGTACCTTTCCAGACAGATTTCAAGGCGGGTTTGCCTTATGACTTCAGTTTTCCGATGGGTCAAAAAAAGTCATTGTTTTCTACTTTTTCTAGCTTTTTCTTGTTGTAAAGATGGAAATTATAGCCTCTAAAGTCTTTACCTGGTTAGAGATGAAAAGGATGTTTCTTCCCTGTTATTTCTCCATCAAATTTATCACAGTCTAATAAGATGTATATTTTATTAATTGATTGATTAATTATGGTCTTTTTCTCCAAATTAGTGTGTAAGCTTTATGCAAGCAAGTCTTTTTAAAAGATTGTTATTGATATATGTTAAAGTTTAGAACACTATCAAACTCAAGGCAACCTACTCCAGTATTTTTGCCTGGAAAATTCCATGGACAGAGGAGCCTGGCAGGCTATAGTCCATCAGGTTTCAAAGAGTGGGACACAACTGAGCAACTGAGCAACTGAGCACTTTCCTTGATTTAATAAGTTCTTGATGGTTATTTTAAAAGTACAGACAAAAACTCTAAGGTGGTCAAAAATCCTTCCTGTTAATCTCCTTTTCATATCTTCTTCATATGCCTCTCTGTCTCTATTACATTTCTACTTACTGCCAAAAATTCAAAGTATGCCAAACATTCACAGGAAAACAATTGGTTTGATGAGATAATTGATTTCAGGGATGTGAAATAATTCTTATCTAAAGTGTTTGCCTGCAATGCAGGAGACCCAGGTTTGATCCCTGGGTTGGGAAGATCCCCTGGAGAAGGAAATGGCAACCCACTCCAGTATTCTTGCCTGGAGAATCCCATGGACAGAGGAGCCTGGCGGGCTACAGTCCATGGGATTGCAAAGAGTTGGACATGACTGAGCGACTTCACTTTCACTTTCAATACATATTTAGTAGATTAGCAGAAATTGCTTAGAAACCAGATATTTGAAAATAATGGAAATAACCAGATGGTTGGAAATAATTGAAAAATGTTTCATAAACAGTGAGCTTTGTTTTTCTACTTAGTAGAAAGAAAGTTGCAGTTCTTACACTGTATGTGCCATCTTTGGCCAGTGGGACACAAACATTAATTAATCATTTTTAAATAGGTGGCAAAATGGTTTTATTAAGCTGCCCTTATCTGTACTCTTTCTAACTTAATCTAATTCCCCAAAATATGTGTATAATTTATCTTCTCCAGAGGATCTTCCCAACCTAGGGATTGAACCTAGGTCTCCTGCATTGCAAGCAGATTCTTTATCATCTAAGCCACTTGGGAAACTCAATTTATCTATTGATATATATTAATTATTGATTTACATAAATAATTTCAACTTAATTTTAGTTCTTTCTAGTAAAAGGAAAATCCTTTAATTTATAACAACTTGTCATATAATATATAATATCTTGTCAGAGGGTGGGATGATTTGAGAGAATAGCACTGAAACATGTATATTATCATATGTGAAACAGATTGCCAGTCCAGGTTCAATGCATGAGACAGGGTGTCAGGGCTCGTGCACTGGGATGACCCTGAGGGATGGGATGGGGAGGGTGGTGGGAGGGGGGTTCAGGATGGGGAACACATGTACACCCGTGGCTGATTCATGTGAATGTATGGCAAAACCCACTACAATATTGTTAAATAATTAGCCTCCAATTAAAATAAATAAATTATTTTTTAAGAAAAAGAAAAAAAAATCTTTTCAACAGTATGAGTAACCTTAGTTCAGCCTACTTATATTTAACCTGTATTCTCTACTAGCTTATATATATTAGATTTTTCCATTTGAGTCATCTTTCTATCAGCCTTATAACATCAGATTCACTAGGTTCAAATATAATCAATTTGAAATTTATTTGGATAGATTTGCTTTCTGGGAATTCAGATTCATACTAAGTGATTGGAATTTGACTCAAATATGAAAGTAAAAATTGTCAGCAATTGGCACTCTGGTATTATTAGAAATATTGCTGCTAAATCCCTGGAAAAGCCTACCAGATAACATATCCAACCCAAAATAACAAGGTAGGTTTTGTCTCTTGTATCAGATCAATGTTGAATAAAGATATTTTTAAGCAGTGTGTTTTCTTTTTCACATTGCTACACCACTTTCAATAAAATATTTTGGATAAAAATCTTCTAAATTTATTTTTTAAGTTTAAAGGGTATTGATGAAATTTTTTTCCATTTTAATTGCAGAATGAAAAGTTATGAGAATTTTTTCTCTCTTTGTAAAAGCCATGACACAATCCAGTCTAGCTTCTTCTTGCTGAAATATTTATTATTATTTTTGATGATTTTGTATTTTTTAATGAAATGAAATTAAGATTGCTGGTAACATTTTCAAAATTTGGCAGTTTTATTTTAATCCTAAAATAACCTCAAAAGAATTAAAATTCTAGGGGAATAACCTTATAATGTCTGAACACAGTGTAGATCTTATTTTCTGAAAGACAGAGATGAAGCACAGGGAAGCTCAGCAAGATGTAGAGACTTTAATATATCTGGACTGGCTCCAAGTCTGTTCTAGAAATTCCATTATTATTATCCTATAGAGTAGTTCAATATAATTGTGTGATATATTGGCTTTGCATGCATGCTAAGTCACTCAGTTGTGTCCAACTCTTTTGTGACTGTAGCTTGCCAGGCTCCTCTGTCCATGGATTCTCCAGGCAAGAATACTAGAATGGGTTGCCCTACTGTCCTTCAAAACCTTGCCTTCTTTTGTTCCTTGGGCAGGCATTAGGGTCTTGAGAGTAAAGCACAAAATAAAATTAGATCAATTTGTTTGTTCTAAAATGCATTAGTGCAATTAAATATGTCATAGCCCAAATTAAGAAAGTGGTGTTTTTTTTTTTTTTTTTTTTTTTTAAATTTTAAAAGTCACTAGACTAGAGGTAATCGCTCTAGTTTGTCTAGGGAAGAGTAAGACTTACTTTTTCCCTTCTCTTGATCTGCTTTGAGGCCATGGAGGAGTTAACTTTATTCCATCCTCTTGGAACTGCATGTCAGACTAAAAAATGTGATATTGAAAGCAATTGAAGCATGAACTCTAAATGCTTTAGTTAGCTAAATGAATATTAACTGGCTAATACTATATATAATGAAGAGTGCTTTGTGATGTGCTGTGTTAAGTCACTTTAGTTCATCCAACTCTTTGTGACTCTGTGGACTATAGTCCACCAGGCTCCTCTGTCCATGGGATTCTCCAGGCAATAGTACTAGAGTGGGTTGCCGTGCCCGCCTCCAGGGGATCTTCTTCACACAGGGATTGAACCCAGTTCTCTTATACCTCCTGTATTGGCAGGCAAATTCTTTACCACCAGCGCTACCTGGGAAGCCCTGAACAATGCTTTAATAAAGTTTTAAGTAATAATATGAAGACTGCATCTCAGTTACCAGTGTTTTATCACATCTTAAAAATGTAAAGTTTAACTCTGTTAAGATGGTCAGGATGATCTAAAAGTTACCTCTGACCTATTTAGTATATCAGATGATAAATGACCAGACAGAATTAAGTATGCAGTTTCGCCTTCATTTTATTTGGGGTAATGACCAAAATGCTAGAATTTAAGCATTCTAAGCTATTTCCTATGCTGTACAAAGAAGGATCAAAGAAAGCTACATATTAAAAGATTAAGCCCAACAGTGGCATCATTGGTGAGACCATTCAGGCAACATTCATTTAACAGTATCTTATGGAATATGTTTGGAGAAGGCAATGGCACCCCACTCCAGTACTCTTGCCTGGAAAATCCCATGGATGGAGGAGCCTGGAAGGCTGTAGTCCATGGGGTCGCTGAGGGTCAGACACAACTGAGCGACTTCACTTTCACTTTTCACTTTCATGCATTGGAGAAGGAAATGGCAACTCACTCCAGTGTTCTTGCCTGGAGAATCCCAGGGACAGGGGAGCCTGGTGGGCTGCCGTCTATGGGGTCGCACAGAGTCGGACACGACTGAAGTGACTTAGCAGTAGCAGCAGTATGGAATATGTTAAGGAACAGGTCTAGGAAAGATAAGGAAGGCAGCATTATCCAAGGATTGTACTTAGCACTTTGCATGGACTATAGTGTACTATCTTTTGAAAGGGCCAAGTTCCTCTGTCCATGGGATTCTGAACACGACTGGACATGATGGAAGCAACTGAGCACACAAAGATGTTCTGATCTAATTACCAGAATCTGTGAATTGTTGTTGCTGTTTAGTCGCTCAGTGGTTTTCAACTCTTTGCCACCCCATGGACTGTAGCCCACCAGGCTTCTCTGTCCATGGGATTTTCCAGGCAAGATTACTAGAGTGGGTTGCCATTTCCTTCTCCAGGGAATATGTTACTTTATGTGGTAAAAAGGAACTTTGTAGATGTGATAAAGTTAAGGTTCTTGAAATGGGAAGATTATCCCAGATTATTCCCATGAGTTCAATGTAATCACAAGCATCTTCTAAGTGAAAGATGGGGGGCAAGAGAGTCAGGGTGATTGGATGTGAGAAGAACTAACCTACTTGCTGGCTTTGAAATGGAGGAAAAGAACTATGAGTCAAACAATGTGAGCAGCCTATAGAAGCTAGAAAAGGCAAGGAAACAGAATCTCCCCTACAGCTTCCATAACAATTCTGTTCACAGCTTGATTTTAATCCTATACATGCCATTTCAACCTCTGACCTTCACAGCTGTACGAAAATATCCTGTATAGTTTTAAGTCACAAAGTGTCCGATAATGTGTTATAGTACCAATAGGAAACTACCATAAAAACCAAAAGCAGAATTTTTACAAAAAATTCCTTTCTTCTTTCCTCTCTGCCCCTTCCATATTTCATAAATGATTTGGACTGCTTGCACAACACGTTCAGGTGAACTTTATTTATGACCAGCCAACTTCTTAGAGAGATGCTAAAAGCATCAAATTATTGCTTTTACTCCCCTCCACCTGCCCAATATTCCCACTATTTGTTGCTATAAAGCAAAGGAATGGTATATATTACATCTTTCAATGCTGATTCTAGTTGAATAGAGCAAGATCTATTTTGAGAAAGATCCTGAAGCCATGTTGAAGCTTAGGAAAAAGCACTGTGACCAATTATCACTGTGAATATTTACTGTGAGCCAAGGGGAGGGAAGGAATGCTGTGGTTAGAAGCGGGAGCGACCTGGAAAAGTCTTTAGAGATATTAAGGAGAACTGATTCATTGGGAACACTCAGAGACCATAAGGAAGCTATAAGGTATTGAATAAAAGCTGAGGGAAGAGATACCCAAAAGAAACAATTTTATTGCAAACCTTTTTCTTGAGGGTTCACTTCCTACCTGTGTATGTCACAGTGAAGAGGAATAACAGGCTTTGATAGACTCCTCATGTTCTGCTAGACTGTAATCCATACACAGTAAAAATTCCTTTGGTGAAGGTAATTTATAGATTATGAAAAACTAAATTGTTTTACTCATCGTTAGAGTTGATAAAAGCACTCAGCAACTTTCAATAACCTGACAAGCACCCCACACTGAAAAGGCAAATGGCCCAGTGGAACTGGGGGTTAAGTGGCATGATGATGAACTTTGGATTGTGTTTGATGAGCCCTAATGAAATATTAGCTATTTCCCTCCCTTGTTTATGAAGAAATTACTTGAGAAAAACACTTGTTAGAATAACTTGTCAGATGGTCTCTCTTATCAGTACAGCAATACCCCAAAAGTACCTGAATGGAAAGGTAAAAAGTCTGAGGTTTCCTTTAAGTTCTTAATATATATAGACCAAGAGCAATACTTCTATCTATTATATAAGAGCTGTAGAGTCCACAGCTTTAGGGAATTTGATGATCTAGAATGCATTTTTAGCAACAGACATTTCTTCTCAAATATCAAACTGAAGTTTTCATTTTTATTTACATATAACTTAGATATTTCCTTGAATAATTTTTATTAACTAAGATAAAAAAAACTTTCTGAGCATAAAAGAGAAAAAAATCTCTTTTCAATTGACATGTTTATCATTTTAATTAGGCATAGTTATAATCATACACACTTGACAAATGGCATGTTTACAATTAAAGCTTCTTTGAGTTGGTCGTGACATTAACTTACTATTGCCAACTCAGCATTTAAATCACGTGCTAATTTAATGTTAGATATATGCTATTGTTGAAATACTCATAGTATCAAAATGTTGGTAGCTATAAAATAAAGTACCTCTTTATGTAATTGTCTACAATCCATCTATATTGGGTTTACGGCACACAAATCTGTCACCCATCAAATGAATTGTTTTTAAGTTAAAAAAATACTTTGTGAATGTTGAAAAAATATTGAGATTCAAAATATATAATCATTATTTAAGACTCAATCTAAACGTCTGTGGTTAAGTGTAAGTGGGACATACACAGGGAAGTGGAAAGAGAGCAATGTTTTAGAATTGATATATAGTGAAAAGCTTTGCATGAAAAATTAAGATTCTTCTGAACCCACCTTAAATAAAGCATCCGGGGCATGATAGAGATGGATCACTTGCTCTCATAAATCTGGCATTTAAACTGAACTAGTTATGAATATTCGTGACAGAAAGATTTAGCTGTACGCCTCATCCCCCCACCAGTGACTAAATAATTAGTCTTTCCGTTAATCTTCATTACCATTGTCATCTTCCACCTTGTCCTTTGAAAACAAGATTGAAATAGAAGGATATCTAGAAATTCATATTGAGAAATATGAGGGCTGTAAGCCATTCAAATGACAAAGGTGCTTGGAAGAGACAGCAAAAGTTATTTCATCTAATCTATAGATACACCAATGTTAAATTGATTAAAATTTCAAAGGAGATTTCGGTGCATGTTAATGCTGATGAATAGTCCATAGACAGCAAAGGGTAAGATGAAATGCAGGCTAGGAGGAAGCACTAAATTGTCTTTCACATTCCTTGTGCTCTCTCTTGTTCCTGGCCCCTGCCCTCAACCTAGTCACCACTTCAATCCTACAGCACAAATGCACTTCTGGAAAGGAGTTTATGTGATAAGAACCAAGATCATAGATATGCCTTTAGAACGCTCTCATGAATTCTATAAGAGGACAAGAGAGGCCGATTGAAACTTACCCTTAGGAACTGAGATCTCTATCACTGGGAAGATAACTTCCTTTAGGTACTACTGACTGGTATATTACCAGAAGTATAAGTCCATTAATAGAAAAATAAAACAGATAACATTACTATTTATATAGCACCTACTAGGCATTAGCAATATGATCATATGTTACCTGATTCTTCCCATAATCCTTCTCTATAAGTTTGGTCTCCTTATTTAGACAAGGATGTTGAGGTCCAAGAGGTAAAGTAACTTGTTCGGCATAATTGCAAGTTTGTGGTAAAACGCAGCTTGAAGCCACCGTCATAAGATTTCAGGCAAAAGCTGTCAGATGGTCTTACTTGTTTACAGCACATTTCAAATACTTTTCTTATCTTCAGAAGACTCAAGGAGGGAGAAGGGCACAGAGAAACATTAAACTGCATGGAGAAAAACAAAAGTAAAATGATCCAAGAAATAGAATTGACAAGACGAATATAGTGTTTTGTGGAGATTAATTCATTTTTACCTGAAGTTAGGCTGATAATAAGCTGATAATAGTCATTTTATTTATTTTAAAAACCTCTTTGGATACTCATCTGTCCAGGAACCCCAAGTTTCTGTATACATAAGTTGTGTTGGTTTTAGATTTTAACAGAGGTTATTGATAAAATATGATCGTTTCATCCTCTTTTTCATAGTCAAAGACAGATAACTTACTTAAGGAGGTCCTCTGAGTCCTTTACCTGACCTGATGTGGACAGGATCATGCCACATTAATTATTTGTTTGCAAAAGCACATAACAGAAGCTTCATTGACATTCGGCATGAAGAAATGTTCCCAGTGAAATTTAGAGTCACCTTCCTCTCAATAATACATTAAAGGAAGTTTTGTTTTCAATATCCCTGCATAACCTGAGCCACTTAATATTCGATACAGTCTTTCAAGATCAAGTATCTAAATCAAGCAAGAACAACTTGTATTGTCACTAAGTGATGAATTTATTCGTGAAAGAAAGAGTTGATCTTTTGTTTTTCATTTAGACATAAATAAATGTATTTTTCATCCTAGACATGAATTAATTAGTGCTTTTCTGTCCCAGACATATACAACATGAAAAGAATGTAAATTCAAACCTATCAATACAATTAACATTGGAAGCAGAGTTGGGAAGAAGAAGGTAGTCTGACATTTACACTTATATACTTTAAATCTGTCATAAGCTAATTAAGAGGATTCCAGAATGGGTACTTTCTAGTTATGCTGTGCTATCTTTCATGTTATCTTCCTGCCACTGTAAACTGATACAACCAAAATAGTTGGCTAATTTCAACACAAAATTGTGACATTTGAGGTACCCAATCTGGAAGAAATTGTTGGCTTTGTTGATAAGTACCTCTTCTTTTTATGGTAGTGAAATTTCTTTTAATCAGATACAAATATTAATTCATATCAGTTCAGTTCAGTTCAGTCGCTCAGTCGTGTCCTACTCTTTGCAACCCCATGAACAGCAACATGTCACCAAATCCCAGAGTTTATCCAAACTCATGTCCATTGAGTCGGTGATGCCATCCAACCATCTCATCCTCTGTCATCCCCTTCTTCTCCTGCCTTCAATCTTTCCCAGCATCAGGGTCTTTTCAAATGAGTCAGCTCTTCACATCAGGTGGCCAAAGTATTGGAGTTTCAGCTTCAACATATAATTATGATTTTTTTTAATAACATAAAACTTTGGCATCTGTTTTAAAGACGCATTTGCTTTGAGTGTGAAAGTGCTAGTCGCTCAGTTGTATCTGACTCTTTGCAACCCTATGGACTGTAGCCTGCCAGGTTCCTCTGTCCATTACATTCTCCAGGCAAGAATACTGGAGTGGGTAGCTAATCTCTTTTCCAGGGGATCTCCGACCCAGAGATTAAACCCAGGTCTCCCACATTGCCGACAGATTCTTTAACATCTGTGCCACCAGGGAAGACCATTTGCTTTGAAACTAAACAACTCAAAATCATAGCAGTCTGGGTTCTTTTCAAAAGTCAGTTTCAGAGAGCTATTTAATCATTCTTCATAATAATTTTGACTCAAACCCTGGACCACTTTAGATGACCAGAAGTGTACATTAGGTGGAATTCACATCAGGGAGAGTAAATAAGGGGTGCTATATCATTTTCTCACCTTGAGGAAGACACTGTTGGAGGCCCCATTGATTCCAGAACTAGCTATAAACTCATTCTGGAGAACATTTGATATCTTCCCTGGAGTCATAGTCACAAAAGTATGTTCTATTATTACATTGTCGAGTTTTCTTAGAGACTGTTTAAGAAAACTTGAAATAAAATTTGTTGTATTTGCCATACAATGTTTTGAGGAACAGGAACTAGTGTCCTATATATAAGTCTGAGAAATTTAAATTCTTCGTCCTGTTTAATAAGGGCATATAACTGTGTCTCTAATTTTGATTTCACTACTGGAAACTTCAGATCCAAATTTTAAGCAAGAATAATCATGTTAGATATGCAGTATCTTATCAGCAACATAGTGTTATAATTGTCTCATTGATTCTGACTTTTTGTTTCTCTTTTACTTCTTATTACAAGTCTTTTCCCAGAATCTGCTTCAGATAATCTATGGGGAAAGATAGGGTTATAAATAAACAGAAATTTAAAAAATATATGGAAGGACTGTATATTATTATATAGAAAATTGTCCACTATTTTTTCAATTTAGCTGTACCCACTAAATAAATAAAGTCCTATTTCAAGCAAACATTCACATATCTGAGTATTAGAATTCTAAAACTCACACAATACCATAAGTATTAATTATGAGATAAGAATTTGGGGTTCTGAGAATCTTGACCCCCAGAATTAAATACACAGGTACAAATGGGTTGTGTCGTCTTTAGCATGAGCTGACTATCATTTCCATGCAGTTCAACTCTTAGATCTTCTGTTTTCATGCTTTGGTTCCTTAAAACTTACCTGTAACTCTTGCTGTGAAAAATAAGCCAATTTTAATGCCATTTCTGTTTAAAACTGCAAATGACTTATACCTGATAACAGAATCTAGGTGCTATAGATCAAGATATGATATAAAAGCCCAAATGAATACTTTTCATTTTGGAGGAAAAAGAAAAATTTTGAGGATGTTACGTGTTAAAAGTATGCAAGGACATAGAATTGAGAGCATTAAATTTTTAAATTCAAATATTAATTTAGTAACTGATTTTTATACAAATATTAATTTACTGATATTTTATTATTGTGTTTTAGATCCATTCTTATTAAAACCAATCAGATCAGATCAGTCACTCAGTCATGTCCGACTGTTTGCGACCCCATGAATTGCAGCACGCCAGGCCTCCCTGTCCATCACCAACTCCCGGAGTTCACTCAGACTCAAGTCCATCAAGTCAGTGATGCCATCCAGCCATCTCATCCTCTGTCGTCCCCTTCTCCTCCTGCCCCCAATCCTCCCAGCATCAGAGTCTTTTCCAATGAGTCAACTCTTCGCATGAGGTAGCCAAAGTACTGGAGTTTCAGCTTTAGTATCATTCCTTCCAAAGAAATCCCAGGGCTGATCTCCTTCAGAATGGACTGGTTGGATCTCCTTGCAGTCCAAGGGACTCTCAAGAGTCTTCTCCAACACCACAGTTCAAAAGCACCAATTCTTCGGTGCTCAGCCTTCTTCACAGTCCAACTCTCACATCCATACATGACCACAGGAAAAACCATATCCTTGACTGGATGAACCTTTGTTGGCAAAGTAATGTCTCTGCTTTTGAATATGCTATCTAGGTTGGTCATAACTTTCCTTCCAAGGAGTAAGCCTCTTTTAATTTCATGGCTGCAGTCACCATCTGCAGTGATTTTGGAGCCCAAAAAAATAAAGTCTGACACTGTTTCCACTGTTTCCCCATCTATTTCCCATGAAGTGATGGGACGGGATGCCATGATCTTCGTTTTCTGAATGTTGAGCTTTAAGCCAACTTTTTCACTCTCCACTTTCACTTTCATCAAGAGGGTCCTTAGTTCCTCTTCACTTTCTGCCTTAAGGGTGGTGTCATCTGCATATCTGAGGTTATTGTTATTTCTCCCGGCAATCTTGATTCCAGCTTGTGTTTCTTCCAGTCCAGCGTTTCTCATGATGTACTCTGCATAGAAGTTAAATAAACAGGGTGACAATATACAGCCTTGACGTACTCCTTTTCCTATTTGGAACCAGTCTGTTTTTCCATGTCCAGTTCTAACTGTTGCTTCCTGACCTGCATACAAATTTCTCAAGAGGCAGATCAGGTGGTCTGGCATTCCCATCTCTTTCAGAATTTTCCACAGTTTATTGTGATCCACAAAGTCAAAGGCTTTGGCATAGTCAATAAAGCAGAAATAGATGTTTTTCTGGAACTCTCTTACTTTTTCCATGATCCACCAATAGTGCTCACCTATATTTTCAATCTCTGATTATATAGACTCACTAGAAATTTGCAATTGTAAAAGTATAAGATTTTGTTTAAGTCCAAGTAGATTTCTATTTTTCAAAGGATTGGGTTTCTTTTTCCCATTTAAACATGGAAAATAATGCCGTATGTTTTATTTTCTCATGCTCTTCTAAATTAACAATCATCTAGGACAGAAATGAGTGTGATCTATAAAAATTAACTTGTACCCCTGAAAACCAGTAAGTGACAATTAGTATCTCACTGTTTCGTAAAGTTATATTTCTTTTTCTCCATTTTTTTTTTAACCCTTCAGCTGTGACATGTTCAAAGCCCCGGCTTCCGCAGCAGAGCCCCGCCCATGATGCTTAATGGTGGTGGGGTTAGGCCACCCCGCCCCTGTCCAAAGTTACATTTCTGTGAACTCTTGCCAGAGTGAAAATTTCACGTTATTACTTTTTGCAATTATATGACCAATTTCCAAATACCCTCCTGTAAGGCATCTATAATCTTTCTGCTTGGCAGTAAGGGGTGGGAGGTGGGAGGGAGGTTCAAGAGAGAGGGGACATATGTATACCTATGGCTGATTCATGTTGACACACGGCAGAAACCAACACAACATTGTAAAGCAATTATCCCCCAAGCAAAAATACAATTTTTTAAAACGTCAACTATATTGTCCAATAAAAAACAGAATTGTTATTAAACCTTTCCTAACTGTGTCTCAAATTGAAATTATTTGCTTTAAAAAGAATAATTAAAGAGACTCAGAACAGAAAATTGGTTACCAGGGATTAGGGAAAGCAATGAACGTGTGATTATAAAGGGACAGCATGAGAAGTTTCTTTGTGAGGAATAAACAGTTCTGCATCTTGACAGCAGGGTGCTTATGAAATCAGTACATGTGGTAATGTGCCATAGAACCATATATAAAAATATTGAAGAATAACAAAATTCAAAAATTGCAGAATGTATCTCTGGTCTAGTTAATAGAATTGTGTCATCCGTTTCTGGTTGTGATAATATACGGTGGTTAATAGAAGATGTCAGGGTTGGGGAAAGCTTGGCAATGGGAACTGAGGACTTTTCTGCAATTTCATAGGAGCCTAAATTAATTTCACAATTGAATTTTTTAAAAGTAAACAAATAAGCTTAAAGTGAGGCAACTTTTATTGATTTTGTTTTCAGTAAACCGTCACCTAAAACCTAGCAAAAAATGAATTTATGTATCAAGCAGAAATGAATACATAAATGAATCATGTATAATATTTTTGAAGTTGATTTCCTACATTTTGATTTTAATGTGATCTTATAATTTCATAAGTGTTTATATTCAGTGTTTGCTATCACATTATGAGAGAAGATAGCATTTCCCATGTTCCCACTACTTTATCCATCTACATGTATGAGACCACTTCAGATGTGAAGCCATTTTCCCTAAAGGAAATAAAGAAGCACCTTGTTCGGTTGCTAAGTCGTGTCCGACCTGAGGCTCCATTCGATGCTTTTTCAAAAGCCACCTGGCTACTTTCACAGCACCTTGGTGTACAATGACGTAATTTATGGGGAATCATTCCTGTCAAAATTCAACGGTGTCTTTTCTATGTACATTAAGACAATAAATAGGTAACACCTATTGTGTACTTGTTATGTTAACAAGAACAATGCTGAAATCTTTATAAATTGCCTCATTTGACATCCATTCTAAGCCAATGGGCTTCCCTTGTGGCTTAGCTGGTAAAGAATCTGCCTGCAATGCCCAAGACCTGGGTTCGATCCCTGGGTTGGGAAAATCCCCTGGAGAAGGGAAAGGCTACTCACTCCAGTATTCTGGCCTGGAGAATTCCATGGACCGTACAGAACATGGGGTCGTAAAGAGTCGGACACGACTGAGTGACTTTCACTCACTTTCACTCACTCACTCTAACACAATGAGGTAGATTATCATCATTCCGGTTTAACTGCTGCTGCTAAGTCACTTCAGTCGTGTCCAACTCTGTGTGACCCCATAGACGGCAGCCTACCAAGCTCCCCCGTCCCTGGGATTCTCCAGGCAAGAACACTGGAGTGGGTTGCCATTTCTTTCTCCAATGCATGAAAGTGAAAAGTGAAAGGGAAGTCGCTCAGTCGTGCCTGACTCTTAGCGACCCCATGGACTGCAGCCTGCCAGGCTCCTCCATCCACGGGATTTTCCAGGCAAGAGTACTGGAGTGGGGTGCCATCTCCTTCTCCTATCAACCTAAATTTGTCAGAGGCGGCTTTCTTTCTAAACATGGTACTGATGAATACTGGCTTGAAAATTGTGTTTACTATTAATTTGTATCTATGTAAGTGTACCCTTTGATCCTAAGACTGCAGTGTCAATTCTGAAATGGCCTCATCTGCTCAGGCTAGCCCAGTACCGAATACACACACTTTTCAAAGTTCTCTAGGTTTAACACTCAATTTAACTTATCAAATTCTCCCCAGTCATCAAGGCACACAATACACCAGCCCAGTTTGCAGCTCATACTCTCAGAAGAAAGTGCCAGTGGCAGTGCCAGCTCCAGAGACAGGGCATACTGCATTTACTAGTTGGCATTTCTGCTTTTGCACTAAGGGATTAATGGGATTTGCATATTTGTCACGATTTATAAAAAGCAATTTATTAATCCAGGCTTCAGGAGGTTAGTGATATTCCAATTTAGTGTTGCATGATTAAGGCAGGTTTTGAAGCATAAAACAAAAGAAACAAACACTGCCCCAAACTTCAAATGTATAGATTCTCAAAATTACAAAAGATGGTGATGATCATAATGAGGATGATACACAAAAGACAAATTTACTTTTGGTGAGGAATTTATTGATTCACCTATAGAGTCTGTATGAATTAGGTTTTGGTGGTTGATTTGAAAGAATATCATCAAACATGCGGCAACTAATTAAATTGCGCTGTTTCTTGATAGTGTTTAACCTTAATCCATCTTTCAAAGGTTAACTTTTCATAAGTTTAGCTCTTTCAAGTTTCCTGAGAGCAGACCCGTGTGATTTACATTCCCACAGTAAATTCCTAGCATAGGGGACCCAGTGAAATATGCAATAAATTGATGTTTGGAGACAAGGAGTGCAACTGATTTAAAAACAAACACTATAATAAATCAAAACCATTCCAATAAAACTGAATCTTTTGTTTTCCTTCAAATTGTCACTTATATTAAGTAAATTTTTATTCACATTTCTATTCTTATATGTTTATACATGTTATGTATGATATATTCGATAAATTTAAATAATACTTTATATATATCTGTATATGCATTCAACTGTCTCATCAAAATACTCAAACTTTTAGTAGTTTTAACAGACAAAATTGGCCATTATACTTATTTTTAAGAAGATTTTGAGATTTTTCCAAATTTCTGTTTTTTTTTTTACCTTTTATATAAATCAGCATAAAGGGGATAAGTAAGCAGAAAATAATTGTCATACAAATTATTTAACTGAGGTCTAAACTTTTAAACAAATCTGTTATCTCATCATTTTATATCAAGCCCCATTAAAAACAGTGCTACTATCTAATTACCTCCTACCTCAATTGTTCAAGTATAAGTGCATACAGAAATATACAAGGAAGAAGTAAAATGCACTCAGAATCTCAGCATAGTGAGATAATTGCTATTAACTTGTGGGCATGTATATAATGGCCCCAAACTGGAAATAACTTAAATATCTATTAACTAGTGAATGGACAGATAAAATATGGTATATCAATATAATGGAATATTATTTAGTTATAGAAAAGAGAAACAGTGACAACTTGAAGTCATGATTGAATGTCAACCACAATAAAAGACAATATACATGAGTCTATTTATAGGAAAGGTCCAGAAAAGGGAATTTTATAAAGATAGAAATTACATTATCAATTGCTAGAGGCTGGGAATGGGAAGGACAATTAACAGTAAATAGGCATAAAGTATCTGATTGGGGGTATGAACTAAAATGGATTTATGGTCATGGTTGCACTTCTCAATAAAGTTACTAAAACTCTTGAATTGCATACTTGAAATGGGTGAACTTTACAATATGGAAAAATAAGCCCACTAAAGGTTGTTAAAAAAACATATGTTGGCATAACACTTTCCCAATTTTTTTCTAATTAATATAATAAAAAGGATCCTAATCTATGCTCTGACTTAGAATCTTTTTTAATTGAGCTTAAATAATAGGCATTTTTAAATTCAGCAAGGAGTTATATCATTTTTGACAGGCTATATAATTTATTGTATGCTTATACTGTAATTATGAATTTTTATAATTTTTCTTTATATACATATGTGTGTGTGTATGTATATGTGTATGTACCTTTATACATTTGATTTGATTTTTTTTACATAGACTAAATTATAACTAGAAATTTGGGGGTTTGAGTCCAAAAATTTTATATATAAGTACATAATAAAGTATATGTATAAATCTATTTCTATCTCTTTAAAATCTATTTACATGTAATTTTCAGAAATACTGTATCAATTTATACTTTCATCTTAAATAATGAGAATACTCATTTACCCTTACCATTCACAGCAATCTTACTAATCCAAGTCAATATTAAAAAATATATATAAAACAGTATTAATTTGTAGTATCTACATGGTGAGGTTAACATCTCTTCATCTATTACACATTCATTTGTATTTCTTTTTTGTGACTTGCCTATTCATTTACCTTGCTTGTTTTTTCAATTGACTTGTTTGTGTTTAATCTTAATTGATAAAATTTATCTACTTATTAACATTACTAACTTGTCTTTCTTATACTTTGCAAATATTTCAAATAAATTTTTCTGTGGTTTAAAATATTTTATGCTTCTTTGTCATATAAAACCTTTGCTTTTTTGTAATCAAATCTATAAAATTATCTTTATTGGTTTCTCCTTTTCATGCTATGGTCATGAAATCTCCTCCTCCTCAAGATTATAAAATTATTCACCTAAGTTTTTTTCAGTACTTCTTTGATTTTAATTTTAAAATTAAATATTTAAATCATTTGTAATTCCATTTGATATTCATAGTATGCTAAATATGGCACTTTCTTTTCAACCTTATGACTCCTCAGTTGTACCAACAATAGTGACTTTATAAACTATTCCTTCCCTAGTCTAGTTTGAAGTTGGTCAATGCCACTCAGGAGTAATAGCAATGGATTTCAGCTAATTTTGAAAAAATACACATATTTGTTACAAGTATTTGGCATAGTATTCTCATTCCTGACAGTTTTACAGTCTTTAGCTATTGTTGCTATTTAGTCGCTCATTCATGTCCAACTATTTGTGACTCTGTGGACTGCAGCCTGCCAGTCCCCTCTGTCCATAGGATTTCCTAAGCAAGAATATTGGAGTGGGTTGCCATTTCCTTCTCCAGGGGATCTTCCCAACTGAGAGACTGGACCCACGTTTCCTGCATGCATTCCCTGCATTACAGGCAGATTCTTAACTGCTGAGCCACCAGGGAAGCACCTTTAGTTATTACACATCACCAGATCAATTAAAATTGGGATAAGATCTGTTTCCTACTTGAAGATGAATTAGGAACATTGTCCTTACAGATGCATATTGACAAAGTCAGCTATCTGAAAGGACACACATCTTGCCCACTTTTGTTTGTCTGTCTGTTACTTCCAATAAAATTCTGTTTCATCGTTGACTTCAAGTGAATTCTCTTAATTTACCTCTCCTTTCTGGGTAAAGTATTTAAATTAAAATGAAACTTAAAAATTCCTATAAATTATATATATTATATAGTTTATATAATAATATATATTATATAAAAATATATATTATATATATATTCCAATATAAAACTGTAAATAGAAAATAAAATATTAGAATCACAGCACCAAAATATAGCATTTAGAGTGTGCACATGTTTCTATGATTTAAAATGTATCATAAAATACTTATAGATATTTGGAGGTAAATTTTAAAGAAAACTTTGAAGAAAGCACTTTCTTTTCAGCCCAGTGTAGGATGGACACTTGGCTTGAAATAATAAATATTGCTATCTATGGAGTGTTTTCCATTTGCTAGGCACTGTTTTAAGTAATTTATAAATATTGAGTGCTTTTATGTAGGAGACCTGTGTTCGATCCCTGGGTTGGGAAGATCACCTGGAGAAGGGAAAGGCTACCTACTCTAGTAATCTGGCCTGGAGAATTCCATGGACTGTATAGTTCACAGGGTCTCAAAGAGTCAGACACAACTGAGTGACTTTCACTTTGATTCTCACAGATTTAAGTTTCAACGTTCATACAAAAGGGCAAATTATAGACCATCTTCTTCACAGAATAACTATGAGGATCAAATGAAAATATAGGATATACTGTTAACATATCAAAGCACAATGAAAAATGAGTTTTTATAAACATTACAAATTTCCCGTTCATTTTAACTTTTCACATAGGAACCACAAAGTGACTCTAGACTCTGCTTATGTACACTTCATGGAATCATTCAACCACCATTCAGTCAAATAATAAATATATAACAAGCAGTTGTTATGAGTCAGTCTTTGTAAGTGTTGGGAACACACTGATGAACAAGATAGTGAAGTTTCCTACTTTCAAGGATTGTTCAAGGGTTTGGGGGTAGCTAAGAAGGATTTTGCAGAAAATAAGCAACATTTTAGGAGATGTAGAGTTCCAAGATGATGCTAACAAAATTAGTCCAAAGGAAGTATAATTTTCTGTACTTTACACCGTGAAAATCAATTCAGCTGAAGAAACATTTCATGAAATCCTTTTCGGAATTAAAACCACACCATGTTAGAAGGCAGAGTAATTTTAAACATATGAAATCAATTATTATTTTAATGCTCTTACTTTTCAAATCATTATTGATGGAAGTTATATCAATCTAGAAAAAGTGATTCTTAAGAACAAAACTCAGACTGAGTACTATAGAATACATAGTGTATAATTCATTTTATTATTTTGGGCCTGGGTTTTTAAAAGCTAGTATTCCCTGGTGGCTCAGACAGTAAAGATTCTGCCTGCAATGCAGGAGACCTAGGTTTGATTCCTGGGTTGGGAAGATACCCCTGAGAAGGAAGTGGCAACCCAATCCAGTATTCTTGCCTGAAGAATTCCAGGGACAGAGGAGCCTGGCAGGCTACAGTCCATGGGGTCGCAAAGAGTCGCAAAGACACGACTGAGTGACTAATACACACACATTTGAAAACTAAGGTTTTGAGACTTACAACAAACCCAGGATAGCAGCAACTAAGTAAAAACTTTCACTTTCCAGTTTCTGAAGGGAGTGTACAACAGAGTATCACCAAATATACAATTTAGCATTTTGTCAATACCTGAGAATTAAATACTAGAGTTAATTAATCTTAATAATTAGCCAGTAAAATCAGTAGCTGCTGCTGCTGCTGCTAAGTCGCTTCAGTCGTGTCCTACTCTGCACGACCCCATAGACAGCAGCCCACCAGGCTCCCCCGTCCCTGGGATTCTCCAGACAAGAACACTGGAGTGGGTTGCCATTTCCTTCTCCAATGCATGACCGTCTATCAAATTGGATAAACTGAAAGGATTTGTTATGTCAGGAGTTTTTTTTTTTTTTTTTTTTTTTTTTAATCATGAGATCAATAAGCCAAGACATTAATGTAAGCCCAGTCTTTAGCTTTACTTTTGCTCTTATCTCTTGGGTTAGGCTGTATCCCAAAGCCAATGGGACCAGAAAAGGAATAAGGTCAAAATAGAAACCTTGCTCCAAGGTGGATTGTAAGATGTGAGCTACTTTTAAATATGAATATATTGTTAAGAGAGATCCTGATGATGATGAGAGCTTCCTCTCAGCCCTTGATGGGCTTCCTTATAGTCTTTTTTCAATAATTTTTTTTTTTATGTACTTATTCATTTTTCCCCAGATACAGTAATATCTTGGCCTCAGAGCCTCATAAATAAAGCTAAGTTGTGAATTTCTAAATTTTAATATGAAACACATTCCACTAACTCACCTAAAACCACCCCAAATCCCAAATATGCCATTATTTGAGCCAGATAGGCTGAGCCAATTTCTTGCAAGATGCAAAATTTCTGCATCTATCCTTTTCATATTCTTTGACCCCCAAATCTGAGTAAATTATTTCCTTCATTTGATATCTTAGTATTTTTCACTTTCTGTGGTCTTGACTTTTGACATTTTCTACTAGAATGCCAATGCCTCTGAATATGAATAGTGTCTTTTTATTACCATTGTATTTAATATTTAATACCATTGTATTAATATCTTACAGTAGGGCTGATATACAATGGGTTTCCAGTAAATGTTTCATAAAAATTTTGAAAAAATATATTTCTAGTACTCAGACCAGTTGTTTAGTAGCCAAAATGACAAATAAGTTGAATCTGATAAAATAAGTAAGAGATTTCAATATAGGAAGAATAACTTTTGAAATGTTAGAGTTGTATGTACTTAATTTTTATAAACTTTTGCATTCACATGATGTATGGAATTCTGTTTAATGAATTACAGTGCTTCCATCTTAAAGGTCCAAAGTCCAATAAATTTGATATTTATTAAAACACTTAGATTGTTGTTGGCACTAATAGTCACTCCTCTACATATACATACACCAGTGCAAACCTAGTATTCACAATCTCCAACCATTTTAATGATGCTAAAAGTTTTAGGAGGAAGCTTTTCAGAGACGGAGCATGTAGAAACTTTATTCCTGTCTCTAATCAAAACAAGGATTCACTTCTAAACGCTGTCCATCTGGTTCCTTTCATGAACTCTAAATTTACATGATAAAAAAGCAGAAATATAATTAATATATTTTTTCAATAAGAGACAGCTTTAGGCATACTTCAGCAATGACTTGTGAAAGGTTTGACACATCTAATTTTGAAACCTATGTCTCCACACTGGGAGAAGAGGAAGGAGAAGGCAGGCCTTCTCCTCCTGCAGCCTTTTGCTTATAAGATCTTTTTAGTGATCGATAGTCGCAAACCATGGGAAGACAGTTTCCATTTTGCTCTTAAAACATGTATCAAGCCCTATTGCCAACACATAGTCTTTCCTGTCATGCATTTTACTGATTCTAAATCAGCATAGGAGCTATCCTCTTGCAGCATTATTGCATTTGAATCTCCTCTCTCAAATCTAATCTACAGTTGCTGAACCTGGAAATCTGCATTCCAAAAAAAGGGCTAAAACTGCAATAATATTAGGCCCTTTAAGTAGAGTGATGAAAAAATAAACTTCTATAGTGGAGGGAGAAGAAATTGTGGGAGAATCCCACAATATACTTTCTAAAGTGGAAAGTCTGGTGGGGAAACAAGACCAGATTTTCACTCTGGCGGATTCATTTTGATGTTTGGCAAAACTAATACAATTATGTAAAGTTTAAAAATAAAAAAAAAAAAAAAAAAAAAAAAAAGATCAAATGCATTGATTGGATTCACTGCAGAGGTCCAGGCCAACACTATCAGTGTGGGGCAGATTTTACAAAAAGAGAAAGTGTGTAGTTGTTGGAAACTCAGTATCTCTGAGTCATAAATACTACATACACTAATCATTTTGTGTGACAAACCATTTAATTTCTGTACACATTTTCTATAAAATATTAGACGTGGGTTGACTCTGTCTAATGAAGTTCTTGTGATTAGTGCCTAAACTGGCAGCTGGGAGGATCTTACATGAAGAAGGCCTATGGTTTGAGGGGTTTATTCTGGCTCTTTTTCCATAGATAATGGATGTCTGTAAATTGAAAACTAATCATTCTTACTGTATAGCCCTTCCAAATCTTGCCAACATGGGTGCCCAAATGCCAGGAATTTCAGAGATGTGTTTTTTACTGTGATTCTGTTGGAAATTTTCACATAAACATATAAGGCACATAATGAACCTGATTCTTTTTCACTGGGTGGTATAGAATGGTACAAAATGTATGAAGATAATAGTATTGTTAGAATATGTTCATGAAAGTCCTGTGAATACCATCTATGCCTACACAACCCTACACAACCCTCTCCAGTATTCTGGCCTGGAGAATCCCCGTGGACGGAGGAATCAGACAAGACTAAAGCGACTTAGCACAGCACAGAAAGAATTAATGTATAAAGAATAAGACATTGCTAAACACAAACTCATTTTGCATATTAGTAAAGCCATCTATTGAAGAAACAGAAGTTTGTTGTTTTTTTTTTAGTTTTTTCTAATGGTGTTTTAAAATCTCTTTGAAAAATCAGATGTAGATTAATGTACACATTCATACCACTCCTCTGTCGACATGTGATCAGCCTTGTCTGTCTTGAAAGGCCTAATACAACTTTTTTCCCAAAATTGCCCAAACATAAATTCTCTCTCTCTCTCTCTCTATATATATATATATGCGCTATGCTAAGTCACTTCAGTCGTGTCTGACTCTGTGCGACCCCATAGACGGCAGCCCACCAGGCTTCCCCGTCCCTGGGATTCTCCAGGCAAGGACACTGGAATGGGTTGCCATTTCCTTCTCCAATGCATGAAAGTGAAAAGTGAAAGTGAAGTCGCTCAGTTGTGTCTGACCCTCAGCGACCCCATGGACTACAGCCTTCCAGGCTCCTCCATCCATGGGATTTTCCAGGCAAGAGTACTGGAGTGGGGTGCCATTGCCTTTTCCTATATATATATATGTTCTTGGTTCCCATTCCATACATATTGAAACTGAATCCCCAGGGAAGGGTTTGGAAATCTGTGTTTTTTAAAAAAGAGAATCTCAAGTGATGTTCCCAGATATGTTTGGAAACCATAATCCCAAACTAGTACCTGAACCTAAGCCCTTTTCGCAATATTTATGGGTGGTCAGAATTCCATATATCGATTAAACCATATTTACTTTTCTATTTCTCATTTTGAAGGCAATGTAGAGAGCTAATTTACTCTAGGTAAGTAAGTGACAATCTATGTTAATGATAAAATTGAAGACCATCACAAACTCTGAATAATCTAAATTATTTGTGCAAATCACAGGAAGAATAATTAAGGAATATTTCAACTCACTATGTATTTTTTAGTAGATGTTCTAAGGACTTGCATTTCCACAGTTAACCAAATTACTTGAAAAATGATAGATTAGATTGATGGTCTGTCATCATATTTTAATAGTTCTTACTATACTTCTGGAATATTTTTATAATCTTATGTTAATTACTAACTATCCTATTCTTAGAAGAAAAGAACTAAGAAAATGAGAATGAAGAATCATCTAGCAGTTTTGGCATTTAGTCAAAATCAGTCTGGTTTTGATCCAATCTGACCTTATGATGGAAATACATTTATTTACCCTAATAAACAGATTTTTAGAAGTGGTAAGGTAGAATTTCTTCTTTTGATAAGTTATTTCCCAAAATAACTTTGAAATATAAAATTTTCCAATGTTGACTATATTTTCTTTCAAAAAATTCTCAGTATTTACCACATGATGGAATTATTTACTGCTCAAATTATTGGTTAATTGAATAGATAATTACAAATCTGTGGTAGGGGGCAAATGAGTCAGACTTGGTATTTACCTCCCTGGAACTGATAGTAATGATGAAATCAGGTTGGAGTGTGGGGTTTATTCCAGACTTGGAAAAGCCCAGACACTAGAAAGAAAAGGGTACTCTCACCCGATTCCCAGGTCCATGGATGGACACGGCTGCAGATGCAGGAGGAAGCATCACTTGGAGGCTGACCTAACTCCCTGCTCCCAGTGAGGGACATTTCTCCTTGGACTGGGCATCCTTGCTTATCACACATTCCTGTGGTTGTCTCAGTCTTCCAGGTCATTAGTTATCAGAATAAGCAGCCCTACCACACTGTGCCCATTCCACCATCCAGGGCTCCCTCGTTTACATGCTCTCATCTCAGGGACCTCTAATCCATGACGGTCACTCTTTTCAGACCTGGCTTCACAGGGACACAGCCTGTGCAGTTCCTCAGGGGCTCTACCAAGACATGCTGGATGCTTGGTTTCGTGCTTTATTGCCACCATATTGGAATTCTTAGTAATTTTAAAACAAGGACTTTTGCATTTTGCTCAGGCCCTGCTAGTTTTGTAACCCACTGTGATGACCCACGGCAGTCTTACATCTTTATGATTTGCAGTTATTTCTGCTTGAAATTGTTAATTCTACTTGAAATAGCTGGTCCAGTTTCTTGAGATCTTAGCAAAAATTTCACCTTCTCATAGATGCTTTTAACCACCATTTCTAAAAATAGTCTCTCACTTACCTTCACCCATGTCACTGCTTATTATCACGACAGCAACCATGACAATATAGAACTATCTTATTTGTTTACTTATTTGTCTAATATTTGCATACTCTTTTCAGGGAGAAACCTTATTTTCTTTCTTGCTTGCTTTCTTTTAAAACTGAAGTAACATTAGCTTTTTAACATTTTAAGTTTCACGCATACAACATTATATTTCTACTTCTGTATATCCTATAGCATGCTCACCTCCAAAATTTAATTTCCATACATCATTGTACAGCTGATTCCCTTTATCTGTTTCATCCTCCTCCACCGCTTCCATTCTGCTAAGCACTACTGTTCTCTGTATCTACATGTTTGTTTTTGTCTGTTTTTTAAATTTTATTTCACATTTGACTGAAATCACACAGTATTTCTCTTTTTTGTCTGACTTATTTCACAGCACGATACCCTCAGGGTTCATCTGTATTGTTGCAAATGGCAAGCTTTCCTCTTTTTTACACTTTTAAAATTGGCCTTATTCAATATTTTACCTCCATGTCTTACAATGTTGAGTCAATATTTATTGAATGAATAAGTAAATTAATGCATGAAATTCAGTGAATATGAAGCATAGAAAGCAGGAGGGAGAGTGTTATAAAATAAAGTTGGTGAAATAAGGAAGGACCGTGAGTTGCTGATGCTTGTTTTTGTCCTCTGAAAGGAGGAGAGATGTAAATTGAGGTGTAGAATATTTTTCAATATAAGAAAATTTGATATTGCATTTCCGTTTAAAACTGACTTTCCTGAAAAAATGTGTTTCCCATTACAAGACATCATGTACACAAATATTTTACTTAAAGGAAAAAAATAGAATAAGTGATGCTTTTTAGTTTTTTGGACTTTAAAATATTTCAATACTCTCCTTAAAAGTGAAACAAACACTATATACCAAATATTTAGATAAAATAGACCAATTATCTTCAGTTTGGTACAGGTGACACCACCCTTATGGCAGAAAGTAAGAAAAAAACTAAAGAGCCTCTTGATGAGTGTGAAAGAGGAGAGTGAAAAAGCTGGCTTAAAACTCAACATTCAGAAAGCTAAGATCATGGCATCCGCTCCCATCAGATTAGTTCAATCAGTTCAGTTCAGTCTCTCAGTCGTGTCTGACTCTTTGCGACCCCATGTATTGCGGAACACCAGGCCTCCCTGTTCATCACCAACTCCCAGAGTTTACCCAAACTCAGGTCCATCGAGTCGGTGATGCCAACCAGCCATTTCATCCTCTGTCGTCCCCTTCTCCCCCTGCCCCTAATCCCTCCCAGCATCAGGGTCTTTTCCAATGAGTCAACTCTTCGCATGAGGTAGCCAAAGTATTGGAGTTTCAGCTTTAGCATCAGTCCTTCCAAAGAAATCCCAGGGCTGATCTTCAGAATGGACTGGTTGGATCTCCTTGCAGTCCAAGGGACTCTCAAGAGTCTTCTCCAACACCACAGTTCAAAAGCATCGATTCTTTGGCACTCAGCTTTCTTCACAGTCCAATTCTCACATCCATACATGACTACTGGAAAAACCATAGCTTTGACTAGATGGACCTTTGTTGGCAAAGTAATGTCTCTGCTTTTGAATATGCTATCTAGGTTGGTCATAACTCTCCTTCCAATCTGGTCCCATCACTTCATGGCAAATAGATGGGGAAACAATGGAAACAGTGAGAGATTTTATTTTTGGGGGCTCCAAAATTACTGCAGATGGTGACTGCAGCCATGAAATTTAAAGACTCTTACTCTTTGGAAGAAAAGCTATGACCAAACTAGACAGCATATTAAAAAGCAGAGACATTACTTTGCCAACAAAGTCCATCTAGGAAAAGCTATGGTTTTTCCAGTAGTCATGTATGAATGTGAGAGTTGGACTATAAAGAAATCTGAGCACCAAAGAATTGATGCTTTTGAACTGTGGTGTTGGAAAAGACTCTTGAGAGTCCCTTGGACTGCAAGGAGATCAAGCCAGTCCATCCTAAAGGAAATCAGTCCTGAATATTCATTGGAAGGACTGATGTTCAGGCTGAAACTCCAGTATTTTGGCCACCTGATGTGAAGAACTGACTCATTTGAAAAGACCCTGAAGCTGGGAAAGATTGAGGGTGGGAGGAGAAGGGGATGACAGAGAATGAGATGACTGGATGGCATCACTGACTCAATGGACATGAGCTTGAGTAAATTTTGGGAGTTAGTGATGGACAGGGAGGCCTAGCGTGATTCAGTCCTCTGGGTTGTAAAGAGTCAGACACGACTGACCGACTGAACTGAACTGAACTGGTGCTACTTAAAAAATGTGCTGCCGTTTTGTCAATATTCCTATCTTTTTTTCTAAGGGAGTATAAAGAGGAAGGAGAAATAACACCTAAATAAAAATCTTAAGGGTTACTTTGTGTATTATAAATGTTTAGGTCATTCATCACAAAAGAGTGACAGTCAAAAATTGTTTTTCTTGAGAACATCATTTTTTTTCTGGGCATATAATCTTTTCACTGAAAAAATTATACATTCAGTTAAAATGATCTTATAATCAAGTGAGTAGGTGTATAGAAATGTCAAATAGGAATGATAATATTTCCCTCCTACCTTCCTTCACAGGATGCTGTGAGAATTGATATGAAAATGTCTTTGAAGTGTTTTGAACTGCTTAGAAGAAAGATATGATCCAAATACAGAGCTATTTTTGGAAGTATGATTCCAATGGTCCCTATGATAAATCCTCTGACTTTGGAGTTAGAAGAGAGTTACCTTCTTGTCCTAAGTCTTCTATATAAATTTGAAGCCCAGAGAGGTAAATATCTTTGGTGCCACTAACTATATAAGACCTTATTTTTCAAGCAAAATTAAACATAGATTGAGTGAACATTTAGCATTGATTTAATAGTTTTGGGCATTGAAAGTGATGTCTTGGTAACTCAGTGCATTCGTTTGATGGGCAGTCACAACAAGATACCACCCAAACTTATTAACAGCAGAACTTTGAACAACAGAAATTTATTTTTTCACAGTTCTGGAGGCTAGAAGTCCAGGATCGAGGTGTTAGCAGGGTGGGTTTATTCTGAGGCCTCTCTCCTTGGTTTTTCTTGTGTTTCCACATTGTTCTCCCTTCGTACCTGTTTATATCTCAATTTCCTTTTTTTTATAAGGACACTGGTCATAATGAAGTAGAGCCCATCTACTCATAATGATCTCATTTCAAGTGCCTTTTTAAGGCCCTATCTCCAAACACAATCACATTCTGAGGTACTTGGGGTTGGCATTTTAACACATAAATTTGGAGGGGACATAATTCACCCTATAACACTCAGATACTTGTGTTTGGACCTAGCATGAAGTTACCGACTAGTCATTCCACACACCCACATTTATATGCTTTCAATACTTTCATTGCTGTTTTCAGACGTGCTAATCTTCCTTCTCGGAGAAGGCAATGGAAACCCACTCCAGTGTTCTTGCCTGGAGAATCCCAGGGACGGTGGAGCCTGGTGGGCTACCGTCTATGGGGTCGCACAGAGTCGGACACGACGGAAGCGACTTAGAAGCAGCAGTCTTCCTTCTAGTTCTGAAAGCATGTCCAACCCCTGCTCTCCTTGTTTCTTTTTTGTTTTCTTTTTTAAGTTTTACTCTTTAGAAGATGTTTCTCTCTATCTCTCTTTTTTTTCCCTATGTATTTCTTTGGTTGCTTCTGGTCTTCCTTGAATCACTCAGGTTCTCTGTTGCTTCGCGCGGGATCTCCGTTGCTTCGCGCGGGATCTCCGTTGCTTCGCGCGGGATCTCCGTTGCTTCGCGCGGGATCTCCGTTGCTTCGCGCGGGATCTCCGTTGCTTCGCGCGGGATCTTTCCTTGTGGCACACAGGATGTTTGGTGTGGCGTAGGGGCTCAGTAGTTTGTGGTGCGCAGACCCCAGAACACGTGGGCTTCAGTAGCTGCAGTAGGTGACTATATCTCTGATAACTCCAAAGTCATAGGATTTATCATAGGGACCATTGGAATCGCACTTCCGACCAGGGAAGGAAGCGGTTTTTCCCTGCGTTGCAAGGCATATTAACCACTGGACCACCAGAAAAGTTCTTCTCCTCAGGTCTTTGCACTTGCCCTTGCCTGGTAGGTTCTTTTTAAATCTCAGGTCTTGGCTTAATGTCATCTTCACAAAGTTGTCTTTTATGGCCACATTATATAAAATTATCCTAGTGATACTTGTTATCTTATCTTATTTGTTTTCTGAATATTCTTTGAGGAAAAAAAAAAAGCTGCCCTGGGGACTGATAAGACGTTTAAACCTAGACCTCAATTTCAATGTCATTAAAAACTGATCTCCCTTTTACAGCTGAATCATGCTCCTGCTGAGTATGATTCCACAGAACATTCCCATCAGCAAGGTCTTCACACAACCCATAGAATAGCCACCTTCTCCCTCTCTTATATGAGTGACCTAGAGCTTTTGAAAGCCAGTTACAGCTTTATCCTTACCTTAATCCACCTTCTCTATAGATAAGGTTTATTGAGATATCCACTCATAGAAATGTTCCTTTTTTTATGACAGTCTCCAGTATTACCCAACCACAGCCCCAACCCTGTGATCCTTCTTTCTAATGCCCTTGCTAAGATACACTACACATTTCCTAAGGTATGTGTTCTCTCTCCTTGCAACCAGTTGCAGATACTTGTTCAACTGCAGGTGTTCCTGATAGTCTTTGGCTGGTCCATTCTCTCGGTGATTACTGTCTGTCTCCTCCAGGAGGGGGTAAGCTACAGGAGGGAACATTTCTGGGCTTGCCTTATCATTTCTTCATTACTAGCAGCTTTCACAGAAATGCTCACTGTGCCCACACATTATAGGCACTCAGTTAGTGTTGGATGAACAAATGAATAAACCAACACCAGGATGCTTATGGCTATTTTATACCTTTTCAAGTACTTCTCTTTAGAATGTTTTAGGGCCTTCCTGGGGTCACACAGAGTCGGACACGACTGAAGTGACTTAGCAGCAGTGATATTAGAGATATATAAGAAGGAACTTTGTCCCTAAGTAGGGAATGGAATGTCACAAACGGTATGTGATGAAGATTTTATTTTGCCCAAAGAATTATAAATTAAAATTACTATTATTATGGGAAGAGAATAAATATTATTGTGTTAGGTAATGAAAGTTAGGTTTGTGATGGATACATGGATAAATTGAGCTTTTAAAAAAATACACCACATAACAGTATACCTTGGAAGTACATAGGTTCTAAGGAGCCAAGGTAATAAGTTAGACAAAATAGGTTCAAGATTGTGAGTCTCCAGAATTTTTGTTAGGTTTCAGTCATTGTTCACATTAAGTATTCACTCTTTGTACCTGCAATGGAAATCTATTTAAAATGTCAATTGTTTTCTTAGTCACTGTAACCTTATCTAATAAAAATGGTTTAAAGAGTATGTATACTTTGTAAAGCCATTTTTATGGGGAATGAACAGACAAATTGTATTAGATCTTTACACTTTAAGTCATTATGTAAAAAACATTGGGTAATTTGTGTGTCATATAGTTCTTGGTTTCAAAAATCGATTGCTTTCAAAAATCTGAATTATAGATAAACTATTTGTGGAAAAGAAGCAACCCACTTAAAACATCTGAGCCCCAATTTAAAGATCTTTTAGATACTGGGTAAGTAGCCATATTGCATCAAGTATGAAATTGATATTTATAGAAAACCAATTTCACAAATAGTTTTAAGAGCTATGTTTTTGTAAAATAATGTGCAGTGTGAGGACTGCAAAGATAGAATAAATTTATTTGCTTTATATCTGACTTATATAGTTAATCCATGCAGTAAGTTACAGTTCTAAATTTCAAATCTACTGCTTCAATGCATTTAGATAATCCTACAGAAATAGACTATTTGTATTTTATGATTGGATCTTATTTTGCACAAAGAATTGCAAATTTTTGAAAGATAATTATAAATAATGAAAGATGCATATTATTTTATCTATTCATATAAAATATTCCATTTCTATAAGTAATAACAATGTGTATCTAGATATTTCCAGTTCCACATAATCCTGTTTCATGCGTCACTCAAAACAAAATATTCTGGTTACTAAATTTAGCTATAATTCTATATGCTATAAACTATTTATATTCTATAAACTATTGCTGAAGTAGTAAATAGTATTATATTTATGCTTTATAAGGACTGAACAAAGACTTACTTACGAAACATCCTTTTAGAATTCACCATTTTTTTCCTTTTAATTTGTGAGATCAAATTATTTTAAGTGGCCAACAATTACAACCTGAATACTTTGTCAATTACATATCTCCTAATGTGGATGTCCAAATGTTTCATTTCTAAATATTTAAGATGAAAGTTTTAATGCTACTTTTCTACGGTTTAAGTTTTTGTGACTTTTAATCTATGAGCTGTTGTATTTGATTTCACGTCTTTAACTCTTTTGAGTTCTGAGTTACACATGCAAATCTCTGGCAAAACATAAACTTAAATTCCATTGTTCTTATCAGAACGGAAATTTTATTTTATGGAGTGTGAACAGCTGTGCTAAACACTTATTGTTAGAATTACATTGAGAACAAAAGTTTGAAGGTTTTTGCTACCTAATTAAAAAAAAATTCAAATGCTACCCTCAAAATGTGATGAGGCTAAGTAACTAGCCTCCAATTAAAATAAATAAATTTATATTAAAAAATTAAAAATAAATGTGACAAGGCAACAAAAGTAAGAAAAAAGAAAGAGTAGAGAGTAGATGTTATTGGAGAACAATCCATCACAAAGAATTGGAATATCCCACTGTGTGGGCTATCTCTTAGCATAGTTTTGTTAATATATATCTCTGCATACAGCATAATGTATTTAAGTGTTTGTTTATTTTTAATAATTTTTTCCCCAAGCTAGTTAGGTTACTGGTTCTCCCATAGCTAAAAATTTGAAGGAATAGAAGAAGGATTCTGTTGTGACTTTCACATAAAGAGACAAACTTCAGGCAGCATCAAGGGAACACTCAAGTGTTTCTGGCAGGAATTGACCTTGAATGAAATGTTCATGGTCTCTGAGCCCTCTTATTTTGAAACTAGCACAAAGAGCTCCTTAACCTGGGAGAGAGCAAAGTTATGGTGAAGGGAGAGCTTTAGAGATGTTTCTTCTCTTCGATGGCTCTCTAGACGATGAAGTCTATTATTTGTTTTCACCAAAATATTAGGCAAAAATGGTTATAAGAGGGAAACTTTGTTTTCTCTTGTTTCTCCAAGGTTAAGCATGGAGCATCCAAGACCTAAATCTGGGCAAAAGGTGTCAACTTTCCCCTTGATCCTGTTTTCCTTTCAGACCTCGGGTACTTTGGGGAAAGAATAGCCAGTAGCCTTTATACCTATGACTCAGAGTGTTTGTTAGAATTAAAGCCAAAAATATTTATTATGATCTATTTAATCCGATTAGAAATATTGGTTTCAGGTCTTACATTTAAATCTTTAATCCATTTTGAATTTATTTTTGTATGTGATGTGAGGTAATGTTCTAATCTCATTGTTTTACATTTAGCTGCCTAGTTTTCCTAGCACTACTATTGAGATTCTCTTTTTTTCATTGTATATCCTTACCTCCTATGACATGGATTAATTGACCATAGGTTTTATTTCTGGGATCTCTGTTCTGTTTTTGAGATCTGAAACCATAAAACTCCTCAAAGAGAACATAGGCAGAATATACTTTGACAAAATCATAGCAATTTTTTTTTTTTTTAGATCTGTCCCCTAAGGGAAAAAAAATAAAACAAAAATAAACAAATATGATCTAATTAAACTTAAAAGCTTTTGTACAACTAAAGGAAACCATTGACAAAACAAAAACACAACCTATTGAATGGGAGAAAACATTTACAAATGATACAATAAAGGGTTAAAATGTATCAACAGTTCATATGAATCAATTTTAAAAGCCCAATTTAAAAAATGAGCAGAAGACTTGAATAGGTGTTTTTTCAAATAAGACATATAGTGGGCAACAGACACATGAAATGATGCTCAACATAGCTAATTATTAAATTCAGATCAAAACCACAATGATGCATCACTTCACACCACTCAGAATGGCTGTCATTAAAAAATCTACATATAATAAATGTTGGAGAGGATGTGGAGAAAAAGGGAACCCTCCTATATTGTTGCTGGGAATGTAAATTAGTGTAGCAACTATGGAAAATAGTATGGAGGTTCCTCAAAAAATTAAAATAAGAACTGCTATATGATCCAGACATTCTAATCCTGTGTAAATGTTGAAAAAAAAATGAAAACGTTAATTCAAAATGATACTTGCACCCGAGTGCTCATAGCAGCACTATTTACATAGCCAAGATACGGAAACAACTCAAATGCCCATCAACAGACAAATGGATGGAGAAGATATGGTGTATATGGCCTTCCCTGGTGATTCAGATGGTACAGAATCTGCCTGCAATGCAGGAGACTTGGATTCAATCTCTGGGTCAGAAGGATCCCCAGGAGAAGGGAATGGCTACCCACTCCAGTATTCTTACCTGGAGAATTCCATGGACAGAGGAGTCTGGTAGGCCAAGTCCAAGGGGTCACAAGAGTCAGACATGACTTACCAACTAAACCACCACCATACACACACACACATACACACACACACACAGTAGAATACTACTCATCCTCTTCCTTCTTGTGTATTGCCACCATTCTTGAAAATGGATTTTTAAATAAAATTAAATATGCATTTCTGAAGCATAATGCTTTAATCATTGGGGATATATAGGATGGTTTCTTAAAATGTTCATGCTTGCGATTTACAAAAGGAACTAGAATATTAGTAAATAACATTTTCAACTACACATTTCATGATTAATGGATATTCATTCCAATATTAATCTATTTTATTAGACCTGATGAATCTGTGTACTCTGTTTCTTTAGTTCAACAGGTTTTTTTTTTTTTTTTATTTGCTGGTAGCTCAGATGGTAAAGCGTTTGCCTACAATGCCGGAGACCAGGTGTTCAATCCCTGGGTCAGGAAGATCCCCTGGAGAAGGAAATGGCAACCCACTCCAGTATTCTTGCCTGGAAAATCCCATGGACTGAGGATCCTGGTAGGCTACAGTCCATGGGGTCGCAAAGAGTTGGACACGACTTCATTTTCACTTTTATTTGCTAGTCATACATAAATTCTTTAGCTATACTTTATGAAATGAAAAAAGCAATCTCCTTTAGACTTAATTCTCTGTATTGTATCACCAAAATTTACACATTCTTTCCAGTATTTATGTGAGATTTTGGGATGATTCTAAAATCAAGAATGTATAAGGAAGTTTGTCTATTGTGTCTTTCTGCTTCATCTAGTATTTTATAAGAAGTCTATTACAGTCTAAGAGCAAGTAAAATATATTTGGCATCTATACTCAGATAAAGTCTGGATGAAAACCACATATTTGATAATGGCAGAGGAACTAAAAAGGCTCTTGATGAAAGTGAAAGAGGAGAGTGAAAAAGTTGGCTTAAAGCTCAACATACAGAAAACTAAGATCATGGCATCTGGTCCCATCACTTCATGCGAATTAGATGGGGAAACTGGAAATAGTGTCATACTTTATTTTTTGGGGCTCCAAAATCACTGCAGATGGTGATCGCAGCCATGAAATTAAAAGACGCTTACTCCTTGGAAGGAAAGTTATGACCAGCCTAGATAGCGTATTAAAAAGCAGAAACATTACCTTGCCAACAAAGGTCCATCTAGTCAAGGCTATGGTCTTTCCTGTGGTCATGTATGGATGTGAGAGTTGGACTGCGAAGAAAGCTGAGCGCTGAATTGATGCTTTTGAACTGTGATGTTGGAGAAGACTCTTGAGAGTCCGTTGGACTGCAAGGAGATCCAACCAGGCAATTCTAAAGGAGATCAGTCCTGGGTGTTCTTTGGAAGGACTGATGTTCAAGCTGAAACTCCAATACTTTGGCCACTTCATGAGAAGAGTTGACTCATTGGAAAAGACTCTGATGCTGGGAGGGATTGGGGACAGGAGGAGAAGGGGATGACAGAGGATGAAATGGCTGGTTGGCATCACCGACTCGATGGACATGAGTTTGGGTGAACTCCAGGAGTTGGTGATGGACAGGGAGACCTGGCGTGCTGCAATTCATGGGGTCGCAAAGAGTTGGACACGACTGAGCGGCTGAACTGAACTGAACTACATTGAATCAGCATATTATGGAAAATTACAAAATGATATTTACTATTGCATTTGACCCTTGAACAACACAGGGGTTAGGGACACCCACTCTCTGAGTGAAAATCTTTATAACAGCTTTACACTTGGCCCTGCTTATCCATGGTTCTGTATCTGCAGAGCCAACCAACTTCAGATAGTGAAGTGCTATAGTAGGTACTTAGTAAAAAAAAGTGCATGTAAGTGGACTCAGGGGACGAGTGAACTCCGGGAGTTGGTGATGGACAAGGAGGCCTGGCGTGCTGCGATTCATGGGGTTGCAAAGAGTTGGACACGACTGAGCGACTGAACTGACTGAACTGAACTGAAGTGGACTCATGGAGTTCTAAACCCCTTTAATTCAAGGGTCAACTGCATTGTTGTTATTACTCCTCTATTTTCCATTACTTTAGAGGAATCTGATTTAAATAGTATAAATCATTCACATGAAGTCTCAAGATGCCTTATATAGACTAGATGGCAGAACAGGATGAAGTTGGATCAAATTTCTAAAAACCATTTATTTCACTTTATGACAATGGAACTAATCATCTCAAATTTATAGCTCTTGATTTGTGTAACAAGATACCTAATCATTCCTACTGAATTGTGGAGAAAGAGTAACAAATGGGATTTGGTAAATTTTGCAGAAATATGTGCAAGGAGGAAGAAAAAGATTATTTTTAAATCATAAAACTTTTCATTGAGAAAGAGTCAAAGACACACAAAAGTCAGCACTATCTCCCTCTTACAAGATAGTGCCTGGAGGAAAAGCATATCCTTGAAATGGAAGAGTTGGTTACATCTTAAGTAGTATTAGCCTGTGCTAGTAGAGAAGGCAATGGCACCCCACTCCAGTACTTTTGCCTGGAAAATCCCATGGACGAAGGAGCCTGGTAGGCTGCAGTCCATGGGGTCGCTAGAGTCGGACACGACTGAGCAACTTCACTTTCACTTTTCACTTTCATGCACTGGAGAAGGAAATGGCAACCCACTCCAGTGTTCTTGCCTGGAGAATCCCAGGGACGGGGAAGCCTGGTGGGCTGCCGTCTATGGGGTCACACAGAGTTGGACACGACTGAAGCAACTTAGCAGCAGCAGCAGCAGCAGCCTAAAAGGTGTTTGCCCAAGGACATTTTGGCCTTTTTTTTTTTTTTTTTTTTTGCCATGATTTTCACACGTTTCTGATGTACTCTTGAAAACTCAAAGTTTTGTTCAGTATTTGATATTTGTTGTTGACTGTGTAAAAGATAAAGCAAACCATTAAACTAATTTCCTTATAGCTTTACAATATTCTGTATTAAAGTGTGGTAATTCTACACACTATAGTACTGTATTATTGCCTTAATAGTAATATACTATTGCCTTAATTTCATTAAATGAATTTCCAGAGGGTTTAGACCTTTTTCATCTTTAGCCTTCTTCACTTTTCAGCCCACTCTTACACACTGTTTTTCTTTCTGTAACAGCACCTGCCATGCCCCTTTCAGAGATTTTAAAAGATAAAAGTGATTAAGAGTAATTTGGAGCAGGTCTAGAAATGACCTAGTGAAGTTAAGGATCAAACTCTAGTATTAGCTGACTTTTGCAGCCCTGGCAATGTTCAGGAAATCATTGTGTACCATAGACTTTTCTTTTATTAGTCAAATACCTTGAGTTTATTACTTATCTGCCCATCGCTTTGACCTTCTCTACTTATTTGTTCCCCTCTTCAGTGTTTAGGATAAAACCTTATTTCTACTAAAATTATACTATGTATGTAATTAGTTGTGCTTAGTTATGAGAGGGCTAAGTGAGAAGGTAAAAAGCAATACCAGTAGAGTAATAGTTTTATTAATAAACAAGACTCACAAACAATAACCTCTTTTTTGCTTGGAGAAAATTAGAAATTAAAAGACCAGCTCTCCACTCCAGCAACTGATGTGGAAAGGCTACAATCAGACTTGCCTTTAGAGTCTCTTCCAAACACCATAGAAGGAACTACTACCAAATAACTTAAGCAACGATCAAACGTATTTCTGTCCCTTTGCTTAACAATGCTCAGAATATCACCACAGGATAGGAAAAAGCTGTGTGGGTTAGGTCCTGATCCTAGTCCCTCTGTGATGTTGAAGAGTCATGTACCTGATGGGTATCAATTTAGTCATTCTACAAGGAGCACTTTGCATTAAGAGCCCAATCAACACAATCCTTGAAAAATAATCAAATTCCTCCTTATTTAATTGGGGAATATAATTTTAAAAAACACAGGAGAAAATAAAGGTCATCAATAGATGAGTTAAAGCTTCAAGTAAAGAACTCTTTGCACTGGAGACAAATTATCAGACCTCATGACTTCCTTAGGACCTGCTTTTTTTATCTCAACTAATGTGTGCTCAGAGGTTTTTGTCAGATGGGTAAAATTACAAAGAGCAACATTTACGTGACATAATTTTTTTCAGTTTCTTTATTTATTTTTTTGCATTTCTGATTTCTTATATAATTGCTCAACTCATAGGAAATCTGTAAATTAAGATATTACTATATAGCATCAAAGGCCATCACCATAGAAACAAAATATATAGAGAGAAAAACTAATAATATTTAATTATATATTTTAGTGTAGAAAGGCAATTTGTGCTTTCAATTAAAATATGCATAAACTTAGTAGTTAAATTTGATGATAAATGCTTCCTTAGCTGCCTCAGATGCCCCTTATTATAAAAATTATATGACCATCAATGGAGATGTCAAGTTACTGAAAAATGCAAGTAGTCTAAATGTGTTTTTTATCACACTGAAAATTTGTCTAAGGGATCATTTGAATGACATGAAGCTATTGGGAAGGATCATATATGTTTGTATTTAATAGTAAATAAAATATTGAAATGAACTTCAATGAGTTCAGCGTTTAACTGCATTTGAAATTAATGTTCTTACTCATGTAATTAAGTTAAGAAGATAGAAGATAAATGTATAGGGAGGAGCTGGAAAGAGAAAGACAAATGTAAATTTGTTTCAGAATATTTTATTTTCACAATGGTTATGGAATATTCCAAAGAGAATTATATCAATATGTTTATTCTATTACTTAGGAACTACAATTAATTCCACTAAAAAGTAATTTCCCTTTGTACCGTATTTTCCAATACATTGCTTTTTAATCTCAAAAATACATCTTATTTGTAAACTGAAACTGTGGCAGAGTTTGCTTTTCTTTCATTGTGGTGGTTCAGAAACTTGAAATTACCCTGATGGGTCTGGCAACTAAGAGACAAAGAAGTAAATACAATCAAAGTTTCTTTTTTTCTGAGGTTTACTTTCCTGATGTATATTCTCTTTCTTCCAGTTCTTAGCTCACTTCTAGCTGTAGAGGGGTGGCCATTTCCAACGAGTGGTCATTTGTGAAAGTACATTGTTTTGTAAAAGGACAGTATTTGTTAGAACAGAGTCAGTAGGTGGGGTGATAACTTCATTTATTGGCATATTTATAGTTTTCAATGGAAAAGTATGGGCAGTTCAATCTGCACTAGGAAATGAAGCATAATTAGAGGTCAAACAACATTTTCATTGATGTGAATATGAAGGAATCCAGAAAAGCCTCAGGTTATTTCTTTTTATGTTTTATTGCTATTTTACACTGTTAATATGTGTCTTTAGGTAAGAGGACCCTTGCAGGGATCAGAAGGTAGTATTCCACAGGGAAAATGTATTTTATACTCAGCAATAGCAATTTACTTTGAGTTCTTTGGAGAAAAAGGTTTACATATTGATTCAACTGACCAGCTAGCTTGTTTTTTTTTTTTTTTTTTTTTTTTTTTTAATGAGACTAAAAACCTAATCAAGGAATTCAGCTTTTGACTGTAGTGGGTAAAGGGCTGTTACTGGGAACAAGTTAATTTTTTTTTTTTAACAAGTTAATTTTTTAAAGTGAATTCATTTAGGAAAAAAATAACCCTCATAGAAGCTCTTTATTCTACATGAGAATTAGTCATTGTGTTTTCTCTCATGATGTACTGTGGCAATAAGAACCCACATACCGATTGCACTCAGCTTTGCTAATGTTCTATCACTCTGGGACCTGCAGATGTAACCTATAGAGATAGTGTGACTTTTACTGCCAAAATCAAGTTTTCCCTAAAAGCACACATCATGTTTCCATTTTCTACACTTGGGTATTTCCTTTCTAGAAATGTACCCCTAATGAATATTAGAGATTTGAATAGCACGGCAGTTAAAAATATATTGTTTCTTTTCAGATCTTTTCTACAGGGACAAAGAGAATGTGTCAATTTCCTTTTTTTATTCTTAATATTAGCTGAATCCCTGTGATCAGCATGCAGTCAAATAAACAAATCAATCAACAAGGAAATTATCTGTAAGATAAATGTGATGTAAACCATCACTATGAAAGGCCAAAGCAGAAATCATTTTATGCAGACTTCAAGCAACTCGATTTCTGAAGGATGGCTTTAATGGTGGCCTTAACTAAAATGTATATTTTAACAAGGCATATTTATAGCACATAATAAATGTTTAAATTAGATTAATTAGTATGTATCGTGGAGGCTTTCTTACTGTTTAGAATTATTTGCCTTGCTAACAGTAAATCTAGATGAGCTGAGCATTCAAATCATTCTAATAACAACACTTGGCATTTGTACAGTGTGTTATATTTTCTAAGTACTTTATAATTACAGTATTAATTAGTTAAGTGACAGAGTGATCTTGTGAAAAAGTCTGCTCTGTTATCCCTTTTCACAAATGAGGAAGCTTAAAATGCAAAGGACAGTAATTCACATTGCAAGCAAAATCAGGTTACAACTAAAAAACATTTTAAATGACTTGTGCATATCTGATGCTGCATGATTTCTTGTTCTTTGGATGAAGAGGTAAAAGTTTCATCCCATATGCAGATTTTCAGAAAGCCCACAGACTAAGGAAAGAATAGAAAAGAGAGTTCTTTAGTTCCCATTGCATTCTGTCTCCTATACTAAACTTTCATTATATCCTTGAGGCTGAGCTGTTGCACCTAGAACCATGAACTTGGTGAACTTGGTAGCCTCCTGGAGGATCCTTAGTTGCCTACAGAGGAAGCATTGTCTGTTCTTTACTGAAGCATCAGTAGTGCTCCATGTAGGGCAAAGGGGAACAATAATTTCAAAGGCTAATGAGGCTGGGAAATTCACTTGTCTCTTTGGTTTATAATCTCAATGCAAATTAAGTAGGATTTCCAAAATATTATAGAATAATATTAGATTATCTTAAGCAACTTCAACAAGCATTAATTAATTGCTTATTTATGTTCTGGCTTCTAAAGGAATACCCTAAATGAGTAGAACAAAGTTTCTGTACTAAGTGACCTGTAGTTTAGCAGAAGGATATAAACATGTCAACAAATTAAAGCAATATGAAACAAATAGTTGTTAGCCACTTGCCAACCATCAGACATAATTTTAGGGCCACAACAGTGAACAAAACAGGTACAAACCCCTGCCTTTATTTAGCAGATATTCCAGTGAGTTAATAAAAAAACTATTAAAGGTAGTGTGATAACAGAGGGATAGAGTGTGCATAGATAAGACATGCAAGAAAAAGGTAGCCAGTACTTACATATCTGCAGGACATTGATGAAGTGCCATTTGGATTTAATATTGTTAAATGAGTAAATGTTATTTTGAGAGTTAGAGAGAAGACGATAGAACAACTGATGGGATTGGATGATGGAGGCTGACCGAAGAGAGAAAGGGTTAGATGTGGAGAAAATATACTAAAGAGAGAAAGTTTGGTGGACAAAGATTTGGACATACGAAAGTCTGGTAGATTGCAAGTAATTAGGCAAGGCTGAAACTCAGGGCATATAGGCAGTTGGGTTCAAAGATTAGTAGAAAAAGTACGCTCAGTCGTGTCTGACTCTTTGTGACCCCATGGACTGTAGCCCACTAGGCTCCTCCATCCATGGGGTTTTCCAGGCAAGAGTACTGGAATGGGTTGCCATTTCCTTCTCCAGGGGAATCTTCCTGACCCAGGGATTGAACCCAGGTCTCCGGCATTGTCGGCAGACACTTTACCATCTGAGCCACCAGTCAAGCCCCTAGAAAAAGTATAGACCCACATAATCTGGAAAATTAAGAATGCTGTAATTATGGCTGTGTAGTATACTGGCAGACAAGATGGCCAAGAGAGATGGTGCTGGAGCTTCTTGGCTTGGTGGTAAAGGAGGATGAGAACATTAGTTCTAGGAGAGGTGAGAAGGATCAGAGGCTTCCATCTCTATTTGACTTCCCAAAAGAAGCTCTAACTAATTTAAAAAGTGAAAGTGAAGTCATTCTGTTGTGTCCAACTCTTTGTGACCCCATGAACTGTAGCCTATCTGGATCCTCCGTCCATGGGATTTTCCAGGCAAGAATACTGGAATGCGTTGCCATTTCCTTCTCCAGGGGATCTTCCCAACCCAGGGATCAAACCCGGGTCTCCTACATTGTAGGCAGATGCTTTACCATCTGAGCCACCAGGGAAGTAATCAGATAATAAAATAGAAAACCAAACTATAGGCACCAGAATAAAAACTTGTCTCATATTTGATCCTATATTTGATTGGTCCTCTATTATCTTCTCCCCCACCCCAATTCTATGTATTAAATGATCAACTGAGAGATTACTGAAGGCAAAACAAAACCAACCAAAATCCCCTTGAAATCCACAGGTTAACATAAACAAAAGATTTAAAATTAGGTAAAGGGGTTGCAAAAGAGTCTAACACCACTTAGTGACTGAACAACAAGAGCAGCAGTAACATGTTATGTTACAAATACCTTATATGAAGGGGAATCAAATGGCAGACTGTTTTCACAAGTTTCTTAGTCTTACAGAGTAAGGAGTTGATTTGTAGAAAAGTTGAGTGGTTTTCCAAGTCTTTGCAGTATATGGGGACTTCGCTTTATTCAGAAATGTAATAAACTTGATATGTTGTTGTCATTATGGCTACCAGTATTGTTCCAGCAACTATGGAGCCTCTTTTCTTCTTATACTTATCTATTACCTAGTCAAAGTGACTAAGTTCACTTGCTGAATGACTTGTAGACAGGTTTCAAAGCTTTTCTTAATAAAAAGTACTGATGCTGAAAAGTACTCATACTAATGCTAATGGGAGATTAGCAGTCACATGAGTTTTTCTCTCCTTATGTATTACCTATTGGAAGAATTGTGAGGGAACTATTGGAAAGGGAAAAGCAAAACATTTGTGAGGAAATGAATTTTGAGGCATGCTCACCTAAGCATTTTCTGTATCAGTGTCCTCATGAGGAGGTAGAACTGTTTCAGTGTTTAACATTCTCTTAATCTGTAAAGTATCACATTTGCTTGTGAAAATCTGGTTCTACAAGTCCAGAAACTCCTGCCTATAAATAACATCAAAATCTATGGTACATGATTTAAAATACTCAAGTATTTTTCCCTCCCCAAGAATAATATAACAACAATAACTAGGACAAGAACAGCATCATTATCAACAACAAACAACAAAGGGATTGATGAGCTATGACATGATATTTTCCTTCTCTGAAAATAGTTTTACATATACCTTTGAGTGAGAAACAATTTGTCTGGATCTCACTTTTCTCTTATGTACAAAAGAAGGGTACCAACTAACCTTACTGTTTTAATAGTGCTCTTCAGAGTACTAGGTAATGCAATCAGATGAGAGGAAATTACAATGTGTGTGTTGAATAAGAAGAAAATATTATTTTCAGATAATATGATTTTGTGCCAAGAAAGGTCAAATTATTTTTACCACAAAACTCTTAGAAACTTTAAGATAAAATATTGAGATTGCTCATTAGAAAAGCAGTGGTGGTGTTTGAACTCTGCTCTGGGAAGATCCCACATTCTACGAAGAATCGAAGCCTGTGTGCCGCAGCTATTGAGTCTGTGCTCTGGAGACCAGGAGCCTCAACTACTGAAGCCTGTGCACCACAGGGCCTGGGCTGGACAACAAGAAAGAAGCCCCGCACTGAGAAGAATCACAACTGGAGAGTCGCCCCTCCTCAGCACAACTAGAGAAAAGCCCAAGCAGCAACAAAGACCCAGCATAGTCAAAAATAAATAAACAAAGTCATTTTTAAAAAGCAATACAAAATGTTCACGTCCTTTCTATAAAAATAAAATTTTTTTTAAAAACCCCATTTTTATTTTTTTGCAGTAGCCACTAGCCACACGTACTTTTTTTTGTTTTTAACTTTTTCAAAAATTTTTTATTTTATTTTTAAACTTTACATAATTGTATTAGTTTTGCCAAATATCAAAATGAATCCACCACAGGTATACATGTGTTCCCCATCCTGAACCCTCCTCCCTCCTCCCTCCCCATACAATCCCTCTGGGATGTCCCAGTGCACCAGCCCCAAGCGTCCAGTATCGTGCATCAAACCTGGACTGGCAACTCGTTTCAAACATGATATTTTACAGGGAGAATGGCATTGAAACATGTAAAAATCCCCATTTTTAGTAGCAACATAAAAGATAAGTATGCTATGGGCTGAATTTTGACTCTCCAAATCCATACATGTGATTGTACTCCCCCAATGTGATTGTACTTGAAGCAAAGAGATAATAATGGTTGAGTGATATAATGGTTAAGAGTGGGGACTTGATCCTTTAGATTTTGTGCTTTTAAAGAAGAGCAACCAAAGAAGTTGCTCACTCTGCTATTTGAGAACACAGCAGGAAGTTAGCCATCTGTCAGCCTGGAAGAAACCTCTCAGCCACAACAGAACCTTAATGGAGCCTTGGTCTTGGACTTTCCAGCCCCCAGAACTGTAAAAATGTAAATTTCAGTTGTTTAGGTCACTCAGTTTCTGGTATTTTTATAGCAACTTAAGCTAATGGATACAGATTTTGGTTCTGAGACATATATGTGTGGGGGTGCTTCTGCATCAAATAATTTAAAATGTGGAAGTAACTTTGAAGCTGTATAAAGTAGCTTTGAAACTATAATGAGAAGCTGGAGGACTTTTGAGACACATGCTATAAAAATACTATATGACCCAACAATCCCACTATTGAGCATACACCCTGAGGAAACCATAATTGAAAGGCACACGCATCCCAGTGTTCATCATAGAGCTATTTACAATAGCTAGGGTATTGAATTAACCTAGGTGGGGGCTTCCCTTGTGGCTCAGCTGGTAAAGAATCTGCCTGCAATGCAGGAGACCTAGGTTCAATCCCTGGGTTGGGATGATCCCTGTGGAAGGGAAAGGCTACCCACTCCAGTGTTCTGGCATGGAGAATTCCATAGATTGTATAGTCCATAGGGTCACAAAGAGTTGGACACAACTGAGCAACTTCCACTTCACTTAGATGTCCACCAACAGATGAATGGATAAAGAAAGTTGTGGTCCATATACACGATGGGATATTACTTAGCTATAAAAAGGAACACATCTCAGTCAGTTTGAATGGGACAGATGAACCTAGAGCCTATTATACAGAGTGAAGTAATTCAGAAAGAGAAAAACAAATATCATATATTAACATGCATATATGGTATCTAGAAAGATGATATTGATGAAGCTTTTTGCAGGGCAGCAAGAGAAACACAGATATAGAGAAGAGACTTGTGGACACAGTTGGGGAAAGAGAGGGTGGCACAAACTGAGAAAGTAGCATTGAAACGTGAGTATTACCATATGTAAAATAGCATCCAGTGGGAATTTGCTATATGATTCAGAGAGCTCAAATTCGGGGCTCTGTGACAACCTAGAGGGTTGCGATGGCATGGGATGTGGGAGGGAGGTTCAAGAGGGAGAGGACAAACCTATACCTATGACTGATTCATGTTGATATATGGCAGAAATCAACACAATATTGTAAAGTAACTATCCTCCAATTAAAAATAAAGAAAACATTTAGCCCTGAACAATAATAAAATTATAATTTCAAAACTGAAATTAAAAAAAAAACCACATTACCCATAACAGATTTTTGATAGAAATATGACATTAAAGGTAATTTTGATGACATCTCAGAGAGATATGAAGAACATGTTACTGGAAACTTTTGGAAAGGTGATCCTTGTCACAGAAGTTTTGACAAGGATTTGGAGAAATTGGAATGCTTGTGCACTGTTGGTGTGAATGTAAAATGGTTCAGTTGAAAATAGTTTGTTCCTTTTCCACTCAGAAAGTTAAAAATAGATTTACTATAAGATCTGACAAGTCCAATGTTAAATATCTACACAGTAGAGTTGAAAGCAGGGTCTCAAAGACATATTTGCACACTTGTTCATTGCAGTACTATTCACAATAACCAAAAGGTGGAAGCAACTTCAGTCCAATGAAGGAATAAACAAAATGTGGTATGTACATACAACAGAATATTATCTAGCCACCAAAAGGAAGGACGTTCTGATCTATGCTTGAGGACATATACTAAGTGAAATAAACCAGGCAAAATAAGACAAATACTATATGATTCCACATAAAATAGAGACAGAAAGTAGAATGATGGTTGCCAGAGACCAGGAGGAGGGAGGAACGGAAAAGTATTTAATGAGTAGAGAGTTTCAATTTTGAAAGATGAAGAGTTCTAGAGATTGAATGCACAATAATGTGAATATATTTACTACTGAGCTCTACATTTAAGAATGCTTAAGATGGTAAATTAATGTTATGTAATTTTACCACAATTTAAAAATTGTTTAAAAGGTTAAAAGAAGCAATGACCCCACAAGATACTGACCCAGACTGCCCATGAGTGTCCAGGAGTCTCCAGTGGAGGCGTAGGGCAGCAGTGGCCTGTGCAGAGTTGGGGACCTGAGTGTGGCAGTGCATGCATGGGACCTTTTGAAGGTAGTCCCATTATCTTCATTACCTCCACCATAGTTTGGTCTCAGGTAAAATAACAGGGAGGGAGTACTGCATCAACAGAAAATTGGATTCAAGATTTACTGAGCACGGCCCCACCCATCAAACAAGACCCGGTTTCCCTCTCAGTCAGTCTCTCCCATCAGGAAGCTTCCATAAGCCTCTTATCCTTCTCCATTAGTGGGCAGACAGAATGAAAATCACATTCACAGAAAACTAACTGGTTGGACCACATGGACCACAGCACTGTCTAACTCAGTGAAACTATGAGCCATGCTGTGTAGGGCCATCCAAGACAGACGGGTCATGGTGGAGAGTTCTGACAAAACGTGGTCCACTGGAGAAGGGAATGGCAAACCACTTCAGTATCTTGCCTTGAGAACCCCATGAACAGTATGAAAAGGCAAAAAGATAGGACACTGAAAGAGGAACTCCCCAGGTCAGTAGCTGCCCAATATGCTACTGGAGATCAGTGGAGAAATAACTCCAGAAAGAATGAAAAGACAGAATCATAGCAAAAACAACACCCGGTTGTGGACATGACTGGTAATGGAAGTAAAGTCTGATGCTGTGAAGAGCAATATTGCATAGGAAACTGGAATGTTAGGTCCATGAATCAAGGCAAACTAGAAGTGGTCAAACAGGAGATGGCAAGAGTGAACATCGACATTCTAGGAATCAGTGAACTAAAATGGACTGGACTGGGTGAATTTAACTCAGATGACCATTATATCTACTACTGTGGGCAAGAATCCCTTGGAAGAAATGGAGTAGCCATCATGGTCAACAAAAGAGTCTGAAATGCAGTAATTGGATGCAATCTCAAAATGACAGAATGATCTCTGTGCATTTCCAAGGCAAACGATTCAATATCATGGTAATCCAAGTTTATGCCCCAGTCAGTAATGCTGAAGAAGCTGAAGTTGAACGGTTCTATGAAGACCTACAAGACCTTCTACAACACACAAAAAAGATGTCATTTTCATTAGGGGACTGGAATGCAAAGTAGGAAGTCAAGAAATACCTGGAGTAACAGGTAGATTTGGCCTTGGAGTACAAAGTGAAGCAGAGCAAAGGCTAATAGAGTTTTGCAAAGAGAACACACTGGTCATAGCAAAAACCCTCTTCCAACAACACAAGAGAAGACTCTACACATGGACATCACCAGATGGATCATACTGAAATCAGATTGATTATATTCTTTGCAACCAAAGGTGGAGAAGCTCTATAAAGGCAGCAAAAACAAGACAGGGAGCTGACTGTGGCTCAGATCATGAACTCTTTATTGCCAAATTCAAACTTAAATTGAAGAAAGTAAGGAAAACCATTAGACCATTTAGGTATGGCCTAAATCAAATCATCTATGATTATACAGTGGAAGTGAGAAATAGATTCAAGGGATTAGATCTGATAGAGTGTCTAAAAAACTATGGACAGAGGTTTGTGACATTGTGTAGAAGGCAGTGATCAAGACCATACCCAAGAAAAAGGAATGCAAAAAGGCAAAATGGTTGTCTGAGGAGGCCTTACAAATAGCCGTGTAAAGAAGAGAAGAGAAAAAAAAAAGGAGAAAAGGAAAGATATACCCATTGAATGCAGGTTCCAAAGAACAGAAAGGAGAGATAAGAAAGCCTTCCTCAGTGATTAATGCAAAGAAATAGAGGAAAACAATAGAATGGAGATCTCTTCAAGAAAATTAGAGATACCAAGGGAACATTTCATGCAAAGATGGGCACAATAAAGGACAGAAATGGTATGGACCTAACAGAAGCAGAAGATATTAAGAAGTGGTGGCAAGAATACACAAAAGACCTGTACAAAAAAGATCTTCATGACCCAGATAATCATGATGGTGTGATTGCTCACCTGTAGCCAGACATCCAGAAACGTGAAGTCAAGTGGGCCTTAGGAAACATCACAATGAATAAAGCTAGTGGAGGTGATGGAATTCCAGTTGAGCTATTTCAAATCCTAAAAGATGATGCTGTGAAGGTGCTGCCCTCAATATGCCAGCAAATTTGGAAAACTCAGCAGTGGCCATAGCACTGGAAAAGGTCAGTTTTCATTCCAATCCCAAAATAAAGGCAATGCCAAAGAATGCTCAAACTACTGCACAATTGCACTCATCTCACACGCTAGCAGAGTCATGCTCAAATTTTTCAAGCCAGGTTTCAACAGTATCTGAATCATTAACTTCCAGATGTTCAAGCTAGATTTGGAAAAGGCAGAGAAACCAGAGATCAAACCAGATGACCTGCTGGATCATCGAAAAAGCAAGAGAGCTCCAGAAAAACATGTACTTCTGCTTTATTGACTATGCCAAAGCCTTTGACTGTGGATCACAACTAACTGTGGAAAATGCTGAAAGAGATGGGAATACCAGACCACCCGACCTGCCTCTTGAAAAATCTGTATGCAGGTCAAGAAACAACAGTTAGAACTGGGCAAGGAACAACAGACTGGTTCCATAAAGGGAAAGGAGTACCTCAAGGCTGTATATTGTCACCCTGCTTATTTAACTTATATGCAGAGTACATCGTGAGAAATGCTGGGCTGGATGAAACACAAGCTGGAATCAAGACTGTTGGGAGAAATATCAATAACCACAGATATGCAGATGACACCACCCTTATGGCAGAAAGTGAAGAAGAACTAAAACGCCTCTTGATGAAAGTGAAAGAGGAGAGTGAAAAAGTTGGCTTAAAGCTCAACATTCAGAGAACTAATATCATGGCATTTGGTTCCATCACTTGATGGCAAATAGATGGGGAAACAGTGGAAACAGTGGCTAACTTTATTTTTTGGGGCTGATGGTGACTGCAGCCATGAAATTAAAAGAGGCTTACTCCTTCGAAGGAAAGTATGATCAACCTGGAAAGCATATTAAAAAGCAGAGACATTACTTTGTCAACAAAGGTCTGTCTAGTCAAGGTTATGGTTTTTCCAGTAGTCATGTATGGATGTGAGAGTTGGACTAGTAAGAAAGCTGAGCACTGAAGAATTGTTGCTTTTGAACTGTGGTGTTGGAGAAGACTCTTGAGAGTCCCTTGGACTGCAAGGAGATCCAACCAGTCCATACTAAAGGAGATCAGTCCTGGGTGTTCGTTGGAAGGACTGATGTTGAAGCTGCAACTCCAATACTTTGGCCACCTGATGCGAAGAGCTGACTCATTTGAAAAGACCCTGATGCTGGGAAAGATTGAGGGCAGGAGGAGAAGGGGGTGACAGAGGATGAGATGGTTGGATGGCATCACCGACTCAATGGACATGAGTTTGGGTGAACTCTGGGAGTTGGTGATGGACAGGGAGGCCTGGCGTGCTTCAGTCCATGGGACTGCAAAGAGTTGGACACGACGGAGTGACTGAACTGAACTGACCTGAGACAAGACAGCATGTTAAAAAGTAGAGACATTACTTTGCCAACAAAGGCCCATCTAGTCAAAGCTATGGTTTTTCCAATAGTCATGTATGGATGTAAGAGTTGGACTATAAAGAAAGCTGAGTGCTGAAGAATTGATGCTCTTGAACTGTGGTGTTGGAGAAGATTCTTGTGAGTCCCTTGGACTGCAAGGAGATCCAACCAGTCCATCCGAAAGGAAATCAGTCCTGTACATTCATTGGAAGGACTGATGCTGGAGCGGAAGCTCCAGTACTTGGCTACCTGATGTGAAGAGCTGACTCATTTGAAAAGACCCTGATGCTGGGAAAGATTGAGGACAGGAGGATAAGGGGACAAGAGAGGATGGGATAGTTGGATGGCTTCACTGACTCAATGGACATGAGTCTGAGTAAGCTCTGGGAGTTGGACAGGGAGGCCTGGTGTCTGCAGTCCATGGGGTCTCAACGAGTCAGACATGAAAAGGAGACTGAACTGAACTCCAAAGGTTAAATAAATGAAAGTTGCAGAATAATAGCCATTTCTATAACATCATTTACAGAAATAGATAAAAAATAATTTGAAATTTTAGTTTGGGCACAAAACTAACTTAAGATAACAGAGTACTAGGAAAATTAATTCTGGTTTGATTTTTATCCTTGTATTTTGAAATTTTGTCCACAAGTTATATTATCTTTACTTTGAAAGAAGTATTTAGAAAGGTAGAGTGATATAGATAGGTAGATAAATAGATAAGCAGATGGACAGATGGGTATATATTCAAGATGGATCATATGAAATTGCTGATATTTGATCAATTTTGATCCACAAATATGGCAGTCTCATACAATTCAATAATATACAGGAATTAGTAAAAGAAAACAAAGGTAAGTTAATATTTATAATCCTTTCCAGTTTTAGTTTTATGAAACCCTGGAAAGATAGCTCTAAAAATAGTCTTAATATAGTGTTAAAAACTTAAAGTTCTACTGAGTTTTTGATATTATAATCCAAATTGCTTTATTTGAAAGTTTGCTCACAAGTATTGATGTTTGTGAAAAATTTAGCCTATTGAATTTCTAAGGTTAGAATTTAGGCTTTTACAGCATTGTTTATATGTAATCCATTTATTCAGACTTAAATAATACAGACATACATAGCATCTTAAAGAATATTTCTAGACAAGTCAACTTTCAACTTTGTTGATTGATTACCATAGAATGTTTTTCATGTATTAGTTATATCAAGAGAGAGTATTTTAATGTCACAGAAGTGGAATTGCCCTTTTTGAATCCACATCAACATAAAAAACAGAGAAGAGGAAAACCATGATTATGAATGAGGAGAAGCTTATAGTGTTTGATTCAAAAATCTTTCTTCCCTGGTGATGGAGGTCACATTCCTTAGGCAGACAATATATACTAATAGTTGAAGCATAGAATAAATATCCTTTCTTACTAATGTATTACATTTTATTAGCTAGATCAATATTGCTGTAATTTCCACCCATTAGCATCTCATTGCTGTAAAGTATTATACATAAAAATATTTACATTAACACTGATCAAAATTGCAACAGCGTGTATTAAAATATGAATGACATATAATCAGAATTTTCTGTTTCTACTGCCTCCAGTTATTTGTGACCCCAGATATGAAGTTCAAGTTTATACTTAATAGCACAATTATGTAAATCTGTAATTCTAACACTGAATTAAAGCTGGTAATGATCAATAATTATATTTATGTATGATGTGAAGTTAATACTGCCACCATAGATTAATGAAAACAACAAAATTATTTCTGCAGTTGAGAGCTAACAAATCATCATAAACAAAGAGAACTAAAACAATCTCTTCAGTGCCTAATTTCTCCAGCAGAGTAAACAGATTTTTTTATTCCCAATGAATGTAAGCCCCGATTAAAAAGAACACGACTCTGCCATAAATATCATGATGGCTGAGTATTTCACTACCTCCAGAAAAGTGAAGATATCCTGAAGTATCTTCATTGGGAAGACCACTGGGAAAAACAAAAAAGTAGAAATTCTGTCCAGAAAAATATAGCCAGTCAGTTTAGCAAACAATTTGGAAAATATGTATCTCTTTCTGTACCTTATAGAGTACCAGGTCTTTCCATTAAAAAAAATAATCTTTGCAAATATATCAGAAAATCATATATAGCTATTATGTCATTTGACCCTTTCTTGAACTAGTGCCATAGTTGAAAGAAACAAAAGCTTGAAATATCCCATATAGAATAAACTTCAATTTTCAACAATTAGGAATGCCTGAACAGAGGAAAAGACATGGGAATCACACTATACATCTTTGTGTTGCTTAGCACTGTGTAAATAGTAAAGATGAGCCTGACTGGAACACAATGGAAAGAACTGAAGAATAGGTGCGGTCTTGTGAAATGATTATGCTCCTTGCTAAGACTAAAATCAATGTCATATTTTCTATTTCATCAACTAGGTTAAACTAGGAGGAATTTGCTATAGCAAGATAGGCATTTTCCATCTGTTTTATTTATCATCAATCACTGATTTTAGCTAACATTTAATATACTGTTGCCTTTTGACAGAGGATAGATGGTTGGATGGCATCACCAACTTGATGGACATGAGTTTCAGCAAGCTCTGGGAGTTGGTGATGGCAATGACTTGGAAGTGTGGCATGCTGCTGTCTATGGAATCGCAAAGAGTTGTATACAACTGAGTGACTGAACTGAACTGAATTGAACTTCCTTTGCTCCAGCCACCATTTTAGGTAGCTTGTATTCAAGAACTTATTATTTCTCATAATTACTCTATGAATTAGGTACTATTATCTTCATTTTACTTATGAGAAAACTGAGACACAGAAGGATCCAAATTCACATAGATAAAAAGTGGAGGGGGTAAGATTTAAACCAGTTTCACCTGAAATTAAATCATGTTCTTTGCTTTATGTCACACTGCATAATCAAAATTATCAGTATTATCTAGTGGAACTCTGTTAAAATACAGTTATCGTCTTCCTAATTCAGCAGAAGATAGTGTATTAAACACCATTCCATTTCATTTCAAGGTTTCTCATCTTTGTCATTATTGACATTTGGGGTTCACGTGATGCTTTGTTTTGGAGACTGTCTATGCACTGTAGAATGTACAGGATCATCCCTGGCTTCTTCCCAATAGAAGCTGCATGCCAAAGGCAGCTTCCCACACACTTATGACAACCAAAATATTACATGGGAAGAAAAATCACTCCCCCATCTAGAACCACTGAATCTTAATCAAATCCCAACTCCTGCATAGAATAAAACACATTTTTCAGTACATTCTTTTCAATAACCTAGAACACTTGTCCAGTAAAAGTCAGATAACCCTAATCCATGTCCCTGGAAGGAGCAAGACAGAACTTAGTTCTCAGAGGACACAGAACTCCAATGAGAACTTAAAAGAAAGGTGAAATACTAGGCTCAGAAAACTATCCAGAGACCAATGATTAAATCTGGGTTACAGATTACAGTATCACAACATTGTGGCTTGTGAGTGGCTTCCCCGTTGGCTCAGCAGTAAAAGAATCCACCTGCTATGCTGGAGCCACAGGAGATGTGGATTCGATCCCTGGGTCAGGAAGATCCCCTGGAGGTGGGCATGGCAGCCCACTCCAATATTCTTGCCTGGAGAGTCTCAAGAACAAAGGAGCCTGGTGGGCAACAGTCCATAGGGTCACAAAGAGTCAGACACAATGAAAGTGACTTAGCACTCATGCATGCACCTTGTTTATAATAAATACATATTTGGTCATTCAGATGTTCAATCACATATTTTTCACATGAATTTGATCTTTGTCTGTAGTTCCTGGCTCCCAGCTCCCCAGGCTCTTGGAATTTCCTGAGTAATAAGGGGAAGATCTTTTGTACAATATTTAGCCTGTGGTCTTCAGTTCCTGAAAATGCTTCAGAGTCATAAAGGCAAAGGATTAGTATTCATAACAAATCCCTAACCACCATAACTTGGTTTACGTTAATGAGGTGACTTTTGGAAAGCACCTAAGTGTGGGGTGGGTTGCCAGGTGAACAAACTAGAGAGGGATAGAACTTTCAGCCCCATCCCTTAATTTCTGGGAAGGGGAGAAGGGGCTAGAGGTTAAGTCAATGGCCAGTGACTAATGATCTAATCAATCATGCCTGTGTAATGAAGCCTCTAAAAACCCAACAGGAGAGGGTTCTGGGAATTTCTGAGTTGGTGGAGGTGTAGGAGAGTGGCACAGCCAGTAAGGGCCTGGAAGCTCTGTGCCATTTCCCCACACCTTGCCCTGTACATCTCTTCCATCTGGCTGTTCCCTGAGTTATATTCTGTAATAAACCACTAATCTGGTAAGTGAACGGGTTTCCTGAGTTGTGTGTGACTCTAGCAAATTAATTGAGCTGAAGGGTTGAGTGGGGTTTTGGGACCCTCTAATGTATAGCCAGCTGGTCAAAAGTGCAGGTAACAACATGGACTTGAGACTGGCATCTGAAGTGAGTGTGTGTTGGGGTGGGAGTGTCCCAGGGTAAGGGGAAAACCCGCAACCTGTGGAATCGAACTCTATCCCAGGTAATGTCAGAATTGAGTTAAATTTAGGACTCTCAGCTGGTGTCAGGATTGCTTGTTGGTGTGGGAAACACCCCTGACTCCTATGGTGGATATTGAGTTCCAGAACCCTATTAAAAAAAACCCACAAGTCTGACTTTATGTAGAATTACCATACCATTACTCTAGAGTAGGCATTATATCCTCTCCTTGACAAGAAATAGGAATTAACTTAACAAGTGGGGCAACATTGATTGTTAAATTGCCCCAGATGTGCAAAACGGAAGTTTGCAGAATGGTCTAATTTTGTCTTTCCGTTATTGAACACACAAAATGTGAGTTATTTTGAAAAAAAAATCATTGTATTTCTAGACTTTGTATATTACTTCATTTTGGCTAAAGGATTGTAAAAAATGTGAATTGTTTACATGATTCTTTAGTAAACATATAGTAGATTATAGTCTCTGTGGTCTATGAAAGGAGAAAGTATTTAAGGATTGACTAACAGAAGAAGAGAAGGATATTAAAAATATTATTAACTTTTTTAGCTACACACTGGAATTTCACAAAAACTTAACAGTGGTTAAGTAGTGGTTAAATAGTTGAATTTGGAATGGCAGACAATTAGAAGAAGCAGCTGATAGGTGAAAGACTAAATCGTCTGTAATGATATATGTGGTTATGTGACAAAATGCTTTGAACCAAATCTACAGGTAATTGATTATGAATAAAAAGTGACAGTTGAGAGAGAAACTGAGTCAAGGAGAACTCTCCAATGCCACAGTCAATCTATTACATTTTTCTTGATAGAAAAGGAAACGCTATAGGAACCTCTGGTCACAATTCCATCAGTCACTTCATGAATGTTGTTTTCAATAAAACTTCTGCAGAATCCTGGAACATTATAGGAATATTTATTGTAATTACATGGGTGTACTCACCAGTATTCAGGATCAGAAACATTTATACCATGGTATCTTGGTTGATAATCTGTATGAAGTTCAGACTAGGAATTGAAGAATTAGGCCAAGCTTATTCTGCAATTAACAAATCAGTTTGAGAACTAGAAGATTAAAATTTGTTGAGAGGATAAAACCAAACCTATCCTAATCAAAGCACAATGAAGACCTGGGTATTTGTGTGTGTGTGTGTGTTAGTCAGTCAGTTGTGTCTGACTCTGTGACCCCGTGGACTCGTGGACTCTAGCCCACCAGGCTCTTCTGTCCATGGGATTCTCCAGGCAAGAATATTGGAGTGGGTTGCCATTCCTTCTCCAAGGTATTTGAGGACTTAAATTTAAAATCTTCACCAATCCCCAGTTGAGGAAAGCTTGGTAGTTAGTTCCCAAACCACAGGACATGTATACTTCAAGATTTTATAATTTCTGGTATGTCAGTCAATATCTATTACATTACATATTTATTCTTAAATTATTTATTTAGTTAATTCTCTATAGTTAAGGTATGAATTTTGTCTTTGTTTATTCATCTTTGTATGGCCATTTTCAAGTACAGAATTAACCATTTTTTTTAAGAAAGAAGAAATTTACTGAGTAAATCTGACTGATATCTAAGGATTCCATTTTGGTATGTACACAGAGCAGCAACACAGAGAAGGAGGTAGACAATAAACAGGACGGTTACAGGGCTAGAAAGATAGATCCCTGGGTGAGATCTCTTTACCATGGCTGCAGACCATGAAGATGGGACAAAAGTTATCCTCAAGTTGTGTTTTAGTAGTAGATATTTGAAAAAAAGCCAGAACTAAGTTCGGTGGCCCAAAGACAAATCATCAATCTGGGAGTCTACTGTGGGAGAGGAAGATAAGGTACTAACTATATCAATTGTCTTCCTCACAACAAGCCAACATTAAATTGTATGTGTTAAAACAGGAACCGTTTACCATTCATCCTGGGTTGGGAACTTTCTTTGTTGATGGTTTGCCTCTTGGTTTGCCTCTTGTAATTCTCAGGAAATTACATTTCACTGGAGAATATGATGGGCTAGAATGTCCAAGATAGTCGACTGTTGGCTGGAGAATCTCAGTACTTCATGGGCTGTTATCAACAGGAGTTTACATTGGCTCCTTATATGTCAGTCTTAGGGCAACATTGCTGGAAGCCAAAGACTTGAGGTCCAGGGTTGAGTAGTTTTACAACTTCAATCCTTTCGTATTTTATTCATTAAAGCAAATCATAAAACTAGCCCAAATGCAATGGCTTGGGAAATAGACCCACTCTCCTTTGGGAGGAATTGAAAAGAATCTGTGGACATATAGCTGACCAGAGTCACTGAGTCAACAGCGGGTGTTGAAATTAGAGACCCAGGAGCATTTTTTATCAGAATTAGAGAATAGAAAAGTCTAGAGCAATTTTCCCAGAGAAGGCAATGGCACCCCACTCCAGTACTTTTGCCTGGAAAATCCCATGGATGGAGGAGCCTGGTAGGTTGCAGTCCATGGGGTCACTAGAGTCGGACACGACAGAGTGACTTCACTTTCACTTTTCCCTTTCATGCATTGGAGAAGGAAATGGCAACCCACTCCAGTGTCCTTGCCTGGAGAATCCCAGGGACGGGGGAGCCTGGTGGGCTGCTGTCTATGGGGTCGCACAGAGTTGGACACGACTGAAGCAACTTAGCAGCAGCAGCAGCAGAGTAATTTTCAAGGCAAAGTGTGAGTGCCTATAGTAAGTGAAGATATTTGAAATATTATTCCTGTGCATGTTTGGTATATGTTTAAATATGTCTGTGGGAAGTATTCACTTACAGAATGAGGCCTAAATAGGGATTTTTCAGCGGTAGAGTGATTTCATATATATAACAGAATTATACATCTTCTATAGGTATATATAGAAAGTTGAAAGTGTTACTTCTTCATTTCTTTTGCTACGTTGTTGCTGTTGTTGTTCAGTCACTCAGTCATGTCCAACTCTTTGTGACCCCATGGTCTGTAGCACATCAGGCTTCCCTGTCCTTCACCATCTCCAGATTACTCAAACTCATGTCCATTGAATCACTGATGCCATCCAACCATCTCATCCTCTGTCGTCCCCTTCTCCTGCCTTCAATCTTTCAGAGCATCAGGATATTTTCCAATGAGTCAGTTCTTCGCATCCGGTGGCCAAAGTATTGGAGTTTCAGCTTCAGCGTCAGTCCTTCCAATGAATATTCAGGACTGATTTCCTTTAAGATGGACTGGTTTGATCTCCTTGCTGTCAAGGGATTTCAAGAGTCTTCTCCAACACTACAGTTCAAAATTATCAATTCTTTGGCATTCAGCTTTCTTTATAGTCCAACTCTTACATCCATACATGACTACTGGAAAAACCATAGCTTTGACTAGATGGACCTTTGTTGGCAAAGTAATGTCTCTGCATTTTAATATGCTGTCTAGGTTGGTCATAACTTCTTCCAAGGAGCAAGCGTCTTTTAATTTCATGGCTACAGTCACCATCTGCAGTGATTTTGGAGCCCCCCAAAATAAAGTCTCTTGTTGTTTCCCCATCTATTTGCCATGAAGTGTTGGGATTGGATGCCATGATCTTAGTTTTTTGAATGTTGAGTTTTAAGGCAACTTTTTCACTCTCCTCTTTCACTTTTATCAAGAGGCTCTTCAGCCCCTCTTCACTTTCTGCCATAAGGGTGATGTCATCTGCATATCTGAGGTTATTGATATATCTCCAGGCAATCTTGATTCCAGCCTGTGTTTTATCCAGCCTGGCATTTCACATGATGTACTCTGCATATAAGTTAAATAAGCAGGGTAACGGTACACAGCTTTGGCATACTCCTTTCCCAATTTGGAAAATTGGAACTCTTTTCCCAGTTCATTATTCCATGTCCAGTTGTAACTATTGCTTCTTGACCTGCATATAGATTTCTCTGGAGGCAGGTGAGGTGGTCTGGTATTCCCATCTCTTTAACAGTTTCCTGCAGTTTGTTGTGATCCACACAGTCAAAGGCTTTAGGGTAGTCAGTGAAGCTATAATAAGCTTTTAAGTGGTTTGTTTACAAAATAACCGAACTCCTACTGGACTTCTTGTCCTAAAGCTGTATGAACTGGGAGTGTTTCCTCTCAAGTAATACTACATACTTTCACTGAGAAACAAACTTCAAAAGGATTGTTTTTTCAGGGTCATGAGCAAAAGCCAATTCTGCATGGATTGCAAAATCCTAGGGTATTTTTTTCTTATGTGTTGGAGTCAGTTTTACCTTGGATTTATCTAGTTATCTGGAGTAGGAAATGGCATCCCACTCAAGGATTCTTGACTGGAAGATTCCATGGGTAGAGGAGTCTGTCGAGTTACAGTCCATGGCCTTGCAAAAAGTCAGACACGACTGAGCATACATCTAGTTATATCTTAGATTTTTGTTTTGTAAGTGCTACTCAAGAGGGCAGAAAGGTGAGAATATAGAATTGTTCTTGTGGTGATCCCAAGAAGAGAATCATAGTTCTAAGACTTTCTTATTTTAAGCGTCAATCACAGATTTATATAATCACATTAATTGAATTAAGGTGTGGCCAGTTTGGTTTGGTATTTTGTACCCTCCACAACTGATTAGGCTTGTCTCTATGTTGTCATTAGATTACAATACAAAGATCACGCATCCCACATAATATGTTTAATGAATGGGAGTGATTATCTGAGTTCACTCTTCAGTTGTCTAGTGTGTTCATAGGGTGGTCTAGATATTTTACCCGATGCGATCTTCACTTGTTTTAGTTTTAATCTTTATTTAACTTCTTAATTATGGCAGATAATACATCTAAATTACGTTCTTTAGATTATATCAGAAAAATATGGTTAAATTGTACTTCTGACCAAAGTATCCTTTTTCACTTACTGGAGAACAGCATAAACAATGCCTATACTTCCACTCAAGCTAAATTATAAGGTTCCCTCCATTGTGCAAAAGTGAGCTTTAATTCTCTTTTGTATTTTTTTTTTTTTTTTGGAACAGCAAGCACACACCACTTCCTATATTTAATATGTATTAATACTTGCATCAGATTTAGGTTTAGTTTCATATCATACCTTTTCTAAATAATCATGAGCTAAAAAGTTAATTTTTCTCTAGTGTCTAAAATTCCTTGAGGTAGGCAGAACAGGGCTGGTCTGGCAGCTCCAAAACAATTTCAGATATTAAGTTCCTTTTAGATCATCCTTTGTCACTCCTAGGATGTGCTCATGGAATCCAGGGTAGCTAGTGGAATTCCAGTTCATATGTATGTTCTAGAAGTAAGGATAAGGGATGAAAAGGTAAAGGATGACTCCCACTATTCAAGTATATAATACTGAATTTTCATCTTACTGACTCAGTCATATAGCTACATCTGCAAAGGAAGCTGGGAAATGCAGTCTTTAACTGAGAGCATGACAGCCCATCAAAAATTGGAATTCTATTGTTAAAAAACAAAGGAGGAATAAATATTGAGAGACAACAGTTTTTTTACAGTACTTCCTAAGAATTAATTGAATTAAAAAGAAATGATTATGTAAAGATTTTTGTTATATGCTTTAAGAATCACCACTTGGCAAGGTGTCCAAAATCACTTGACATCTCATTATTAGGTGCATCGTGTCATTTAAAGTGAAACTTGAATTTAGATCATCAGATGATGCTGTAACCTCTTCAAGTATAAATCTATCTTCAGTTTCTGCACTGATGACAACAGCTGCATCTTACCAACGAACCCCCATCTGATAGAAACATGTGTCTGATTTCTATTTTAGTCCTGGCGTAGTAACTGTGAAAGACTTTGGTTGGCACTTAGTTATATTGCTAATATGTCACCTACTATTATTGCTGCTGAACCAGTTTTTCTGTCACATCTCTTATCTTGTACCATATCTGTAATCCCCATAAGTAAGCTAGAATTACATCCTTTTACAAAAATTTCCATCTTAATTCTATGCCTAAATATATACACACCCACTGACTTGTGCACTTCACATTTTCACTCAAATTCCAATACCATTATTTAAAAATTGTCAAACAATCAAGAAAGACTGAAAAGAAGGAAATCAACTAGAAAATTATATACTTGGCAGCACTATGTAAAAAATCATAAAATTGTACGTATTTATTACTTTAAAAATGAGATGATTATTTTGTTTGCTTCCTTTTGATTTCTTAGAACATTAAATCTTAGAATTTTTACCCAACTCAAAATGTGTTAGCTAAAGCATTGCTGGTATCCAGAAATCAAAATGTAGGGTGGTTTAACAATTTCGTCACAAAATGTTTTTCACAGGTAGTTATATTTGTTTATGACAGAACTTCCTAAGGCTATTTAGTAATTATGATCATTTCAAGTTTTTGTTGTTGTTGTTGTTTTTGAGTCATATTTCAGATAGACAATCCCAATGGTCAAATCTAACTTTCTTCGTTGATTCTTCCATTTTCCATCCACCCCATTGGTCTGGGGTTGTATTCTGCTCCTACAGTATCCATTTTTTTTAAAGTGATAACTTTAAGTAAAGTATAAAATGCATACAGAAAAGTAAAGTATCTTAAACGTCTATCATGAACTTGTGCAAAATGAGCACACCTACGAAACCAGCCCCAAGATTAAGAATTAGAACTTTACTAAACCCCAGATACCACTTGCACCTTTTTCTAGTCACTGCCCTCCCTCATGACTTTAGCACTAAAGATTGCAGATACCCATTTTTGAACTTTTTATACAAAAATGCAATTATGCAGAACATATAAAAATATGTCTTTAGACTCAGATTTGTGTGTGTGTGTGTCTGGGGTGCTTCTAACTTCATTTTCACTGCTGATTAATTTTCAGTTGTCTTTGCTTTAGAGCAGTCTTCTTAGGGTGTTCTTTGGTATAACTTTCTTTGTAATTATTCTGCATGGTATTCATAAGACTTCTCAAATTTATGGGCTGATGTCTTTTATGTTTTGGAAAATTTGTAGCCAATGTCTCTTCAAAGATTCTTTGTCTCCCATTCCCACCCCCATTCTCTGCCCATCCCCTGCCCCCGATTTCTTGTTCTCTCTCTCTCTCTCCTCTCCTTCTAGGAGCCCAGTTATTTATATGCTAGAGTTTTTTCACTTTTCCCACATTCTTCTTATGCCTTTTCTAGTCTTGAATGTATCTTTCCTCCTCCCTGCCTTTATTTGTCATTTGGATATATTCTGCTAACCTGCACATTTTCTTTCTGTCGAATAGTTCTCTGCTGTCTCTAACATTCTGTTGATACTGTTTAATATGAATTTCAGATATTATATTTTTCAGTCCTAGAAATTGTGGCCCCATTCTCTTGGCAGGTCTCATACTCTTTCATTTTATGAAGCTGATAAAATCCGCAACCAACTTTTCAGAGATTTTATGCTTTAGCTTTTAATCTCCTACTCTGTAAAGCCCCAGAATTTGGGCAGTCCTTTGAGGTAAAGCCCAGCCATATACTTTAGTCTCCCTTGTGAATCTTAATCAGAAGCTCTTTTGGTTTTTCTGTTTCCTGGAAGTGACACTCTATTAGTTCAAAACCTCAATTCTCAGTGTCCTGCTCAAGCCTAGAGTGGGCAAAAGCCCTATAGAAAAAGCAGCTGCAAAAGTCAGCTCATTCTTTCAAGGTTCTCCTCTCTCTGGAATTTTAGACCCTCCAGTTCTTGGTGCCTCAGCATCTCTCCAATGTCTTCAAACAAATGATTTATATGTTTTATCACTTTCTCCCAATTGTTCTCCATGAGAACTTTGGACTGCCAGAATCAACTTAATTCCACCTGACAGGACCTATTTTTTTAACTGACCTATTCACTTTATTTTAAATACTATATTATATGGATAGCTTGGAAATTTACACTCTACCTTTGTTGTCTGTTATTGATTAGCTTTAACTATCAAAGATCTGAATGTATACTTATAGTATATAGAGGGTGGTGTATCACTTTATGAAATAAAACATATTAGAAAAAGATTGTCACAAAATATGTAATCCTAATAAATACATTTAAAATTCTCCCACCTCCCAGAATATTAGAAATAAAAGCAAAAACAAACAAATGGGACCTAATTAACCTTAAAAGCTTCTGCACATCAAAGGAAACTATTAGCAAGGTGAAAAGACAGCCTTCAGAATGGGAGAAGATAATAGCAAATGAAGCAACTGACAAACAACTAATCTCGAGAATATACAAGCAACTCAAAAAAAAAAAAAATAAAATTCTTAAATGTCATCAAACTATGTATTCTATAAAATATTTAAAATTAGCTCTATAAAATATATACACATTCAGAAAAAATTTTCAAAGCCTTAGAAAAGTTTATCTGGCAGAATTGGAAGAGGGGAAGAGGGTATATGCTGTGTGTTTTTTTCCCTCCTCATTTCTAAGATTATTTTTTAATGTTTATATGATTTGAATTATGTACCTAATAAGCATATGTTTTTAGAAATTATGATAGATCTTATATTTTCTAATTTCTGTCTATAGCTCTATTTCTTTGAGAAAGCTCACAAACACCTACTACTTCAAGCAATAGTTATATAGTGATGATTTCCAGCCCAAACAACTCTGTTGGGCTCATGACCCTGTGCATAGAAAAGTCAACAAGTTATTGTGACTTAGATATCATATAGGTACTTCAGAATCAGCTTGCTGGAACAATTTCTACCCCTTGACGCTCACTACACCTGACATGTAGGATGCACATACTATGTATCAGCTATCTGTGGTAGCTCAGTGGGGAAAGAATCTGCCTGCACTGCAGGAGACCCAGGTTCGATCCCTGGGTCAGGAAGATCCCCTGGAGAAGAAGATGGCAACCCACTCCAGTACTCTTGCCTGGAGAATCCTGTGGACAAAGGAACCTGGGGTGCTATAGCCCATTGGGTAGCAAGAGTCAGGTAAGACTTAGTGACTACACCACCACTGCCGCTATGTATTAACTGATTAAATGTCACCTCCTACTTCTGCTCCAATTCAACACCCTCTTTTTGCCAGCTGGTAGAGAATTCTTCCGGAGAAGGCAATGGCAAACCACTCCAGTACTCTTGCCTGGAAAATCCCATGGACGAAGGAGCCTGGTGGGCTGCAGTCCATGGGGTCGCAAAGAATCGGACAGGACTGAGCGACTTCACTTTCACTTTTCCCTTTCATGCATTGGAGAAGGAAATGGCAACCCACTCCAGTGTTCTTGCCTGGAGAATCCCGGGGACGGGGGAGCCTGGTGGGCTGCCGTCTATGGGGTCACACAGAGTCGGACACGACTGAAGCGACTTAGCAGCAGCAGCGGCGGCAGCATAATATCCTGAGCATAACTCTATCACAGCACTTATTGTGCTATGGTAAACATTTGTCTCTCTCTTCTCTCTGAATATGAATTCCTTGAAATTAGACTCTGCTGTTGCAGGGACAGTGTTTAATAACTATTTGAAGAAATGAAACTAGTGGATTATTTAACTGAAATTTTAGGTTTAAAACTAAGATTTGCAAACCAAAAGCATTTTGGAATATTTAATGAGAACTTTCAAAAGACATGAGATATACATACGTTTTCCATTCCTGCTATTTTTTAAACCAAAGTTCTTCAATACATATTCATGAATAAGTGTCAGGTGTGGTCTTGAAAAATGGTAATACAACAGTTAATAAAACAGAAAATGCCTGGTTCCTTCTGAAATTTATAGTCTAGTGATAAGAGGAAATATAAAAATTAAAAGCAAAGTAATAAGCTTGTAAATCATATAACAAATAATAAGTAGATAAGTGTTATAAAGAGATAATAGAGCAGGTTGAAGAGGATCAATAGTTTGGGGGGGAAGAAGTTCAATTTTCATCTTAAAATGTTTTTCCTAGGCCACATTACAAGCTTTGAGCAAAGACTTGAAAGAAAAGTATTTGTTTAATGAATATCTGCAAGAAGAATGGTCTGGATAAAGAAAATAGCTAGAGCAATGGCCCCAAGCAATTAAATGGAGATAGAGTGGAATGAGCAGGTAAGAGGGAGAAGAATGGAAAATGGGAATGAGAGGAAGTGGGTTCTAGTTTATGTTGGGAATTTTAGGTTTTGTTGTAAGGATCTTGGCTTTTACTCTTAACTTGAAATGGAGAGTCATTTCACTACTGAGTTTTACCAGTGATAGAACATGGTCATGACTACATTGTATTGCTCTGTTTTGCTGTAGTATTAATAAACTATCAGGAAGAGGGGTAACGATCATGCTGGGAGACCTGCCATGGTGATGAGAGAAGATAGAGCTCTGATGAGGATGGTAGAAGAGAGTTGAGAAGTAACAGGTGCTAGATCCTAGATAGTTGAAGGTTGAGCCAATGAGATTTGCAGATAGATTAAACATGGTTTTTCGCCTAAATAACTGAAGGATACAGTTGTCATTGACTGGAGTCTAAAAGACTGTAGGTAGAACAGATTTGGGAGAGAAGATCAGATTTGGGCATATATTAGATTTGTCTATTAGAAATATACATGATTTGTGTCAGGTCATCAATTCAGGAGAGATATTTGAGCTGGAAATATAAGCATATAGATGCTATTTAAAGCCATGGAATAATGGGATAGCACCAAGGAATGAGGCATAGCCAGGCTCCTCCATCCATGGGATTTTCCAGGCAAGAATCCTGGAGTGGGTTGCCATTTCCTTCTCCAGAGGATCTTCCTGACCCAGAGATTGAACCTGGGTCTCCCACTTTGTAGGCAGACACTTTTATTGTCTGAGCCACCAGGGAAGTAAGTCATAGATGGAAAAGAGGAGATCAAATAAAGAGTTCTGGGAATCATTCAAATTAAGAGGCTTTGGAGAAGAGGAGATAGAGTAAAGGAGATAGAGAAGGAGGCAATAGTCAAGAAGGATGAAAATCATAAGACTGTGACCTGTAACACAGGTGAAGGAAATGTCTCAAGGAAGAGAGAGTAATCAGCTTTGGATTGCTGATAAACTAAGTAGAACAGGGACTTGGAATTGATCAGTGGGTCTACTACTGAAATTATGGAGTTGTGACCAAAGAGAGGAATTTGGCGGTAGTGGTGGGGGTCCAGATTGAAGTAACGTTAATAAAGAATGGGAGTAGAGGAATTAGATGCAGAACAGAAAAGTCTGTTGAGTTTTGCAGAAGAGAGCAAAAAGATGAAAAACAAGTTTGTACTAAGATGTGACAAATACTATTATAAATAATCGGCATATTATTTCCCATATGCTTATGAGAATGGTCTAGCAAAGAATGAGTGCTGTGTGTGCTCAGTCACTTCTGTGGCGTCTGACTCTATGTGACTCAATGGACTGTAGCCCGCAAGGCTCCTCTGTCCATGGAATTCTCCAGGCAAGAATACTGAAGTGGGTTGCCTTGCCCTCCAATAGGGGATTGTCTTAACTCAGGGATCAAACTCCGGTCCCCTGCATGGTAGGTGGATTCTTTACTGGCTGAGCCACCAGTAGCTCACAGTGAGTAGTTGATGTTATAGGAGAAAGTGAGGGGCAGAATTTCTGGTGCTATGCCCTTGAAGAGGAATGAAAGATGGGAAATTGTATGAAATTCAGACTTTCACTGAGGAAAGAGTTTGGAAATTGCATGAATAACATCAGGCAGGAAGGAAGAGTATTCAAGTTTATGTACTGGGGAATGTGAATGATGGATTCTTTGGAAGTTCTTTGCTTTAATTTTTTTTTTTCAGTGAAGGAAAAAAAAATGATCAGCTGAGTTAGGACAGGGAAGAGGATGTTGAGGTCTAAAGAGTGAGAAGATGTCAAATACTTGTCTAGGAGAATACAAGTGTGAGTGGACTGGAGACATATTTAATGACATCATTAATGGTCCACTTGTAAGCTATGAACAGCAATATAAAGTGAGACTAGTCAGCATGATGGGGAATTTTTCTCTAGCTAGTTTCAACTCTACAGATGTGGGAGCAGAGGAAGAGTAAATCTGGTTTTAACCAAAATCAAGAGAGTGGCACAGGAATTATAGGTATATGCAATGAAATAATTATAATGCTTGACCATGGAGTTTTGTTTAAAAAAAATCAAACAGAATTCTTATTTTTGTAAGCTAAAATAATATTCTCTGGAAATGGAATGATGATAATAATGTATTCATTAATAATAATATACCAAATAAAAGTTTAATTTGAAATTTGAAGTTCAAATGTATTTATGAAATTTCATCATCTCTTCTTTAGAACTTCAACAATACATCACCATTGACATTTCAGTATTTGATTATTTAGTGTGAATTCACTGAATGGAAGAATTATTAACTACCAGGGTAAGTAAAGTAATTAAATTTAAAACAAGGTCTATGACTGTCCAGTCATTGGAGTTATCTCTTCTGGATCAGATAATATTTAAGGAAATTAATGGAATAGGAAAGAATAACAACAAACTGAAGAGCATTAAATTCACTTTAAAATTTCATTTTCAGAATGGTTATTAGAACTATATACAAATATATCTGTTATTTAACTTACCATTGAAATTATACTGAAAATCTAGAGAAAAGTGAAAACTGCATATTCAGTAAAGTACCATATCTCTCAAACAAGTAAAAAATAGCTTTTTAATGATCGTTGTCCTGAAAGAGGTAACACAAATGAATGTGCATATTCCTTTTGCAACTGTATTTTTTGTTGTCCATGAGGGATGGCCCATTATTTGAAGCAAAACATTTAATTTTATTTGCTTTATAAGATGGTACCCTAAGTACTTCTTTCCCATATGATTGGTTAGAAATTCTTTTCTCCTTAAAGTAGTATTCTCTGGGCATTAAACGAAGTCAATTCAAAATAATTCTGTTGAAAGTCTCTTAACCTGATGTTTATGAATATCTTCATATTGTTTGCAAAGATTTTGGACTTGTGTTTGTTGATTTATACACAAACTAGTTGGTGGAGGTCCCTAACTTATAAGCTCCCCAAAGGGATATTTGGCTCACAATAATAGTAGTGATAACTGATCCATGATATATGATAAAGGCGGTACATTTATTCCTATGCTCTAAAGAGGAATAATTCTAGTGCATACTTGCACCCATTGCACAGAGTAAAAATTTGTATGTCGTAATTCTGTTTTGTAAACTGAGTTACAAAAGGGAAAAGTGGATATCCCCAAATCACCTGAAAGGCAACAATGTGAAACACAAAAGCCACATGTAAAAAATTCTCTCTCCAGTGGATTAACCAGGAGCATGCATTTTTTCAACTGTGAGCAATTGGCTACTGATAACCTCTTTTATTAACAAATCAAGCAGCTGTTCAGATCTACAGAAAAGCCCCCATGTTGTCCCTAAATACTCCAGTACAAAATCAGTGTAAACCAATTAAGTTACAGAATGGGAAAAGCATCAGATTTATAACTGATGATTCACTTAACCTCATCCCACTCTTTTAGCTTTCAGTAATCATCAACCTCCAGAAAATGATAAGCTTTTACATTAAACATGAATAAATATTCCAGAGCGAATTCTATTTAAAGAAAAACACACATTTTAGGAACTTTTTTTTTTTTCCTGTCTGGCTATGTAAACTTTATTTGTTTTTTAAACTTGAAAAATACTTTTAAAAAGTGACTGGAAATAATCTATGCCCCAGAAGATTTTATTATTTATGTTAGGAAATGCTGTTTGCACATGAAATGTTGTCCAATTATCAACAGAAAAAATGGTAAAGATATCAATATTTTCAAACTATAATGTTATAAATGGACCAAACTATCCAAATGTACTTAGAGCATGTAATATTTGTAAAAAGAAAGCTAAATTAGAATTTAAGGAGATGTGGCAAATTTAACACATAGAATTATACGTATTATTTATATTTTTCATATAAATGGAATAAAGCTTATGACTTACCCCAGCTTTTAAAACTGTAGTTTAGAAATATTTCAGTTCAAAACTCATTATGCAAGAGTTTATATGATTGTATCCATATTTTTATAGTCTCTTACTTATTTGCTAGTATCAAAATTATAGCTAATATTAATCTTAAAATCATAGAAATTTTAGAACTTCAAAGAACTCCCAAGGTCCTTGGGTCCAACTCTTTTATTTTACTTCCTCAATAAAAACTCATTAGGAAAATAATCCTATTTTTCACATTCATTGCTAAAGGGAACACAGATTTCTATGCTCTGTCACCCTGCCCAGCTCTCTCAATGAAAGGAATGACCTTGAATTGAACTGTAGAAAGTAAAAGGAAGAAAAGTTTACTGAAAAAGTTTAGTAAGGATACAGAAGATTAATGCATATATTTGTGTTGGACACCCTTCCCTGTGCTGCATATTCAAAGTGATGGGATCATGTTATTTATTATATTTTTCAGATCATTTGCAATGTTAATTTATATGAGTTTGATATCGCTTTTGTCTCTTAGTTGTGTGTTATTCTGAGAAACCCCTGGGGAAGCAAAGGATTTATATGCTTTGTGTACATGTTCTGCAGACTAAGCGCTCTGGCATAATTATTTTTGGCACTCACTAACTGATTAAAACATCCAATTTAACTCATGATCAGTAAGATTAAACCTTTTTAATATACCTCAAAAGTAAATTATCATTTACCACTCAAACATCCCTTTCTGCACATGTCCCCAATAAAGCCATTCTTTTTTTTCCATTAATGTACCTTTTAACGAGGATTCCCTTTTATTTCTTCCTTTGGGCAAAACTGCCTTATCCTTTATAGAGAGGTAGGAACAAAGATGAGATAGAAGCTGACTAGATAAGTACATGGGTTTCTAATGTCATACCAATTTCAAGTCTTTATTTTTGTTGTATTCCATATAGAATTTGCTGTTCAAGAAAACACACCCCTGATTTGAGTTTATTTGATGTAAAACAAAAACAGGAACAGTTAGAAGAAAACAGTACTAAAAAAAATAGTGTTCGAAAAAAATTATTTACATGACTCAGAAAAAAAAACCTGTCATCTTTTATTTAATATGAAATTAGTTACTTTTAAAAACTTAAGTGTTATATTTCAGTCTTGTAGTGAAACCCACTTAATGGAATTCTCAAAACACATTTCAATATTAGAATGATTTGCAGGGGAAAAAAATCTTCCCAAGGATTAAAAAAGCATGATATAATCCTAAATTAGAATAATTGCAATTTGCAGGTTCTCTAACCTGCTGAGGACCCTTGCAGTGGTTCATCAGTATAATGAGAGCGGAGGAAAATAAAATGTAATAGATAACATGCATCGGCTAAACCAGCGCCTCATGGAGCTTTGAAGGAGTCACGGGTGTAAGCCCCTCACACACTGAGGGAGGTGGAGGAACATCAGATTAGTGGAATCCTCCTGTGTGGATGCGAGGGTGTTACTGTGTACAAATGTCGTGGTTACTGCCTTTTATGCATAGGATTAACATAAAATGAAACAAGAATTATGGAGTAGGGCTTTAGATAGAAAATAGGTCAAGTCGATGCAGTAAATATCCTGTCAGAATTTTGATCCAGATTTACAAATACTTCACCAGATTGCTAATAAGCCTGTAGCCCGGCATGTAAATATTTGAACAGTATGAAAAATGCTTCGGAGTTAAACAAGACTATTATGCCCCAGATAGGTTGAACTACTGAAATGTTGTCATAAACTAGGCAGAAGGGACACTTTTCTGGAATACATGATAGACAGACCCCAAACACTGCCAAAACTATTTCCCTAAATTGTCAGGAAGTCAAAATCTCAAAATGGACTAAATCTAGCAGTTGGTTACGCGAATGCTAAGAGCTAGCAGAAGCAAGCTGACAAAAGGTTTGTGTAGATTTCCCATTCTTGGATCTATAAGTGTTGGAGTTTTCTGGAAATACCAAGGGAAGAAATGGCCACTCTTAATATCTTTAAAACTACCATATCCATAGAGTAGACTTCACTTCAGGATATATTCTAGACATGGGAATATCTTAAGGGGCCACTAATATATGTGATTTTTTAAATTAGGTGTGTTTGTGCCAGCCCTTTGGACCTTGGGGTTTGCACATAAACTTAAGCTCAGTGGGCTAACATTTTCTCCATTTCCTCATTCCACATGAAATTAGAGAATAATTTATTGTTGAGGAATAAGATGTGACTCCCTTGGTTAGTGTATTAGTTTCAACAGTTATTAAAACTTGTGTAAGACATTTCTATTGTACTTAAACATAATTTATGGCCTTCATTTTTTTTCCCCTTAACTTTTTGGCCAAATACAAGACTAAAAGACTTCAAACTTTTTTTTTTTTTAAGTGAAATCAGTAATAAGAAATATTCTATTTTCTCTTTTCTGGTTCTACGTTCTATTCTATCAAATAATATATTTACTCAGTGCTAATTGACGAAATAATGAGCATCTTTTTTCTAATAAGAAGCAAATTCAATTACTGTGTATACCATCTGCAAAAAGGCATTATTATATCACTTTCCAAGAGTGTGATTTATCTTTAACTAAGAATGAAAACTTTCAACATGGGAGGGGTAACTTTGTTGTGCTTAAATTTTTGTAAATTGGCAACTTTTGGCACAGGTGCCCAAGAAAGAACAAGAATAAATGTCTCAAGCTTTGGTTGTAAGGGTCTAATTATAAGCGTTGTGGTGTAGAATTCATGGATTATTCATGTGTAATTACAGATAGCTATTGTGCTCCTTTAAATCATCCCTATGGCCCATTATGGTCCATAACAACTGAAATAGCAATTGTCATAGTAAGGTTTGGGTTCTGTCACAGAGTGTGGACTCTAATCAATAATGATGAATGGTAAAATTTTACATCAAGCAGTCCAAAGTCTGGTTGGCCCCCTCCATAAATCTGGACAAACACCAAGCAGAGCAGCTGCAGGGTCTGGAAATTTAAAAGCCAACACTCGCCTTACCCCCTACGTGCATTTACCTCTGTGAAAGTTTAGAAAAAAAATAGGGAGGAAAGAAAAAAGGAAATGCTCAATATATCAATTCTAATAATTCACATGCTGTTTGAAGAATTTCACTCTATTTAAAATAGGAGTGAACCCTAGGTTGTTTTCAAGGTCAATTTCAGGTGAAAAGGGGGTCATCTAGAGGTCACTCCGGCTCCCATGCAGGTCAATAAATGCCTCTTCACTTCCACAGCAGACAAGCCGCTCACACCCAATCAATCCACCAAGGCTGCTGCTGCACCCAGTGTAATGAACAGTGAATAAATGTAGCCTATCATCACAAAACATGCTTTTTAAGTACCTTTCCTTTTCATGTAAAACCTCTCGCTGTCAAATTCTACATTCACTCATCCAGCAGTGAGTAGCAAAAGTGAGAAATCAGACTCTCATTGGGGTTGGTAAAAGGTCACAGCTGACAGACAAGGAGGTTAAACTGCCGAGTTAAAATACTGTTCATTACCCACTGCAGCTTTTTGCTAACTACACTTCTTTGTGTTAGAGTCAAGCAGTACATCAATATGCCCCTCCTCCTAATTTATTAGCAATTGTTGAATTGTATGGGGTGGGTGCTAAAAGGGAAATTGATGTCGTATGGGTGGCATATATGTATGTGTAAATTCTTTGGCTTTTGCAAACTTCAAATTCCTTATCTATTTTCATACTTAATACCCTATCCGGCATTGTGTCTACTTGAGATGTACCCTAATTATTAGGGAAATATGAACCTAAGATCAGAAGAGACTGAGGAATCTGAATTCCAAAGGCCCAGGGTCAGTTGTTTGGAGACTTTTTGAATTAAGAATTTTTTCTTAAAAGAATGGTATAGAAGGCATTTTTACTTTTCTCAATCAAAATTTTGCTATTGAAATCTTTAATTTACACTAAAAGATGCAAAACAATGCATGTTAAATATACACACTATTTTAAAATTCAGTTTATTAAAAATCATGAGATAACCTTATGCTGAGGGGGTTAGCACCTATCAAGCACATTATCAGTTCAGAATATAATCTGTTATTTTTTTTAGGGAAGTGTGTAATACCTGCATTTTTTCATTAACTCTCATGTAGTCAAAGGAGCCTTTAATAGCGGTGAGTAATCACAGGGATGTAAGTGGAAATAGTACTTTTTCTGGGTTCAGTTGACTAAATGAAATGGTTTGGTGTGAAATCTGAATGGATTAGAACAATTTTCCAAAAATGAAATTTCATTCTTTGATTAATTAGTACGTAGGTGGAATTCCCTTTACTGAAACACAGAGGCTTTGTATTTAAAGATTCCAGTATGAAAACAAGACGTAGAGTATTCCAATACAAAATCACAAATCATGAATAAAATAAAGGTTTATTTACATGCTCTCTACAACAATAATTTGACTCAACAAAATTACCATTATCTATTTACATCTTTAAAAAATGCATTCTGAAATATATTCTGGAAAATTATATCTTTTTCTCCCCCTCCTGTATGCCTTCTCTCTCAGTGGGACTTAAAATAAAATGTTATGACTTAAATCACAAGAGGCTAACATCATTTTTAGCAACAAGGGCTGCATAATTTCAAGACTATGAGTGAGTGGCTGACTTTAACTAAAATGTTTCAGTTCTCTGCGTATATAGGTACATAAATAATTCAGAATTAATCCCTGCAGAGGGGACAATGGGAATCGTAAATTATCCATGTGCCGTCCTCAACATTAGAGGCAATGAACCTATAGTAACAAACTATGAGTGTTACTCATTACATACATTTCACAGACACCTTAACCTTTTGAATATTAATTTCCCTCTGCAGCTTGTAGCTAGGCAGTATCATTTTTTTCATTTTCCTTCCCATTCCTCTTGCCTTCATTTCCTTCTCTCCTTTTCTTTTTTGCAAAATCTCTCAAATCATATTTAAGCTACAGCTACTGAGCGGATGCATTGGAATACATTAATTTGTTACAAAAGGTTGTTTTTTATTTTTTTAACTGCGTGATTTTCTGTAAAAATCCCTGAATATTACATGTAGCCTCTTTGAAGAATGTAAGGTGAGGTGTCACAGTCAGGCTGTCCTTATGAAGATAAACGGGCTTGCAAATCTGTGCCAGTCTGACTTTACTGGGGTTGACAGTGTCCCTTGAATTTCACAAAAATATGTACAGTAATTTTTTACACTAGGAAGATATTGCAGAATTTTCATCTGAAGATGAAAATAAAGTTTTTTTAAAAAAGTACAATAGTTCCTAGTTATAAATTTATTAGGTCTTTAACTGTTAAATTAGAGAACTTATTTTTATTTTTTTAAAAAGACTTAATGGGCTATAACAATGGGTAGTCTCGTTTTTGTCTCTAAATTACTCTCTCAGTTTAAAATACTCTGATAAGCTTTGTAACTCTAATTTTGAGTGACATACAGAGTATAAAATGAGTTCTTTCTAGTTTAATTCATTATGCCCCATTCTTATTAGATAAGATAAATTGAAATGTTGATTATGAAAAGATTTTTGCATAAATTTATGCACTAGGTACAAACTTGCATATGAGGATGTACATAAATATACACATACATTATGTGTATTATATTATACATTTTATATATATGAATTATATCAACAGATTTATAAATCTTAGCAATAAATTGAACAACACATATTATGAAGTGGTCCCACAGACATGGTTGGATTGAAATTCAGCAAAATTGTTTCAGCACCAGTTTTTTCCAATATTTCATTATGTTCTTCCCAAGCATAGTTGCATATCTCTCTCCCTCATCTCTTTCAGGTCTTTACCTTTCTATACCTTCCATTAGTGCCCAATTTAAGATTATAAATCTACCAACACCAAGATCATGTTTTATTTCCTTTATCCATATCTGAAGGTCTTTAAGCTCTGACATATATAGTGTGTTTGTTGATATACTTCTTATCCAGGTTGGAAGTTCTTTGAGGGCAGGGAGTTTTGTTAATTTTGTTCACTGCTATATCCTGAATGCCTTAGATATAGTAGGAGCTCGATAAATATGTTGAAGAAATGAAACACATTTGAAGAACTATTTGAGAATCACTATAGTCCCAACATGGCTATCAACATTAATAGAACTAATTATGACCCTAAGTCTAAGACAACACTGTCTTTTTTATTTTTCTGTGGCATCCCTCCTGCCTACCCAGTATACTAAATTTTGGCATACATTGCTTTCAGACTCTTCCAGCACCTGCTTTGTTAAAGTTAAAATTTTTCAGTAAAAGTCTGATATTCATTTACAATTACATTGTACTTGTCAGTGTGTTCCATGAAATGTATTTGCATTTAAGCCTTATCTTATATGATACAACTAATGGATTAATTTTTTGATTAAAGAAATTTCCAGTATAGACATTGTTAGGTGAAATGCTTCTTTTCCTCCATTTTGGCTTTGTCAATTCTCATTTTATTGATCTTCAGTTCATGCTATTTAAACTTCTATTCTTCTAACTTTCATATAAGAACAATTCTGTCTATGGTTCATTTAAATAAGTGGGAAATTGCCTTACCATGAATTGAGGTGGGGCTACAGGACACACATACAAACACACACACACACACACTCTTTCTCACAGAGGAAAAGCCAATTCTTAGCATTTTGAATTTGGTAACAAATCATATTTCCTTATTAAAAAGCAGACATTGAAACCAAGCATCCAAAGTGTTCTTTGAAATTACTGAGGACTGGGTTTAGCTTTTACTTAGGTAATGGTATTTGTAGTTGTGAAGTAAATCAAAGAAGAAACTTCACCTTAAAAACTTGGGCTATCTGCCCCCAATTTTACTCCAGAAGAGAATTTTGTGGAACTGAGTTATATTTTATTCCATCATTTTGGCATCAATAATATTGATGTAAAATTAAGATATTACAATTCATAAAAGTAACACATGGATACTTTCATAATCCAACTTTTTTGAACAAGCCATCATGGAAGCTACATTATCTGATCAAACTGGTATTCTCCATACTTAGGATTTTGAAAGCCAAGACCTGGTAAGTAAATGGCACCCTTTCTAAGCCAAGTTGTGAGTATGATATTTGAATATATCTTTTGGGACATATCCTTTTTTTTTTTTTTTTTGTAACTGAATCTTTGTACAGTTAGCAGAAGTGATCATCATTTAGTGAAGAATGACAGTGTTGTCAGGAATGTATCTCAGTACTTAATCACAGTTGTGTAAAATGTATAACATTGTAATTTTCTATGAATGAACTTAGGATCTACTTCAGTTCTTCATTTGGAAGATAATGCTAACCATTCAGTGTTCTTTACCCATACCTGTTGGTAGAAATCTGTATTTCTGAGGCTTATGCAGTCACCAAACTTGGGGGTGGGCATAAGCATCTTGATCATGACCTAAACTGGCTTCACAGGGGGATCTATCTACTAAAGAGTTTGGCTTTTGGACCAAACACAGCCTACCTGTATCCCTCCCCCATGAACCTACATGGCTTCTCTTACAGAGTTGTTTTAATAGCTTCTTTGATACACAAGACATTGCAATTTTTGCCCCTCTCTAGGACCACAGGAAACTTCAAGTTGATCCTCTGACTTACTGGAGCATAAATCATGTTAGGATCATATGAGTATGCACCCACTGAGCCATATTTACTCACTCCCCACTGCACCATCCCTGCTGGTTGAGAGGGTAACACTAGGGTGATACAGCTTTTCTGATCATTATAGTACATGTAAGCAGTAAGCACCAGTCTTTGTCCTTTGATTTTCCCAAATCCATTTGAATATGGTTCTCCACTTGCCTTCCTCTTCTCTTATTATTCCCTTAAGAAACAGGAGACTGGATCCTGATTGCAAAATTGACTTTTAGGATTGAATTACTTAAGATATTTGTGAAAATCCCCCATGGTTCCATACAAGTTTTTAGAAAAGACTATCATAGAATTGGCATGTTTACACATCTAATCAGCTATTAAGCTGAGTTATCACTATAACAATGTGTTAACCCACAATGAGATATATAACGTGTGAAACAGTTACCTTACTTTGAGCAGAAGAAAATAGAGCCCGTTTTCTTTACATAGGAAGTATGAGGGAAAGACATAAGTCTTTTGTGACTTATTTCAGTATACCCTTGAAGATTTTAAAGTGGGAAAACCAATTCAGAAGAGTTCAGAAGAGTTACACCTTTCTGGGGAATCAGGTTTCCTTTGGTCCAGAGGAAACTAGTTTTCTCAATTTTTAGTTCTCTTAGGGGAAGTCATTTTAAAGATAGTCAGACTATGATTTAGCAGACAGATAACTTCTTGTGAAACATGAATAATGATTTTATAAAATTATCCTTCTCCTTCTTAGTATTCTTCTATAAAATTATCTTATTCGTCTATAAAAGCCTCCTTATTCCTCTATAAAATTATCCTTATCCTTTCTTCAGGGGAAGAAAGGAATTAGTGAAGGAAGGTCCTGGTTATTCACCTTTATCATTTTTCCTTTTCGAGCTCCAAATACATAGTTATAGGTTCTGGGTGTCCATCTTTAATAACTTTCTTTAAAAGTTAAGTTGGGATCAAAAAGATAAAACAGTTATAGGCAAACCTACCATTTAGTGACATTCCATAAATAAAAGATTCATTAATATGGTTAAAATGTCTTCACAATATATTTGAACCAAGTAAACCTATTCCTTCAGACAACTCTTGAAGGTGGACCTAAAGGAGTAAAAAATCACCATGTGGTCAGAGTATTAAACTTTTAATTCACATTTAAATCAACTACAGTTCTGTGAATTGGGCAACCTGAGTAAATTTGAATATATAATGGGAACCATGTTGCCAAAAGTGTGGATTGAATGCACCTGCTTCTTGCCATTTACAGTACTTTGCACATAGTACATGCTAAATAAACACTAGCTGAACTACTTTAGAAAGCTACCCCTCTCCATACCCATAAGTGTCCACAGAGAATTTCTTCTTGCAGAATTTTAGGGAGAAATTCTACATACCATTCTTGGCAATATAGTCTATTGACTTAAAGCACAGGGATGTAGTAATAAATAATGTAATAATCCACAAATACCTGGCACAGAGTTAATGTAACTAGCTATGCATTAGTTTTTCTGAAAACTATATGCATAGATGCAAGAAGGTGTCTAATGAGATCTTGAAGGTACTAAGCATCTAACGAGGAAAGTGGTGCCACAGAGATGAAAAAGTGTCTTTTAAAAATGCAGAGGCTGATGACATCAATGAAGTGTTTACTTATCTCTCAATTTTGATACACATTATTGCTGTTCTTATTTACAGGCTAGACAATAGCCACCGTCAACTATTTAAAATGTAAACGTTCATCCTATGAAAATATTTGAATCATTCTACTGTAGGAAAATATATATATGAATCAACTTTAATTTAAATAGACAAATAATTATTAAGGAAGCATTGATTGCAGCCATGATGAATACTATAGGAACTGATAAAAGTATCATTTTCTTTGGATATATAATTGCTACATAAAACTCTACTTAAAAATACAAATTATTTAGTAATGCAGATGCAAAGAAAATCTAGGTGATGTTTTCTTCAAACATCACCTAGTAAATTCTTAACATGTTGGAAATGGTAATGTTACATATAATATTAGAATAATATACTATATGATAATGTATTATAAAAATTTCATAGTGAAAATAGCAAATATATGCATTTTTTTAAAACAAACTTTTTAAAAAACAAGCTATTCTAATTTTTAAATTTTTATAGTTGTGACATACAATTAGGATAGTTCTAGAAATAGTATTATACTTAACACCCATTTTTTTCCTTGTCCTACATTTACCCTTGTAATTTTTTGATCAAACATGATCAAACAGAAAGCCCAAGGCTATTGCTTCTCTGAGATGGTTTTCTGGGAATGACCTTATAATATTTTCAGACACATTTTGCTGCCAACATTTGGTAATATAGTGTAGATAAATGGCTAGGACTTTATTGTAGGGATTAGCCAAAAAATATTGGAAAAAATGTTAAAATTTAGAGGCCCCAGAAATTTAATTCCTTCATTTGTCATGTATATGTATGTTTATGCATATAAGCACACACATATATGGTCACATATGTGACTCCAAGAAAACAAACTTCCAGACATCAAGTACTATAATATATAAATGTACAAACATATATATGCACACATATATGCACACATATGTATATAATTCATTGATTCCTAGGTAAAAAGGTCCTGTATGCATTATATGTTCCTCAAAGTAATCAAAGCCCTGAAATTCTCTATAAATTTAACACTAATAATAACCCACCATTGTTAGTGTTACAGGATATCCACGTTATAAATTTTTCTAGGGTCTGATTTCTGAAGGGCTCCGCATGTTCTTTTGAACATTCTTTAAAGCTCATGGATAGATTGAATGACTGAACAGTATCTTAAAAGTTGATGAGTAAACTAGGAAGAATGTGGTGAAGCAAAGATACTCATCTACTCAACAGTTTCCAAAACCAGTCTTGATTCAGAAAGTTGGAAAGTAGCAGACACACAGACTATTTGGGTATTTCTTCAGGGTGTCATTCAGTAGATAGAAGAAACCAAGGCTAATCTATTGAGTTATTGAAGGCCCCAACATTACATGAAATTTCAAGAAAAAAACTTGGATTAGAACAAACCCTTCAGGCTTAAATTAGGTAACTGTAATAGCCCATTTCCTTCATGGAGTTAGACTACAAGTTCCTTTATAGCTATAACTTTGTCTTCTTAATGGTTATAGCCCTGGCATCCAGGACATAGTAGACATTCAATTCATATCCACTGAATTGATGAATGAATGATTGAAAAAATGCACATGAAAAACTTTTTCAGTTTATCATCACGTTTCAATTACTTTATGATTTTGCCTAGTGAAACATATTCTACTATACAATACAATGTGAGAATAAACTGAATAAAGGTATAATAAAATACAATATTTGTAAATGTTAATCATTAAAGTAAGTCTTTGCCTTAGAGGCAAGTGTGAGTCAAATTTGTTGTATCATTTCACTATGTTATAATTCACAATGCTGTAATGACTGTCAAATGTTTCATTTATTAGGGGTAACACTTTTCTATTTTTCTTAATCTTTCTTCAAATTTATGTTAAAATTAAACAAAGAGTATATTTTTATTCAAAGAAAACTCTGAGTGAATAGAAAACTATTGTGTGAATATTTTGATGAAAGAGAATTAAAAAATCTATGCTTGAATGTTTGTGGCTATGTTAAATGAGCACAAGTTAATTGTGTGCTTAAAATGCATAAATCAAGTAAGCCCACTTGACTGGGACTTACAGATTACATAGTTTTCCTTCTTAGAGGAAAAAAATCTTTATGAGCCACAGTCCAATTATTCAATTTTGCTTCCTAATTATGGAAACTACTCATTTCTTGGCCTCAAGCAGTAGATGATACATCTCTGAAGGGTGATACAAAATCTGTCACCATCTATGGCTCATTTTATTCAATGTAAATATTTTTTGAAAACAAAAATAAATAGTTTAGAAATTCCTGCCTTCAAAGTGGTTGAGATATGCATCGTTCCTGCTATATGAACCCTGGTTCATATCCTTCTTTAGATAAGATTGTGGGGTATGCTTTTCTCCTCTGGGACAGTGAAAAACACAGAAAGACAGCAATTGGAACAAGACTATAGACATGTTTTCTCATAATAAAAGCTGGTGTTTAAGCTATCAATGAAATTAGAATTAAATTGGGCCAATAGCTCATATTTTTAGAACTCTCATTTGAGAAATTGCATCCATTTCTCTCCTCTATGCTACAAAAAGATATTGCAAATAACAAATTGAAATAGAGCTTCTTCCATACCTTCTCAAGTGTCCTCTGAAGGAGCTGAAGATTTAGACTCAAATTAAACTCCTCAAAAAAATGTGTTCTAATGACCTTAAAGACCATAGAAAGGAGTAGGTGGTACATATGGAAAGTTTTCCACGCAATCATGGAATTCTGTACTAAATATAGTTGGTCTTAAAATTATAAACAAGTTTCATAGCAACCATTGCTTATAGGATGTGGAGCTCCCATATGCAATTATTTAATATAACTTTGTGATAATAAAGATTTGAAGAAAAATTTCACTTCAATATTTACCCAGAATAGCTGGCCCTCAAATTTATTTATGGAGTAGCTGTTCTTGCCATTTTTGTTTCTTTTTCCAGTAGTCCTCATGAAAAGTTAGGGGCTTACTAACTAAACTCATGAAAATATATATTGGTATATTTTAAAGACAGTAATCACAAGTGATGAGAATCATACTTTTGTAACTATTTAGACTACTTAAACCCCTGGTGGCTCAGATGGTAAAAAATCTGCCTGCAATGAGGGAGACCCAGGTCTAGTCCCTGGGTTGGAATGATCCCCTGGGGAAGGGAATGGAAATCCACTGCAGTATTCTTGCCTGGAAAATCCCATGGACAGAGGAACCTGGCAAGCCATAATCCAAGGGGTTGCAAAAAGCCAGACATGACTGAGTGACTAACACTTTCACTTTCAGACTACTTAAGTAATATGAATTTGAGAGAAATTGGTGACAGTGAATTTTTCTTTATTGATGGATAATATTGAAAAGAATTGAAAATATTTAAATTTCTAGAATTTTTATCATACTGCATATATTAGTAAAAAACATTATTTTGTGAAAGCAAGAAGGATGGTATTTCAAGAATCATGTTTAATTTGAAACCAGGGATCATTATATAGACAGAAATTTTGAAGTAAAACTATCAATATTTAAAAAATTGGAACTCAGAAATTGATTCCTAACTGGACCTTTTAAAAACCAGTAGAGCCATTTTTCCTTCCAAAAACTGAGATACCACCAAACTAAAGAGAAGACATAGGTAAATACTAGTCTAATAATTGTATTGCCTTATAATGAAGCATTCTACAAACTAGCAATTGAAGATATTTAAGGGCTAGACTGTTAACTTGTCAAGTGACATGTTTTGTAGAGTATTGAGTATAATGACTTATACGAAAATAAGCATCAAATGACTAGGAAAATCTTAAATAAGAGGGTATGTATATGCAAGTTAAATCATGTAGCATAATCCTACCCACTAAATGTTAGTTGAATTGGACTTTTAATGTTTTATCATTAGGAATATTTTAGGTCATTTGAAATCTTATAAAACTGATAGAATGACAATTAGATTTCCTGGATAAAGTTCCCTGGTTATTTCCTTCAACTTTACACTTTAGGCAAAACAAAACTTATTCACTGGTGGGGTATCATGATAATGAGAAAGATAGTTTTATTAACACCAGCTGAATCATACAATAAATGGATCCATTCCAGTCCCTTGTTATTTTTGTGTCCTGCCTTCACTTTATATAAAAAAATTATTACTACTTAACATATTCTGTCTCCTCCCATTAAATTGTATACTCCATGGGAAGAATAACTTCTTCAGATTTGATCATTTCTGAATCCTCAGAACCTGGTATATGGTAGAATTTAAATAAATATTTGTGGAGTGGAATAATTGACATTGACATTCCTATAGATACATTTATGAAGATACATAATCATATATGAGCAGAAAAGACAGTAATATGTATTACTCCCAATGTTTGCCATAGGATTTTTCTCATATTTCTTCATGGAGGTTTATATTTATCAACACATGTGAATGACTTAATAAATTTTTTTTAACAAAGTAACATAGATCTATTCATAGGAAAATCATAGACTAGCTGTGTAAAAACTAGAGTGAGAGATAGAAAAGATGTCTCAAACTAACAGTGTTTTATTTTTGATAGAATTTTGGTTTACTAATATTGATGTATGATCAAAATTATAGGCTGTGTGGCCCCTGGATGTGGGAGCTCTGTAAAGACCAGCAAGATAACTTTAAAACAAAAAACAGAGCCAAGGATTATATTTAGTGTAGGTATTCCATGTGAGGATAAGATATTTGTTTAGATTTGATGAGAGAAATACCTAAAGAGACAGAAGGGTTTGGGATGCTAGGTGGTAAAATTTATTTTAAGTACTTATAATGTACAAAAGACTACTTTCACATTTTAACTTATGCGAACTTTATCATTGACATATAACACTCATTTGTAAATAACCACATACTCTATATTAGTAAATATCTTTCCAATAGATAAATTTCTGGTACTTTTTTGAATGATTATGTTTTCTTTGCCAGTATTTATAATGCCATCAGACAATCTTGTTTGAACTTTGACAATAAGGACTGAAATTCTGTAAATTTAGTTTATGACTGTGACTAAAGTCACATATATACATCTCGCTTCATTTAATAATTAACAGAAATAGAACTTCTGTTACCTCAAAAAATGTTGATTCCTTAGGAATTCCTTTAGAATTGGTTTCACAAAATAGATGCCTTGGCTAATACTAAAGGTGTAGTGATGATTTTACTGTATGGGAGTTTTCAGTCTTTTGAAACTGTTGTTCGTTTAAAGAGCTTTCAAAGTGTCCAGAAAATGCTAAGATAGTCTCCTAAAACATTAAAGTTCAATTACTGTTCTATGAAAGAAGACATTATACTCATTTTTTTCACTAAATTTAACTGATTTTTATATCAAATTAATCAGATATGTTGCTGTCATGAAGATATATCCAAAATTATATACTGAAGGCAGTGATCATTACGGAGGCAGACAGAGAATTCGGTATCTTCTATTGAAGTTGAGCATAAAGATATTCGAAACGGTAATTATCATTTCTTTCCTTTAATTGTCTGAGCACCTACACTGAAAGTGATATTTTTCCTTTAGTTATTTTGACAAATAATTCTTTCATTTTGAACAAAGTTCTTACATAAGCAAATTTGTAAAGCCTTCTATAAACCATGATTCAATTCTAATTTAGCCTTATACATAACTGGGGACAGATGCCAATTTAGAATGGATATCATCATGATGCATCCATTTGATCTGTAATTTTAAAATCCAATGTATAATTAATATAATTGTTCTAGATTTTTGTTTTCTTATGCTGTATAAGTGTCCTAAAGTTCCATGGAACTCAAGCACCCACCCCTTTTGTCAACATACACATTCTATGTTAAAATATCTGTATGATTTCTTTAATTCACAGATTAATGTTGTCATTATTTGTTCAGATACTATTTATACCCAACTTAGAATTTGCATTTCATACATAGCTACTTGGGCATCAATTTCAACCTTCAGAACTGTTAGCAGAAATACAGAGATCTTTGAAAACACTGGAAAACAGCAAAGTGATCAGAGCGTTCTGTGCTGATTTTCAGTATTTGACACAAATTTAGCTGACAGTTACTTTAACTAAATAATAATAATAAAAAAAACTAGAGTAGAAAGTTATTCACCAGGAGGTAAGTGAAGACTACTAGGAATCAGCTAATAACTTGTTCTTACTTTAGACCAAACCTAGGTCAGAAAGGTAAGCATCTAGCTATTATACGGCCAACTTTATATCATTCAAGTCAAGCTTGAAAAAGCAGGTTTCAGATGTTGACTTTTGCTTTCCCCAGATATATGTGATCTTTGGAGGAGAAAAGGACAGCTTTAGGCCCTTGGTGCTGGCATTTTCATGTCTTTCTCAATACCGCAACCATGCTGTGTCCTTTGGAGGTGTTCTTTTACTGGACTGTTCCCCAATGAAACTGGGTCTTGAAGTGTCAATGGTATCAAGCGAGATCATAGGGTACCCCTCTAAATCTGCCTCTGGTTGATGTCAGTGCTGCTAGCCCTGTGGATTCTGGTCATAGCTGCCAACTTTCTCTTTGAAACTTCTTCCTTTTCATTATGTTTAGGTGCCTCTCAAGTCACCGAGCTTTGGTCCAGACTCAAAATCAAATTTCTTTTTTCTCGTCTCTCCCTGACTGATCTCAGAGACATTACAAAGCACATTAAATCTCCAAAGAGAGACAGCACTTAAAAGTGCTATTTCACTTTTGTGTTAACTCACAAAAGTCAGTATCTCTGACTGATCACATATGAAAGAACCCTTAAAAAGGACAGTATCACATTAAAAAAAAAAAATTAAAGCATTTTAAACTGTGCTTTGGGGTCTATCTTCTTTCAGACACTTCAACTTGATACAATGGTGGGGGTAGGTGGGTGGAAACTTGGTCTAAAAAATAATGATTAGCAAATTTGGGAAAGTCTTTGTTTGACTGGATACTTTTTGCTTTGTCAGTACTCCTGCCAGTGTATGAATTTCACCTCTCATTTGACCGATTCAAATTTCTCTACACGAACTTCTGTTTTTGAAAAATTGGTTTATTTTTTTACCCCTTGGATAAAAGTAGTCGTAATAATAACAATGAATGTAGGCAAAGAATTCTGTTTTTATAAATATAAAATTGGGTACTGTTTTAGAAAAGGTATGCCATCTTAAAAAAAGTTAAGAAAGCTAAAACTTAAATGATGGGGAAGATTTTATTAAGGAAAGAAAAATTAACCATGTTTGATAGTCCATGGGTATGATTTCATAGCTGTGATTATGACTTCCTTTGCTCTCAGAGAAAAGGGCATTAACTTTAACATATTTATGAAAAATCTTGGATATCTTGTCAAGTAGGTAGAATAAAGCTCAGAAAAATCAATCTGATCCAAACTTACCCAAATAGTATTTGTTTGTAACACTTATATTGTGAAAATGGAATCTGTGTATCTTTAGCTCTTATAGAATAACATGGAATACCCAAGAAAGGTATGTGATTAATAACTTTTTTATTCTATCGAGGGAAAACTGAGTAATTCTTAGTCTCCTATACCATTAAGAATCTTCAATGGCTGGAAAATCACATGTAGATTTGATATTTATAAAATATTACCTGTGACAAATCTTCCAAACTAGGCATGAAAAATTGAAGAACATTTTATTTGATTTTTAACTTTCAGAGGTGCATGGTGTATGTGTGTATGTGTGTGTAATTTTTATTTTCTGGCCTTTGTGAAGGTGAGCATACTTCAAAATAGAGGAAATGTGGAGACTAGATTTTGGAGTAACTGGTACATTTATGTGGGAAAACACTGCTAAAGTATTATTGCTTCACAACTAAGATTGTACTAAGTATCATCTTCCACAAGGAAAAGGTAAACCGTAGCTATGAAATAGTCTTTCTTCAATAGTTTTCGTAACTGGTATCAAACTGATTTTTTTTTCTTCCCTTGAGTGTTAAGCAACTGCTGGAAACCTTTATACTTTAAATCTTGAGGCAAGATGCATATAAATATTTTTATCATACAGAGCAAGTAACTTTTAAACTTTTTATGCTACTGGATGTAATATATATTATATGTGAGTCTAAGAACACTCATGGAGCTTACTACACTTTTATATATTTATACAGTGTGAGGGTTTAATTCATGATTCAGTTTGCTCCAAATCAGAGTAGTTGACATTTTGATTTTCATATATTAAAACTTTCTAAATTCCAAGGGTACACCTCATTGATGGGCTTTCCAAATTTTTAGATAAGGTAAATTCAGTATCAAAATCTATCTATATTCTTCTTTTTTTAAAAAAATATATTTGACAGAGAAAATAACAGGGCACAAATATTAGTATGTAATGTTATAGATCAATTATAGTATCAGTGCCCACTAAATAAATAGTTAACCTCATTGGATAACTAATTTATACAGCTTGTAAGTGGAAAAAATTGTTTACATAGTATACTATTTAAAACATATGGAGCTTACCTTTATGCTGACCATAATGTGGGAAAAGAAATAAATAGCTCTAAAGTTATACAATTCAAAACTGGAAGACTGTGTTAAGACTTCAATCTGAAAGATTCATGAAATAAAATGTAGTTTTAGAGAGGATTGTCCTCTTGGTTATTTAAAAAAAAGAATATAATATCTTACATATAAGTCTTCTTGAATTAAATGTTTCATAAAATAAGTATTTAATTTTTGAAAAAGTAATACTTGCCTTTTTTGTCCTCTTGGTTATTTTAAAAAAAACAGTATATCTTACATATAAGTCTTCTTGAATTAAATGTTTCATAAAATAAGGATTTTAAGTTTTGAAAAAGTAATAGTTACTCTTTTTCATAAGCTCAGATGTAATGTGAGCTTATGTTTTTAGCAAAATAGCTATTCTCACCAAAACGTACTTTGAAAGAGATAACATTTTTTGAGCAATTGTTACTTGACAGAAACTGTTTATACACTGACAAGTATCAACTTATTTAATACTCACAATGATTCTGTGTGGTAAATACCATAGGAGATCATTTTGAAAATAAAGAAATTGGAGTATAAATGTGTAAAAAAAATTCACAATTACACAACTCACATAGGTTGCATTCAGAACTTAGGCCCTTAACCAATGATCTCTGTGTGTATGTGTGTGTGTCTTAGTTGCTCAGTCGTGTCCAACTCTTTGTGAACTTTTGGACTGTAGCCTGTCAGGTTTCTCTATCCATTCAATTTTCCAGTCAAGAATACTGGAGTGGGCTGCCATTTCCTTCTCCAGGGGATCTTCCCAACCCAGGGATCGGACCTAGGTCTCCTGCAATACTGGCAGATTCTTTACTGCCTGAGCCACCAAGAAAGCCCCAACCAATAATCTATATTGCCTATCAAATGTTTCCAGAAACTCTCCTATCTGTCCTGGGTGTCTATTTCCTTTAGTTTGCATTGCTTCTCCAGAGAATAAGTATTGAGATGAACTTGAAAAACTTAGTTTATCATCTGGGATTTCTATTATATTTTCTAAACAAGATACAGGCAAATGAAAACTGATTTTATAATTTGTTTTGTAGTTTATTTCATCAAGATTTTTGCTCCTAGGTTGACATTAATTTAAACAACTGAATTAGAGGCAAACATACCCTAGAAAGAAAAGAAAGATTGGCAGCACACACTTCGTGACTCTGTGTATCTGTTCCCCAGGAAGTTTTTTAAAGTATTTTTTTTTTTTAACATATCCCTGGAAAACATATTTGGAGAAGGAAATGGCAACCCACTCCAGCGTTCTTGCCTGGAGAATCCTAGGGACAGGGGAGCCTGGTGGGCTGCTGTCTATGGGGTCACACAGAGTCGGACACGACTGAAGTGACTTAGCAGTAGCAGTAGCAGGAAAACATATTAGAAAATATTTTAGTTGGGAAGCTATGACAAAATATATGAAATACTGGGGTGATCAACTGAAATTTTAACTCTTTAATATTTAAACTCTTAAATAATCCAGATGGCACAGTGGTAACAAATCTGCCTGGCAATGCAAGAGACACGAGGGACATGGGTTCGATCCCTGGGTTGGGAAGAGCCCCTGGAGAAGGAAATGGCAGCCACTGCAGTATTCTTGCCTGGAAAATTGTGTGGACAGAGGAGCCTGGCGGGCTACAGTCCGTGTGCTCACAAAGAGTCAGACACAACTGAACAAATGAGCACGCATGCTCTTAATATTTATTGTCATATAAGCATAGTGTTATTATGCTCTATAAATAAAGAGGGGAAAAGCATTATTTTATTATTTCAGTTTAGAAGTGTACAAAGGAAGATGTTAGTCTTCACTAGAACTAAAGATGAATATCAACTCTAGTGGGGGAAGAAGTGCTGAAATGAACAAAAGTTTTTCATCAGGTAGTGTATTAAGTTTTATGCAATAAACTAATTAAAAAAAAAAAAAAGCAATTTACACAGATGCCCCGTCAAACACTACAGGGGAAGCGCAGATGGGGCACTATCAAGTAGCATAATGCTCTAGTACTCATTTATAAAATCTGCATAATTCTTCCAAACATCTGAAGCCCTGTAAAGAAACACATGCTAAATTAAAAAATATATATTGCTCTAAATTCAAACACTCTTTTACAGGCTGTAATATATTTGAGTGGGTGAAGTGCTATTTGTGGGTAGTATTTGCCTCACATTTAGTAAAGTTTAGAAATGGAAACAAATGTATGCATACAGGGAATTCCCTTGAATAAGCCATGTATGTGCCCAAATATTCTGATGTACACTGTATTTCCAGTCGATTGCTATTACTAACTGGATAAACATAGGATATCTTGAGTAGTTGAACAATTCACTTGGTTAAAGAGGAGTGCAAAATCCTGAAAACTTTATCTATACGGTAGGAGAGATTTATTTTCTCCTTTTAAATTATTTTGTTTTCAAGCTTCAAAAGCCTCATTTTATTTAATTCATACTGATGTTACTTGTGTTATAATGTTTTTTTTGGCCTGATGTGGGAAGCAAAAGTACCTAAATTTAATAATCACTACTAACTGCATGAATGCATTTTCCTCTAATGATATTAGTGGGCAAATTTATATTGTTTTGCTTTTTTGCTTATCTTTTAAAGATCTATATTTGAAAATGACTCTAGTGCCCTGAGCTGTGTATAGAAGAAACATTAACTAAATGCTTGACTCCTCTTTCTCTGACTTATGCCTTATCATCTTTCCTGCCAAGATTCTTGATATTCCTCTATGATTTTATTCCTTTGCTTTTTTTGTTTGTTTGTTTTCTTAGTGGTATAAGTCAACACAAAGAAAGAAAGAAGTGAAGTTAAGGGTGAGGGTTGGGGGCTAGGAATGAAAAGCCTCCTTGAGCATTGTTTTACTTTTACCCAATCTCTCCGCTACCTATATTTAAGATATACTATATGCAATCTCATTGCCTTTGACTTTATTGGTTTCGTTTTCATATGGGTTGAAATAATTAATACAGAGCCATTGAGTGATGCGAATGTACTCTTCATTGTTGAACATGCTAAATAATTTAAACGCACAGAGGACTCTCTAGTGCCTGGTGGGGGAGGTAAAACCATATCCATTTGGAGGGGGCAGGGGGTTGAGGGTCTTTGCTTTTTTGTTTCTATTGAATGCTTTTCGGCTGTACAGCTGGAAAGGGCATTCCTATAGGACTTTAAAGGCAAAGTAGAAAAATGACATAAAAGCCTTGCTTGGATTTGATTGATGCACTCTCATATTTGAAGTTCACTCAGAGCTTTGTGCTAGAAGGCCTGGGTCACTCTATCCAGCACTCTAATGAGACTGTGTGTGAACACTTCCAGCTTTGTAGGCCTTGCTTTAATCAGAGATTGGAAAACACTCCTGACTGATAGGCTCCAGAATCAGATCTAAACAGAAAATAACATGCTCGATTTGGCCTCTGAAGGTGGGTTGAGCAAATCTTTGTGATATATTGGAGCATTTGCTGAGTGCAAGTGCACGTGGGGTGGTTCCTATTTCTGTCGGCAAATACAAATTTTTCACTCAGCAGGCGTAATCAGAGCTAACTCGAGAGGAGAAATAACAAAAACTCAACAGCCCTTAGCAACTCAGCATGGCATAGAGGGATTTAAGACTTTAGCATTTTATCTCCATCAGTATGAAAATGTATGAGGAAATCTGAACTTTGAAAGTGCAAATAAACACATTTAACACATTGCAAGCCACCTATTTTACTGGGTCTTTTGGGTACTTTCAATTCTTCTTCTTCTTTTTTTTTTTTTAATCAATTCTTTATCAATTTCACTTTAGATTTTCAAATTTCATAAAACGTGTTTCCTCTTCTGCACCATTTAACTAACTGACTCATATGGATGAGCAAAGAATAATGCAAGTAGCACCTCCCAATGGGTTACTAATACAAAATGAGATTCTGAATTCTAAAATTTTGTGCTGAATAGCAAAAGATAGTGTCATTCACTGATGGGAAACATTCTCCTCAGGCTTCATGAGAACTACTAGAAATCCCCAACAACCACCATATATGGACACCTGAGTCAGAGATCCTCTTGGGATTCACTTACTGAACTTTCTTATAAATAATGCAGTCGTGAAAATAATCCATAAAGGTTAAGTGGCATAGAGTGTTATTTTCACAAGCTGCATGAAGCATGCATACTCACTGCTTTGTTTACACAATTTTGATATTCCTAACTTCCTTGTTTATTAAATGTAATTTCCTAGAAGCAGTACAATATCAAAACCTATGATTAATATTGAACCTCATGTCCCTTTATCATTATGTCCAAATAATGACATCCTTCTTAGAGCACTATATACTGATATTGTTCGAGCATCTATGGTGCTAAAGTTCTATTAGTAAGGTAACCACATATTTTGTCATTCAAATTTATACATTTTCAGAATGAAAGAGAACTATTATTAGTAAGGCCAGAGAACAGACATACTGTGGATTGTGCCAGGAAAACCAGAACATATGGTATCCTGCCTGTAGGAAAGTAAAAGTGAAGTTGCTCAGTTGTGTCCAACTCTTTGAGACTCCATGGACTGTAGCCCACCAGGCTCCTCCATCCATGGATTTTTCCAGGCAAGAGTACTGGAGTGGGTTGCCATTTTCTTCTCCAGGGGATCTTCCTGACCCCAGGATCAAACCCAGGTCTCCCACATTGCAGGCAGACGCTTTACCGTCTGAGCCACCAGGGAAGATTTTGTTAAATAACATGGAAATCTTAACAAATCTTGGAATGGCAGCTTCTCCATACCATAAATTTTACCTAGCATTTTTTGCATGGCTGGTAGTCTCAGTCAACTTGATTTTTAACAACAGGCTAAATATGTTTGATGTTTTATAGATTTTTTTTTTTAGCAATTACAATTTTAGATGTACTTGGGTTTGAGAATATTAAAGAAATATTATGAGCTGGCAAATATATGCAGCACCTTTTTTCTCTTAATATTTGGCTTGACCCCTGGAAGGAGTCCTAGAAGGACTACTGGAAGGACTAGAGAGATATACGTAGTTAAAGGGATAAGGGCACTGAAATTATTTTCTTCATCAGAAGAGAAGGCATTAGACATCCAAATCAAAGGTAGGAAATTAACAGAATTCCACACTCCACATCTTGACTCATGCCCTAACCCCGTCTCATGTACTTTCTTCCTTAATCACTGGGGATGTTTACTATGGAAAAAAAAAATCTGCCAGATCACAGGATTACACTTTTAAAAAAACTAGGGATGCACTCCTGTCAAAACTATAAGTTCTGCGATCAATTATTCTAGGTAAATTTCTACTTTTGCTATTGTCTAGATATTCTCAAGTTTTCCTCGGTCTGTTTTTCAGAATGCAGGTGAATTATTTGGTGCAAATTAGATTCCTCTCTTTGTCTCTCTCTTTCTGCAGCAATGCTTAAAACTAATAATCCTGAAATGAGGGAATCTAATAAGCCAGCTAATCCTTTTGACTTTTATATTAAATAACTTGCATATATGTTTGCATATATCTCATAAAATAATAGTTTATTGAGTGAGTAAGGAAATAGGACTAAATTAAAAGGTGTAATGCAAACATTTCCATATATACCTATATGAATAATTATACAAGCACAAATGTGTAAATATTTGTTTCTAAAGTGCTTTTGATTCAATACTGCCATTTTTTTAAGGTTGGAAGAAGGATTATTCATTATCAAGTATTTTCTCTGTGGTTCATCAGTTGGCAAGTATTTATGATTCTAAGTATGCCACAATTGTTCTTATTTTGGGGACTTCTTTGCTTTATATAATTTAATGAAAAATAGATGTAATTCTCTTTTAACTCAGAAATTTCTAGTAAAACTGAAGTGGTTACAAAAAAATCATATTCTCACTAAAGTAAGCAAATTTGATTGCATGTCAAAATATTATCCTGGTGTTTAAGATTATGGAGAATATATAGGTGAATAAACTTGTTTATGCCATGTGCTTCCTTATGGTATCATCTCAGCATATTTGGGGTTATAGTCAGTTGGCTCATATGAGCACATTAAATGTAGCAGTGAGATCATTTGGTATAATTAATATATTGTTTATAACCTTGATTACTTTTTTTCCTTTCTATCACATCTAATCCAAGACAAACCTCTGTCCACTCTACCTTCTAACTAGCTGCCAGACAGGGCTGCTTTTCTCTGTAATTCCTGTCACTGATTTAGGTTAGACCACAGTTATCCTTCCCACAGAATAGAATTGTTTGCCTATAATTTTGTTGCTTTTCAGTCCATTTTCCACATTGTGAGGGCAAGCTTTCTAAAATGCAAATCCTTGATCATTCCCCTGCTTGCAAGTGTTTGACAGCTCTCCATTACTCCCAGGTAAAGGTGGGCTCATTCGTAGCTAACAAATTTGTTAATCTACCATTCTCCCATCATTCCCTCCCTTGCACTCTCTTGTTCATTTTCCCTAAGTATTCCTTTCAACCCCACCCTCTTTCCTTCTATAATTATTTAATTATTTTCATCCATTCAGGACTGTTTTGGCACTTCCCTTCAAAATCTTTTTTGATTTCTGAAATCTGGATAAGTTGTTCTTCCTAGTGAAAGTGAAAGTCTCTCATTCGTGTCTGACTCTTTGCAACCTCATGGACTATACAGTCCATGGAATTCTCCAGGCCAGGATACTGGAGTGGGAAGCCATTCCTTTCTTCATGGGATCTTCTCAATCCAGGGATCAAGCCCAGGTCTCCGTCATTGCAGGTGGATTCTTTACCAGCTGAGCCACCAGGGAAGCCCAAGAATACTGGAGTACCAATAATAGCCTACTCTTGCTTTATCATACTTGTCCATTTACTTATCTGAAACCCTATTATATTGTAAGCTTCATAATAGTGCTTGTCTTTCTTGTCTGGTTTATAGTAAGTCAGAGTTAAATATATTGTGTGGTATATCAGTATGTTTTTGTTTGCTGAGTCAATGGATTGGTTAATCAAAACATGAGCCTCTGTGAGAACAACCTAATATTAAAGACATATACATTCCTATCTTGTTAACTACATTTTCTAACACAGTTCTATGTAGATATCTGGTTTCAATTATATGAAGTACTTAAAAATTTCATCATTTGATTTCAAATCTTTTACAATTGGTTTTTGTTATTTTCCACCTTTGTAAGTATATTCTTACCTCTTTTTCTTTCTTTCTCTCATTCTGGTCCTGTCTATGTTTCAAAGTAAAATATATCATCAGTAGGACACAGAACAAACAGAATGTTATTTTCATGAAATGTTGAAAATGAATGATAAAACCCTTGAAGGAAGAATGTAGACATGGATTTCCATGCTATATTGCTAGTCATTAGCAGAGACATTTACACTGATGCATTCTTCTAAGTAAGGAAAACATCAAACTTCATGAAAGGTTATTGATTCTTCACTGTCAAGTGAATATAATATGTAACTATTAATTTTCTATTAAACTATTTTTAAAATCAGGTATCATACTGTATCTTCTCCCACTTATACTTCTAGGTCTGAATCTTATTTTATGTGTCTGAATCATATTTAGACATATACTGATAATTTAGTTGTAACATCTTCCTCCCTGCAATTGTGACACAATAAAGTTAAAAGAAGAATACATTTAATATATAATAAAAAATGAAACTCACAAAATGAATATACATATCACATGTGATTTTTTATTTTAATCATTTTCAAATTCCTAAAATACAAAATGGAAATGGAAGAAATAAAACAAGAATAAATTTACTTGACTTATAAAACTTAAAGTTAGAATTAGAGTAAGTTTAAGTCAATTTGGGAAAATTTTTGAAAATCCAAGATTTACAGGAATTAAGTCACCTGAAACATAAAACAAATATTGGAAAATACACTTGATTGGAAAGATCAAGCACCAAACAAATCAAGGGACTTGAGACGGGTCTTGTTTATGTTGGATATAGTTTCCAAGCGTATCATGTTTACTCGCAGTCTCAATGCCCTTTATATCAGCGTCCAGGTGCTAGTGGTGCCTTGGCTGGTGCTGGTGCCAGTGCAGGAGACGTAAGAGATATGGGTTCGATCCCTGGGTTTGGAAGATCCCTGGAGTAGGAAATGGCAACCCACTCCAGTATTCTTTCTTGGAAAATCCCAAGCACAGAGAATACTCTGGAGGGATATAGTCCATAGGGTTGCAAACAGTCGGACACCACTGAAGCAACTGAGCACTGAACACCTACTTTTTTATTTGACTTGAGGGATTAAAGTATTTTGGTAAAGCTTAATTAATACTCCCAAGGGATTTAGAAGCAATTTTTTTTTTTAACATGACAATTTTTTTTTTCTTTGATGGGACCACAAATGGTTAACTAAACATCTCTTCTGAGTAACCAGAATGGTTCTAGTCCTGACAGTACAAGGGAAAATCTGCATTTTTGTAGCCAGTTCATGGTCCCATCCCAATTGCCTGACTCCAAAGCTGCAAACTCTGAGCTCTGGGAAAGTGTGACCACTGTGTTGTCACGCTCAAAATTTGTACTGTTGCCTATGGCCAGACCAGAAACCTCAAGATAGAATTTTACTGGGTAGCCCAATAGTTGGCTTTTGTAATATGAAACTGTAGAAACTTACAATTACTATATTTAATCCATATTCCCTCTGCTCTATTATTTAAGTTTATAAATAAAAATGTTTAAGTAACAATTGCTATCCAGACCTGTGGGAGATGCCTCTTAGCCTTAAACAAACCTCTGGGGAATAACACTACTGGAATCAGAAGAGAAATTAAAAAATCTAGTCACCCAGTTCTAGGAAATCCCTTGGAAAGCAAAAAATATATCCACATTTTAATATACCAGGGAAAATAATCTTATTAAAAAACATTCCTCTGTTTGTATAATTTTAGGAAAATTTAGTAATTTTAGGAAAAGTCAAATTTTGATCAGTTACATCATCCTTCTATAGTTTATTCACTAAAATCAAGTGTTTCTTTCTACTTCACTTATAGTTGTCAAAGTCTGACACAATGAAAAACATTCCAGAAGTGTTTTTTGAAGTGTTTCATATTTCTTTTAGTTTTTTGTAAATAAATAATATTCTTATGTATTAATAAGTACATAGTTGGGAAATGTCTCCAGCTATTTCAGTTTTAAACTAAAAGTTCAAGGGGTTTTCAAGGGTGACTAATTGTGATTGAACTATCCCCGTTTTTTTTTTTTTTTTTAAAGTTTGATTCTTCAGTAAATGATATAAACATCATATCAGAGATTGCTCATGTGGGTTAATGAAATAGTTTATTATAAACAGAACTTGCTCTTTGGTTGTAAAGAAGCAGAGTTGAGATCAGAGAAAATTAATTTTGTTTTTCAATACTTTGGTTAATCCCCTTTTATTGCTTTTTTTTCATTTTGGAAAATGCAGTTTGTTCTTTTAAATCAATAAGACTTATCTACTGTTTTGTAATGTAATACATAAAAAATAAGCTAATAACAAGTGAGAGGGCTGCTTATATTTTTTTAACTAAAATTCTACTAAATATGTCTACTAAAATAGTCTACATGCTAGCAAGATACATTTTAAGATTTGTTAAGCTCAGGCAAATTGTGGAAAGCAAACAGATTATGGTTATGGAGGATAAAGATATATGAATTAAAATAGAATTTATAATCATTAAACTAGAGAGAAGAGAAACTGAAATAAGTCCTTTTCTTTTCAAAGAAAATAATCTGTGTTTTTTTAAATCAGAGAAAAAAAATACAAAGGTCTAACTACCATGTAAATTCATTTTAAATGTCATGTCTTATTAGAACCTAATAATCAGAATGCCTATTTCCCTTTTTTGCTTGAGCCATCAAATTTGTCAAAATTTTATGATAATTCATTCCATCATTCCTTAGACATTTAAATGACAGACTGTAGTAGTAAAGGGAGGAAAGTCTCTGTAATCCTACTTCTCTTGTTAAAACTGCCTCCAGAGGGGTCTTTAAAATATTCCATATCATGGCAAGAGCAGCTACTGAACTTCTCAAGTCTGCTTATGATTCCCTGCCTTTTTGGAAAATGGCAATAAGTTGGCCACCTACCATTCTTGACCTTTTGACTTCCTAGCCATGGCTGACCAAGTCCTAGTCTGACTTGTGGAAGCTCTAATGTCAGTCTCATCCTCTCCCATAGAGTCTGAAGCTGTCTCCTGAACGCGTAAGCTCCCCCTCTAGTGTTCGCTGCTTATCAAATTATTCCTCTAACAAATAAGACAGAGAACTGCCAGATTTTTGGCTCCTCATACAAGGACATAGCTTGGAGTAACATTTTATGAATGTTTGTAATGGCACAAAGAGGAATATGTAAGTATAAATTCTACATTAAAAAAAAAAAAAAAGTTCTTTCCTTTTGAGCATCTGGAAAGCATCCTAGCTGTTTGGCTATGGAATTCTAGAAAATGCTGATTGTGCTGCCTTGCAGGGGAATGCATTGCTGAGGAGGATGAGCTTGGATGCTGTAAGATGACCTGGTTAAAAAAAAATCATCCTTTGTGTTGGAAATTTGAAGCCTGGTTATAAATAAGTGACTTTCTATTGAAAACTGACACCGAGGAACTCCTTATTTTTGCAGACTAATTACCAATCACGATTGAGTAGTATGGACAGTTAGAGGCCTCAGGATTTTATTTTTCCAAGAATTTTGAGAAAGACCAGTAAAGAATTAAATCCTCTCTGTTGGCCATTACAAGGAACCTGGGTAAATAAGGTCCTAAATACTAAAAGGCTTAACCTCCCTATAGCTGACACAGAACTACAGAAAAAAAGTACAATGGATATTGGTGATAGTTTTAAAGAGTGTTGGGCTCAAAGGTTAAAAGTTCAGCCACTTTGTTAAAAGTAGTGTTGAAGCTTCAGTGAGACATAATCCAGAATTTATCATGCAGTGAAGCTAAGAGAAAGGAAAAACAAAGAAAGATCAAGCAAAAGAAGGAAAAAAGTAAAAAATAAAAATCTGAAAAAGTCCTGGGAGGCAAAAGCTCCAGTTGGGCACCAAACTGAAATCTACAAGGCTATGATATTTTAACTATAGTACATAATTTTTTAAACTAAAACAAACAACAACAACAACAAAAACCCCAGAAAACATGCACAACATTTTTCAAAGAAGGCAAAAGGAGTTTTACTATTTAAGTGATTGCATCAAAATTTGTTTCAAAGGATGGAATATGTCTTAGAATAGGTTATATAATTTATTTAAGATTCAGATGGGAAATAATATGACCACATTAAATTAGCTTTGGCTTTAATCTTCTGAATTTAGGGTAATTATTTAAGTCCTCAGCCAACATTTTTCTTTATATCAGTGATTCTATAAACATGGTTAGCTAATTTTATTCTTGTGTTATAAATTAATATATATTTCTTAATAACAATCCTAAAACTTTTAAAAATGATAAATAAAAAGGGTAATCTCCTATACTCAAGGGAGAAACTTCCTTTTAAAGTGTTTTGTTTTATATTATTTCATAATAAAAATGATCACTAGTATCATCATTATCACTAAGCAGATATCAAGTCCCTACGATTTATATAAATAATACATTCTGTAAGAACCCAAATTACATTTTCTTTTTGTGTTGAATTACTCTATTTTGGTTTAATAAAGATGTTAAAATATCTTCTAAAGTAAACCATTCCTTAAAAATATTCCTTATTTTGTTGCTATTGTTTTGGTCTCTACTTGGTCATTTAAAACTAGGTTGCTTAATACAACAAAAGAAGAATAATGCCTTCAAGCCCTGCAATGTTAGACCATCTCAATGTTTTCCTCTTTCCAATTTTCCCAGTTCTGTTTTATGAAATCCTACTTTAGCGCTCTCTTTTAAAGCTGACTTAAGGGCCTTAAAAAGATCATCATTCATGAACTGGTGGGGTCAGGTGACAAGGGCCTGTCTTTGATGCACAGGAGGCCCTTTGAAGGTTTAAAGGACTAATATCGTTCATAGGTCCATTCAGTATTGAACTTCTTGGATGAGACTGACAACAAATAGGATGATCATTTCCACTGAGCGGAGAGTTTTGCAAGGTGGACAACTCTGCTCTGAACTGGACTGAGATCACACGCACTTCTCTCTGAGCAGTTGTTTGATAGGAGTATCCCTTCGTCTCATGTCTCATGCTAGGTTGCTTTATGAGACACACAGCGTGAATTCAAGGCCAGGACAAATATAAATACCACTTCCTGAGTTTTTTTTTTTTTTTTTTAGATGGTGCTCTGAGCCATTGGCTCAGGCAAACTTGAAACCATCAATAAAATTCCAGAGTAAAAAGAATGCCACGCATAAGAGTAAAACTGAACTTTATGAAATTTTCACAATTCAAGTCTCTAGTTGTACAAAATCTACATCAAAATTTCTAGCATGAAGGAGGCCATGAGTTATATCAACTTGACTAATTTAATTGCTAAAGATTATGCAGCTTTGCAAAGGACAAATGAAGGGGCTTGTATCCATCAAAGTGATTACAGGAAAATAAACACACAGAAAAATAAGACAACAACAAAAATAAAAGCCCAAAATAAATTTAACTACACAGAACCCGCGGGCCCTTGTAATTAAGGGTGATTTATAATGGGATTATAAAATACAGGAACCATAAGGGATTTTAGAGATGACCTCATCTATTTTTCTCATTTGCCAACTCTCAGGCCCAGGAAAATGTAGAAAACTAAGTTGCTTATATACTATCCTGTGGCTACAAAGTGGAGAACAAAGGCTGGGCTCTTCATCTCTGGGTTTCAATTGCAGTTGCTCTGTTCACCAAGTGAGCTTCAGCCATGCCCTGAAGGTAGGTAGGGAGGCTTTTACTGAAACAGAAAGAGACATTTTTGAAAAGTTTGGAATAGATGTGACTTATTCAAGGAGATAGTAAACAGAGAAGAAAGAAGTTGAATGTTTGATCAGGGTATAAAAGGTGCTTTTTACATTCTTTAGACTCATGATCTTTACTGAAAGAATTAGTAAGATATAATTTTTTGCTGAAACCAGTAATTAAGGAACAAATGATGGCTGACTGAAGACCATATACTTCTTTTTACTGAATATATTGGAAAAGTTTATCAGGATGTTTACTTTCTTAGTAGTTCTCTGTAATAAATGTATAGTTGTAGGTCTTAACAAATGCATAAACGTGATTCTTATGGATTACAGTGAAAACTTTGATCAAGTTTATTTTCAGAAGAAATTAAATATTTGTTCATTAGTTAATTAACAGCAATTTCAATGGTGAGGAGACAAGAGTAAACTGTTCAATGGCTTTTAAACAAAAATAGAAAATTAAAAAGAGAGAAAAAAAGGTGGAAGTTTTGAAAACAATGAAAAAAGTCTAGATTTAGTTAAATGAAGATGGTCATAAGAAGTATAGAATGATACCTTTCAGAGTTAGAAGTCAGTAAGGAAATAAATGTTTATTTGTAGGGAGGAGTGGCTAAAAAATGTGGTTTAATGTTCTCATTGTGCTGCTGAACTAACATGAATTAAATGAACTACATGAAGTAAATAAGAAACAGAAGTATTATTGGCATTTACATTTAAAACATGACTCATGTATTACAGGTTGTTCTTTAGTATGAGAACAAAGAACACGTACATTAAACATGAGTCAGATTGCCCAGAATCAAATTTAATTAGTGGAAGTAGCTAGTCCACCTGGTAAATAAGTCATTGTGGACATGTTAGAACTTGATTATTTTGATCATCCTATAAAACTTCGATTGTTTTTAAGAACTCGATTTATTAACTATCTCCATCTGGAGGAGCTCTCTGATACTCCTGTTCTCTATGGCTCCCTTCTTCCTTGCTTTGCTATAATTCTGCGGTGTATTTACTTTTCTGCACTCTGCCTCCATTGTTGATTTTTTCATCTTACTCAGTGAAAAAATACCCAAGAGCTGTGAATATATCTCTCCTTTCTGCATTTACAGTGCTCTGTTCTCAGTGTCTGGCACATAGTACACACTCGATAGAAAACAGTTTCACAAATGAAATTGTTGATTAAGGATGAGAGAAAATGAAAGAATGAAAGGAAACTTTAGCTTCAAGTCGGCATTCTATAGACTACTCATTATTTTGTGGATATAGCAGCAAGGTTTCTGTGAGAATAAACATTTTTTTTTTCCAAGGTGAAGGGTCATATTGCAAACAAGAGCCACACCGTGGCAATTGTGACTCAATGTCAACTCTAAAATTATACAATAATTGTAAAACTACTTTGCTTTAGAATGTTAAAATTATATCTCCTTTAACAAGTGTCTCTCCAAATGCTACATGATAATAACTCAAGCACATTAATCTCATCATAGTTTCAGTACTATATTATCCAACTCATGCCATCTATTCAGTGAGTATTTAAGGATGCTCTAGCAGAATAGTAGCAATTACACTTTCTTCTCCTTGTGAAGTTTACATACAAGGATAAGAGGCAGTTGATAAACAATCAATATGGCAAAAGTGCAATGGAAGGAAAGAATAACAGAATATAGGATTTATGGCAGAAAGTGAAGAGGAACTAAGAAGCCTCTTGATGAAGGTGAAAGTGGAGAGTGAAAAAGTTGGCTTAAAACTCAACATTCAGAAAACGAAGATCATGACATCTGGTCCCATCACTTCATGGGAAATAGATGGGGAAACAGTGGAAACAGTGTCAGACTTTATTTTTCTGGGCTCCAAAATCACTGCAGATAGTGATTGCAGCCATGAAATTAAAAGACGCTTACTCCTTGGAAGAAAAGTTATGACCAACCTAGATAGCATATTTCAAAAGCAGAGACATTACTTTGCCAACAAAGGTCCGTCTAGTCAAGGCTATGGTTTTTCCTGTGGTCACGTATGGATGTGAGAGTTGGAGTGTGAAGAAGGCTGTGCACCAAAGAATTGATGTTTTTGAACCGTGGTGTTGGAGAAGACTCTTGAGAATCCCTTGGACTGCAAGGGGATCCAACCAGTCCATCTTAAAGGAGATCAGCCCTGGGATTTCTTTGGAAGGAATGATGCTAAAGCTGAAACTCCTGTACTTTGAGCACCTCATGTGAGGAGTTGACTCATTGGAAAAGACTCTGATGCTGGGAGGGACTGGGGGCAGGAGGAGAAGGGGACGACAGAGGATGAGATGGCTGGATGGCATCACTGACTCGATGGACGTGAGTCTGAGTGAACTCCGGGAGTTGGTGATGGACAGGGAGGCCTGGTGTGCTGCGATTCATGGGGTCGCAAAGTGTCGGACACGATTGAGCAACTGAACTGAACTGAACTGAATGCTAAAAAAGTCTGTGTGTTTTATATATAGGTTAGGCTGTGCTTGCAGGTCACCAAGGCTCTGCCTTTGTGGTGTAACAGTGTATGCAATTGTTCTTCCTTAACTTTTTCTAGAGATTCAGACCAAGGATATCATGGTTGAAGGTTGAATTTTCATTGTTTTCATATCTAAACTGAATGCTCCCCACATTGTAATGATGTAAGTATCCTGTTGTTGATTATCTTCTAGACATATTCAGCCCAACTTAGTTTGTAGCAGAATTGCTACTTTAATAAAATTTAAGAGATATTGGGGGAAATGCCCAGGGTATACTATAAAATATAACTCTTTGAGAAACAATAGGTAAAACTGAAGAAAATAGAAAAGGAGGCCCCCAGAAATCATTAGGAAAAGTAGAGCCAATGATCTGTTGTAAAACTTATACCTTCAGCAAGGCATAACGTAAATTGGACAATAATTCAAACAATATTATGTGCGCATGTGTACAAATTGACCTAATGGAAGGAGTAAAAAGTGATACCAGTTGAAAATAAGTCATTCTACTTCCAGTAAATTTTATAAACCTTTGACTGGAAATATGGTAGATGGCATTTAAGTAGGAATAAAAAGAAAGAGAACCAGCCATGACATGATTACAGAGGCATAGTGTTTCGAGATGAAATAGATCTTAGAAGGACATGTATATAAACTCTTTAACTTTACCATTGAAACTGAATTGAGGGAACTATTAACTGCAGACTGTCTTGAAAGAGAGGAGGTCAATAATTCTACACACTATAGATATTAACATAAGCTCAGCTCCTTTGCTGACTTCTCTTATACTTGTGATCACATTTTATGAATGCGAACTTCTTGATAGTAGGCGCCATCTCTCACATACCACTGAAATCCTGTTGCTTAGAACAGAGCCTGGTATAATGGTTCTATTATAACTGCTTGATCACTGCCTTGCTTGTTGAGTAGATAAGCAAATGAATGATGAATAACTATACGACTGACTTTCCGCAAACTATGATAAATCAAAAAGCCAAATAACAGAGCATCTGATAAAACTTGGCTTAATTTTGGAAACTTTTCTCTCTCAGATTTTTAAGAAATAATGAAAAGAATTGCCAGTACAATCTTAATTCCAAATAAAATAGAGTCAAAATTACTGAGAGCACAAAGCATGTACCAAACCACTTTCGTGTAGTAGATTGATTCCCATGGCAACCTCCTGAGATATGTATTATCCTCAATGAAAAAAAAGGAATAACCAGGTCTAGGGAAATTATTTAAATTGCCTAAGTAACACAGCTGGTAAGCAGCAGAACTGGATTTGAAGGCAACTCTGGATGCCCGCACAGCAAGTGCCCACTGCCTTTCTGTTCTTCCAGTCTCCTTTCAGTGAAATAAGACTTGAAGAAGTGGTGTTTAAAAACCTATGAGGGTGCAATCTCAGCTTAGAACTTACAACAACTATGGGTAGGTACACTGAATATAATTTAACCTATACCCTAAACTTTAGGAAAACTGTTTGGGAAGGGAAGGCCTGATTCTATGGTCATCCATTTTAAAATGGAAGATGGCTCCAGTGTTATAAAAAAAAACTCTGAGACATGAAATTAACAGTAAAATCTCTTAACCACCTTCTTCTAAGTCCAGGCTTTGTCACTTCCTAGTGTATGATCTTGGGAACTTCTCTGCTTCTCATTTTCCTGATGTGTAAAACAGTAATGGCAGGAATACGTTTCTTTATAAAGTCGGAGAACTACACGAAAATTGCAAATAAAAATGTTTAGAATAATGGGGGCACAGTAGACATTTAATAAATGTTAGCTATTATACTGAAGATGAAGAAATGCAACCATCCCAATGGTTTTGTGATAAAAGATGCAAGATCAAGTGAATAGCAGCCTAGAAGGGAGGAAATGAATACAGTATGGAATGACATAGAGACTGTCATACAGGGTGAAGTAAGTCAGAAAAAGAAAACCAAATGTATATTAACACATACGTGTGGAATCAAGAAAATCATATAGATGATTTTATTTGCAAAGCAGAAATAGACATATAGACAGCGAAAAAAAATGTATGGACACCAAGGGGGAACGAGGGGAGTGGGATGAATTGGGAGATTGGCATTGACACGCATACACTATTGATACTGTGTATAAAATAGGTGAGCTTCCCATGTGGCGCTAGTGGTAAAAAATCCACCTGACATTTCAAGAGATGTAAGAGATGAAGTTTCAATTCCTGCATCAGGAAGATCCCCAGGAGGGCATGGCACCCCACTCCAGTATTCTTGCCTGAAACACCTCATGGACAGAGGAGCCTGGTGGGCTGCAATCCATGGGATGGCAAAGAGTCTAACACTTTCACTTTCACATACTCTAATAAAAAATAATTTAAAAAATGACAGCATTGGATGACGTTTAGTGGAATCAGTTGCAAATGAAAAATCAGTTCTCTTTTAGGGAGAGGATTGAAGTAGCAGTTTAAATTCTGAAGACTAAAGTGAGTCTGCAAAAGTTGAATGCAGTCTGCACTGGCTGCTGGTGGCATGAGTGATGTGTTCTGCGTGACCACAGGCTTTTCAAAAAGTAAACACATTGGGAATCAAAAGGAAGTTAAAATCTGGGGAAAACTGACTAAACTATCCAGGATTAAATGGAATAGAAATAAACGTAAAGGCCTGAATTTAGGCTCAAAATGTCAAAATAATAAGGAGATGTTTGCCATTACCTTGGAGACAGATTTGTTTATTGACTGAAAATTATCTTGATTCCCTTTATAATATGTATGCGTGCTTAGTCGCTCAGTCATGTCCGACTCTTTGGGGTCCTATGGTCTGTGGCCCACCAGGCACCGCTGTCCATGGGGATTCTCCAGGCAAGAGTACTGGAGTGAGTTGCCATGCCCTCCTTCAGGGGATCGTCCCAACCCAGGAATTGAATGCAGGTCTCCTGCATTGCAGGTGGATTCTTTACCATCTGAGCCACCAGGGAAGCCCTTTATAATACTTATCACTATTATTGCATATTTACTTGTGCATTTGTCTATAAGTTACTAGAATGTGTGTTTCCAGAGAGTAGGGAGCTCATGCATCTTGTCCACAGATGCCCACAATGTGCTTTAGCACAGTGACTGTCACGTGGAAGGCACACACCAGCAACATGTTAAAATGATCTTTTAAAATAAATCCCCTTCACCTTAGCTTTTGGGGGAAAGTTTCTTAACTCATCTAAGCTCCTGAGTCTTCATCTCTGAAAGTGTTATAATAAATGAGATGATGCACTAATACATAAAATACTTGTCTTGGTGTAGCTTCTCTTATATTCTAATTTTACTCTTTCTGTCTAGTGATGTTGTATAGTAATACATCCTATACTTTGTATATATGAAATGACACAGGTCTGGTCTTCTATAAATACCATGCATCATAGACTACATAATATTTTATACATTTTATCTTTGTCAGAAACTCCAAAATTATTTTGCAATGAAAATTGCTATCTGCAGTATATCTTTATTGAAATATTGATAAAAATCAAAGAAATTAAATCATATTGAATTCAATAGGCATTTATTGAACTTTATTACATTATATGAAGATAATACCATCTCTAGATTCAAAGACTGAGTATGATCTAGCTTGCTGGACTTAAATAGCTATATTGCAAGGAATATATAAAAATGTAAAGAAGATCTGGAGTCAGCATTATTCTCAGTATATGATTTTTTTTTTGTGCATAGTTGATATTGAACTCTTGGAGGCATCAATTTTAATACTAATAATTGCATGCTTAAGAGTTTTCTTTGGTTAGACCAAAGCACTACAATGCAGTAAAGCAAATCACAAAGGGTTATTTAGCTGTTCTATTTTCTTTAACTTCAAATGAAAACAATTATATTTGAGACGTGTACTGAAGAGATGGGTGAATCATAAGGTCAGATTATCCTTAAGACAGAATCAAATGACCATTGAAATCTCTTATGAAAGGCATTTGGCTTAGGAAAATTGTTTTCTTTTACTTGAGACTCAGCATTTATACATATGCTGTTTTAAAAATTACTTCCAAAGATTATCTCTCTATTATAATGGAATTGTTGTGCAAACATGGCTCAATACATAAAATAAGAGCTATTATGGCGTCCTTTATGGTTCCGTCACGACCCTTGAAGAGGCCTCTCAGGTCTGCACAGTCTGGCCTCTGGTGCCCCAGGTCTGTGCTGCCATAGTCGCAGTCTCCAGCTTATCAGTCCTGAAATAAAAAGCATATTCTGAGCTCAAAAAGAGACTTGATAGAGGCAGCTTAAATTCAATTTAAGAAAATCAAATACTATCAAAGGCTGATTTTGAAAGAAGCTTTATACCATTAAAAGGCAAAACCCAAAATAAAATATCTTAAAATGCCAGTTGAGCACTGTTCTAATTATCAGGGAAAAAAGGTATGATATTGCAGAAAGATTTTCAATATATCACACTAAACTTTCTGCAAGAATTATAAAGCGATTTTAGAATTTTGAGAGCTGAGTGTCTTTTGGAAACTTAATCTGTATAATAAACACACCTAGTAACGAATGCAGTCTTCATTATTTTAGATTCCTTCTTAAAGAAAAAGTTACAGCCAAACATACTTTTTCTTCATAGATATTTTTAAACATTAAGCAGAGATTCAAATACATACGGACCCTCTGATACCTACAAAATATTTTTTGGGCTTGGTTACCAAAATTCTTACACTTTAAATAATCATAGGACATAAAGTCCAGGAAAGAAAAAGCATATGTTGAAATTATAAAATATAGCTTAGAGTTCAAAAATTACATGATGAAATTTATTTTTTAATTTAAACAAGCTGCTAGATTTTATGAAAGACTTCTTTGTCTTCCAAATTAATGTTTAAAATGTGATCAGTCTAGTCTTATTTTAACCTGAAATGATCAAAATCGGGCTATTTAATACTTTATTAATTGTAATCCGTTAAAGAAGATGACTAAGTTCAGAATCTACTTTTGAATATGTGACAGTAGCTGTCATTTTTGTGGTATTTACTGTTTATCATAAATGTCTTTTCACATAGAGAATTTTATTTATATGACCAGCACTATATAAAAAGCATAGCAAAGTTTTGTGTATTGCAGAGTAGCTGGCATCCTTTTATGTTAAAAAAAGAAGTATAGCATTGGAGAACCCACAGATATGAAAACTATATATTAATTAAAATATTATAAATTCATTTGTTAAGGGGAAAGTAGACTTATGGTTGGTTTTAATGATTAGCTATATTGAATTTCTTGCACAATACCACACATGTCTTTGATGATATCAACCTCAGAAATACATCATTTTAAGTAGCAAAGGCAGCAATTATAAAAGGATGTCAGGTTAAAAAACTGAGCAATTAGACAAGAATTTTAGTAAGGCATGATTCAGTGTAGGTATGATTTTTAATATTAATTTTTATTATATCTCTCTATAATAAAATATTTTAATCTCTCTCAAGATCTCTCTAGTTTAACTAAGTCCTCCCACCAGATATGCAAACTAGAGCCACGCTAGTCATTTTGGAATTGTGAAAAAAAGGAGGTAATAACGTGTTGTGTTAAACTCTACTGTTCCAATTCATTTCAATGAGAATCAGTCAATAAAAAGTCCTTGTTTCAGCAAAGGCGAGAGAAGAAACAAAAGGACTTAATGAAATGATCTGTTTACAAAATGCTAAGTGAGGGTTGAGGAAAACAGCATTAAATCCAATTTTGGTTTCCTAATGTAATTTAGGAAATCTCACACGCTCCCAGATTTTGCTTGTCATTTTTCTTTTTTTGTAAATGGACTGAGGCACGTAGTCTTTTTTTTTTCTTAATGTTAAATTTTTTAAAAAGCCGTTTAACTTTCTTTCTCTTCAACTTTACTACAGTATTTCTAAATAGCCCAGAAGAGATAAATCAACGCCTGAACTGTAACCTTACACTTATATACTTGTTAAATGACTTTTTTACAGTCTGTTATTGCTAGAAATTGGATTGCTTTTAAACTAATGTTGTCTGGCGGGCAAAAGTGAGTGTAACCGCAAAGCCTGGAGGAACACTAATTACTTGTTTTAATTAGCACCAACTTTCACTAGAGTATAATCTCCCTACAGGCCACTTTTCCGTAGGTGTGGAAAAAAAAAAAAAATCATGTAGGAACAAACTGATAATCTCTTACTTGCCCCTAAATGAGAGCAGAACTCTGCTTCTAGTATAGACGGACCATTCTGTACAAGCCTCCAAACCCGCCGGGAACGGGGCCTACCAGGCTAGGCTACCCGATTCAAAGATCTTTAGCAATCAGTTGCACAATAGAGCCCCTTATTTTATGCTGCTACATCATAAAAGTGGTCCTTTTGTTACATTTCCATCCTGAAAAGGGTCTTAATCCCTTTCTTTTCAGACAGTCTATGGCAAATTCCATGGGGACATCCCATTCGCCACAAGGACTGAAATGACCCACTCGGAAAGCAGCATGCAAAGCTTTGAGCCTTTCTTCCCCCTGCCACTCTCCAGAGAACATTAAATCGTACTTTTCATTCCCCTCACCATAGGGGGAACCCCCTTAATGATGACAGAGAAAGAAAAATTCCTTCACACTATCCTATGATACCATTCTGCTGTCAGGCAGGCGTTTCCCTGGCCGGAGAATCAAACATGGCTTCCAGCAGGTGGATGGTGCTCAAGGTCACAGGCAGCCAAATGCAGAGGTTACACGCGGAGGAAGCGCAGGTTCCCACAGCAAATTAAGTCATCTGTGAAGCCTTCTCATTTCCCAGCGACTAAATTTACGACTAGTCTAAAGGGTCATCATTGCCTGCATGCACATGTGCTTTAATGAAAGTATCTGAGAGTTTAGAAGAGAGGGAGCATCCCAATTAAACAGGCATACAGGAGCTACACATTCAAAGAAAATGAGTGAAATATTCAAATGTGCTTATGTAACTCTTGTTATGGATGGAATAGATAAAACTTCATTTTATTAATTTAAAAGTAAAGCCTTTGATAGTACATTAAATGTGGGCATATTTCTAAAAGTAAGTGTGGAGGTATTGGGAAATAGCATTTTTCCTTGATAGGAAAAATTATTTTAACTTTTCCTTTAAAAATATTGAAAAAATACAATATTATAGTTGAGTAAAGCTATTATAAATCTTGCTTACTATGCTGTGGATTCCCATAGCATTTGAAATACGCATTTCATTTAAAAAAAGTGTAGCTGACTTAAAATGATTTTTTTAAAGCATAAAAGTAGGCAGCAGTAAATTAGTAGGCTCCATTGGGTTTAATAACCTGTACTTGATTAATTCAAATTAAAATAAAGTTTTTTTTCATAGATTTTTGCCAGTATTTAATTTTTTATTATTTAAAATACTTTTTAAATAAGGTAGTCCTTGTTCAGAAGATGAAATTGAATAGAATCTATTCCATTTTACACAAATGACTAAGAGAATTGTCTAGTAAACTTATACAATTGTTGAAATTTTCAACTGTAAATGGTGATATCATTATAAACATTCCTTTGATCTGATTATGCTACTTTTTAAAAAACAGACATTTGTTAAATATTATTTGTCAATTTTCTGGATTAGTAATTAAGGAATAACTTAATTTAAAAGTCCTCCACCCCTTTAGAGGTAAAATTTCTTGCAAAGTTATTTGTATATAATCGCATAGAGAATTTTATATATATATATATAAAATTTCAAATGGTAATATCATATACACATTGATTTGTCTCATGCTCAAAGATTTAAAAACTTCTGAATTATAAAAGCTACCCTAAAAATTAGAACCACACTCAAAATCAAGCACACCAACTCTAGAATACAATAGATATTTTTATTCTGCCATTGTTATACCATTCAGGTGGTGATATTTTTCTATGCTTATTTAAAATGTCAAGGGGAATAAAACCCTCTAACATGCTTATGCTGTAACTTTCCTTTGTTACTGCAGAGTAGTTATCTCCAGGAACTTTATTTTAGCTTGCATAAAAATACCTTTAGTTACTGTTTTGTAAAAAAAAGTGAAAATTCACAAAGCATTTCTCCCAAATCACAGAATCCTGGGCCTGCAGCTTGTTTTCTTCAATGGCAGGTTTATGGTGGGTTGTATCAGAATTCAGCTTGGGGAGGGCTGGGGGACGCTGTGCATGAGATGGCAAAAGGAGGTCTGAATGAGTAAGAGTAAACACCCAGAATAAAGGCACAGTTGAAAGGGGCTTTGTGAGCAAGGGTGTTGCAGGAGTGGAGAATGAGCGAGGGTGGGGCTGTCCCACTCTTTGTTTCCTGGCACAGCAGTGTGTCTGGGGACCTGCATTGTGCCATGAATGAACTGACCATCTCTCAAACAGGCTAATAGTCACCCCTGTAAGCACATTTAAATCATCAAGCCTAAATATTTGGAGTTATTTGGGGTTCTTTTTTCATTAATTAGTGGCTACCTACCTACCCCGTCTCAATTTTTTGTATGCTGTTTCTCCTTAATACTTACAAGACACATTCTGAAATCCATGGCCAAAAGCTATGCATGGGAAAGGATGCTGTTTAAGTCTGAAGACAAATGGTTTATCTGTAAGATTTATAGGCAACGTAGAGCACATACACATCAAGTGAGATGCAAACTCAAACACAATTTATCCCTGTCTTCAAGTTTTAATTTCTAAGCAGACTGTACTATTCAGTGCAATTTAACTTTATATGCTCTTCTGTGGGAAAGGATACCCACATTTGAAGAGGTATCTTTCAGGATCTACACGCCACAGAAGAAAGCTGACCAAATACAGTTTGGAAAAAGGAAAAAAAAAAGGAAACATATTTTTTATCCCGTCGCTAAATATCAAGGTATTTATGTTTTATAATCCTGAAGATTCTCTAGGTAGGTGTCTTGATGGGAAATAAAACTTGAAAGTCCACCAGGGACTCAATCACAATTTCCAAGTGTCATTTAAATTCCATTATTAACTTTTTCAGTATTGTGACTGGTGATTAGCCTCTTAGGGAAATACCATTAATAAAATGACTTAATTACTGAAAATTCAAGCAGAGAACTTACTTGTACTTCTTTATTATTTATATTACTGTATGTACATATATATATATAAATAGCTGGTACCTTATTTGATAAGGCCAATGTAAAGGGTAATTTTCCTTCTAAAGTAATAAGTGATAAAACTATAAGGAATTTTTATTATTAACCTTTAAGGCAAATACTTATTCCTGACTCAAAACACAGTCAACCATTATATATAAAGCAAAACTTTAAAGGTGCAGATATATTTACTATTTTGATAATTTAATTCTTTTTATCTTTGTAAACATTTGTCTTCAATTTTGAAACATAAATGCCAAAACAAAAATAATCTTTTATTTGAGAAGATGTGGTAATATAAGTAAATATTTTAATTAGAAGTACTTATAACTTTACCAGTACTAACATTCTGGTTACACATCTATGTTCAAACTGTGAAAATTAATTAGGCTGATATTTATTATTTGTTCCCTTTTGGTATGTATATTTTATTTCAGTGCGTATTCTATTTAAAATTTTAAATAATTACCAGAATTATGACTCCAGAAGTTACCTTACAAATCTATATTTTCTTTTTTTCAATGGAGCTTATTTTCTTTTTTCAATGGAGAATTTTAAACCCAGATGTAGTCTTGACAAGGTCAAAACCTCTGACTACCCTTTTATAGAATTTTTAAAAAGATTGTAAATAGTAAACATAAAAGAACTCTGTTAACAAAAATGCAAATTGTAGTTATAAAGAGTTTTGTCTTATAAGGGTTAATTAGTTGCATGAGACAAGTTTGCTTACTTCTAAACATTCAAAATATAAAAATAAAGAAGTTAGATATATTCATAAATACGTGTATTAATTCTTCTGATTGAAATACAAAGAACTATGAAGTGTCTTTGATAAATGCTTACTATGTATCAGTTATTACTTTAAAAGTTTTCCCTCAATAATCATTTGTCTTTCACAACAGCCCTATGAAATAGTTACAATTATTCTCACTTCACAGGTGGAGAAACTAAAGCTTTAAAAAAGTCAAAAGCCTAAAGTTATTGTTTTTTAAATTTATCTTATACTGAAGCATAGTTGATTTACAATGTTGTGTTAGTTTAGGTATACAACATAGTGATTCCATTATATATACACATATATCCCTTCTTTTTCAGATTCTTTTCCCATATATGTTATTTCAGAGTACTAAGTAGGGTTCCCTGGGTTATACAGTAGATCCTTGTTGATTATCTATCTTACATATAGAAGTGTGTATATGTTTATCCCAAACTCCTAATTTATCCCTTGCTTTCACCTTTCCCCTTTGGTAACCATATGGTTATTTTTTAAGTTTGTAAGTCTGTTTCTGTTTTGTAAATAAGTTTATTTGTATCTTTTTTTTTAGATTCCACTTATATGTGATATCATACATTTGTCATTTTCTATCTGACTTCATTCTCTTAGTATGATAATCTCTAGGTCCATCTATGTTGCTGTAAATGGAATCATTTCATTCTTTTTCTGGCTGAGTAATATTTCACTGTATATATGTACCACATCTTTTTTTTATCCATTCCTCTGTCAATGGATGTCCTGGCTATTGCAAATAGTGCTGTAGCGGACATTGGGGTGCCTGTATCATTTCAAATTACCATTTTCTGTGGACATATTCATTAGTATGCGTTGAAGAATGGATTAGCATGAAGGCAGTCTGACTCTGGAATCTATGCTCTTATTCACTGCCGCTGCTGCTGCTAAGTCGTTTCAGTCGTGTCCGACTCTGTGCGACCCCATAGACAGCAGCCCACCAGGCTCCCCTGTCCCTGGGATTCTCCAGGCAAGAACACTGGAGTGGGTTGCCATTTCTTTCTCCAATGCATGAAAGTGAAGAGTGAAAGTGAAGTTGCTCAGTCGTGTCCGACTCTTCGTGACCCCATGGACTACAGCCTACCAGGCTCCTCCGTCCATGGGACTTTCCAGGCAAGAGTACTGGAGTGGGGTGCCATTGCCTTCTCCAGCTCTTATTCACTACTTGAGGCTAAAATACCCTGTAGGTCTTCCCAAGAGTATGCAAGCAAAGGTGGAGCTCTTAACTCCTCCCGATGAAGTACATGACATCACTGAATACGAATTAAACAATGATAGAGCTCACAGTGTTTGTTTCCAACTTGTTAATTTACAACTTAAAATGGATTTTCATATAGAAATGCTGTTATAAATATACTTCCCAGATTATAAATATCAGTTTAATTTATGATTACAATTTACTGTGATAAGTTTGTTGATCAAACTGCCATGTCTTATGTTTTATGAAGTACTCATTATTTACTATCCATTTATTGAGTATGTACTCTATGCCACATCAGAATATTGTACCATGATTATTAGTCACACATATTCTAACAGAAGAAATGTAGAATTTTTAAATGGACTGTTATAAGTCCTATAATAAATATACTTCCATAGTATTCTACGAATATAGTAGAGATTAGCTTTGTTCTGACTGGTAGATTTGGGAAAGATTTCAAATAACAAATGTTCAGTTCAGCTCATGTCCAACTCTCTGCAGCCCCATGGACTGCAGCATGCCAGGCCTCCCTGTCCATCACCAACTCCACTGATATCTAATTTGGAACCTAAAAGGTGAATAGGATTTGATAGAGACCCAAAAGATGAATAGAATTTGATGGGTAGAGAGGAAGAGATGTTTCTCCTGGAATGTTCCAGAGAGCATTGTGTGTTCTATGGAATATACATTATTATGTCTTATGTACTTTGTACTGTTTAAGGTAAATAAAAAATAAAATTATGTATTTTTAATGAATTATAACTGTTAAAATTTTAAAATTTATTTTTATGACCCTTAAGGATAGGGCTTATAATTTCTGATTCTTGTTTATCCAAAACTCAATTAGCACAATGTTGGAGAATGTTATTATTGTTGAGATTTTATACATGGTTACACATTCTTTAACAATTTTCAATGGAGAGGTGGGGTCATTTTCCTATTCCTTTCTATCTGGGTGGCCATGTGAGTACTATGAACATCAGGGTATGCAGGAAATAATGCTATAGGACTTCTGAAGCTAGTTCATAAAAGGACATGGTGCTTTTTTTGTTTGCTAGAACAAAACAAGATAGCTCTTGGAGCCATGAGCTACCATGTAAAATATTTACTAGAAACCATATATTTTGAGAATTACTAAAGGGAAAGAGATACCTCTATTAAAATGGGAAAAAAAAAAGCTTAATTAATGAAAGCCTCCATGTTAAAGAAGGCCCAGTCAAGTTTCCGAACTGCACCCTGCCTTCCTTTATCCATCCCCACCAAGGTGCTGGAAATTTGAGTGCAGTCATCTCAGACTCTAATTGCCAGCCCGTTCTCCATGCATGCCACAGTAGGAAAAATAGCAACCATCCAACAGGGTTCATCCGAATTCCTGATCCCCAAAATTATAAGGAATAATAAAGCAGTTGTTATTTTAAGCCATTAAAGTATGAGATTATTTGTTACCCAATGTCACATAGCCATAACAAACTAGAATGAACATTTAAAAATTATTTTACATATACTAACATTACTTGACTTTTTAGATATCTCTAGTTACATTCTGGGCTTCTCTGATAGCTCAGTTGGTAAAGAATCCACCTGCAATGCAAGAGACCCCAGTTAGATTCCTGGGTTGGGAAGATCCCCTGGAGAAGGGAATGGCTACCCACTCCAGTATTCTGGCCTGGAGAATTCCATGGACTGCATAGTGCATGGGGTCGCAACGAGTCAGACATGACTGAGCGACTTTCACTTTCACTTACATTCTAATAATTTCCTATACTAGAATTCTTGAATGAATGAATATAAAATTAAGTTAAGGATAGAACTTTAACATTAAATAAACATGCAAAATAATTATTATAATAAATTGTGATAAATACTATGAAGTAACTTTAGAAAGTGTTATTAAAAAACAAACAAATAAATGTTAGGAGAATCTACTTCACATTAGTTGCTCAGAAAAAATTTCTCTTCAGAAGTGAGAGGAATGATGGGAAAGAACATGCAGGAGAAAATTAAAAGAATAAACTTTCCAGCAAGAAAGAACAACTATGCTGCAAGTCAATGAAGTAGGGAAAAGCTTGAATATTCTAAAAACTAAAAGAAAAAGAACCACTATTGTTGAAACATGAAAGCAAATAGGAAGATAAAATAACTTTGGTGATGTGGCTCAAGATTCAATATAATAGAGGAAAATCTCTTTTAAAGAGTTTGGATTTAATCCCAAATTCAAGGGTAGTTCTGTAAATTCTTTAGAGGTATTGCTGCTAAGTCGCTTCAGTCATGTCCGACTCTGTGTGACCCCAGAAACGGCAGCTCACCAGGCTCCCCCATCCCTGGGATTCTCCAGGCAAGAACACTGGAGTGGGTTGCCATTTCCTTCTCCAATGCATCAAAGTGAAAAGTGAAAGTGAAGTCGCTCAGTTGTGTCCGACTCCTGGTGATCCCATGGACTGCAGCCTACCAGGCTCCTCCGTTCATGGGATTTTCCAGGCAAGAGTACTGGAGTGGGGTGCCATTGCCTTGTCCGTTAGAGGTATTAGTTATTATTATTTCTGTTCATGTTGTACAATATTTATCAGATATCTTTCTACTGGAACATTATAATATTGATATAGCATTGAATTTATAATAATTTTTCTTTGTAGAAAATGCTTTTGGACTTTTCTTAAAATAAAAGCATGTTCTTGGCAGAAAGAATAATGCTATTTCTCCCTATTTGTCCCCAAATGGTAACTCCTAGGCAGCTTCTACAAGCTCCAGTGGCATAGGTTGTTAAGTGGAGGAAGAAAAAAGACTCAGGGAGGATATAGAGTGGAGATTCCATATGTTCCCAACATTGGAGAAAAGTACATTTCCAGTGGCCATAGTGAGGGTAAGATATTACTTATGGCAGTTGTGAAGTAGTCCACATATTTCATTGATGACATGATATAACACATAATAATAAAGTGTTAGTTATCATTATTATATTTGAGGTGTAAAATTATGTCAAAGCAACATTTCTTCTGAAATGATGTAAAGGATGCTTGTCAAGTCAAGATTCAACACTTGAATATTCAGTAGTTCCCATTATAGGCAGTAGCAATTTAGTTATAGAGGCTAGCTTTTCATTTATAAACTATGTGTAAAACACCAGGCTGTCACTGAATAGGGCCATTTGAGAGCAAGCTATTTTAGTACTTTTATAAAAAAGTAAATTTTAGTCCTTAAAAAGGGAGTTTTTCTGATTTCTCACATGTCTTTCTCTATACTGAGGACATTTAGGATTATTTCACATAAACTTGGATAGTTAATAAGATCTAGTAAGATCAAACCAATACAGACTTTTATTCGTCTTTTTTCTCTCTCACCTTAAACATGCCAGAGGTATAAGAATATAGCCAGTTATTCCCCAAACTAGCTTCCTTTCTCTGTCTCTTCCCTATATGCATCCAAATGCAGAGGACTCCCAGGGGAAAAGTGAACCATGAGAAGGAGGCAGCCTGGTTCCCTAAATCACCATGTGATAGCTCTTTAGCCAAACACTGACTTTGAGCTGTTATGTCAACAGCAAAGAGACAGCTTGCCCATTAAGCCATTTGAGATTTTTGGATTGTATGTGTTAGCTATTGGAGTAACTTGATTAATATAACCACACATACTTCAGAAACCCCAGGAAATGCCATTCTCTCAAGAGATAAGCTTAATATGTATTTTTTTAAAGTCACTTAAAATTTGCATCTTTCCCTCCAAAGAATTTCTCCCCTTTAGTTGTCTGTTTCTTTTAATAGTATCACTATATCATTGGCTCTGTCTTGTCCCTCATATGTAATTAGTTGCCATTTCCCGTAAAGTTTGAAGTCTCAATGATCCTTATACCTAGCCCTTCTTCTGCAAATATAGCTGAAGAATAATATATATCTTCAGCCTTTTTCTTTGATCATTAAGCAATTCAACTACAATGTATTTTGTTCTCAATATGTGCTTAGTATCATGCTAGGGATTATATCAGACTCCAGCCAGGAGAAAAAAAAAAAACAGCACCCAGTAATGTAAACAGGGAAAACTCAATATCAATGGTTAACTAGCAAAAAACAAACAAAACAAAACACATACATACACACAAATCAAAACGTCTCTAAGGCTAGAGAAAAAGCATGTGCAGAAAGCAACTACTTTATCTAGGTATAAAAGAGGGTGAACAAGAGGGAACTAATAACTTAGAAGAATAATTCTTCTAAATGCAGAGATTTAGAGCTCCTGGGAGAAAGCATGATTGCCACAGAAACACACAGCCTGCCAGTGCTTAGGAAATCTGCAGAAGTGAGAAGTAGGTCCAGTTGTTCCCTAAGAATCACCCATATGAGTGTTGAGAAATTTGCTTAAGGGTGGTATGAGATGTACCTCGTACTTAGTGTCGCCTTGAGTGAGTGAAAAACTTGCTGGAAGAAGCAGTCAGGCCAGAGAGAGTCCCAGCAAAAGGTTTATCAGGAGCGTGTGACTGGGCTGGTCCCTAAGAAAGGTCTGGTTTTTACTTGTACTTGTTCTTCTTGTGCCTTCTCTTAACAAAGCTTTGTTTCATGTCAGATGGCAAAGAAGAAACATTTACAAAGTCCAGCCATAGTATTACCAAGCGAGGCAAAGACAAATGGATTTGGAGCTAAGAAGCGTTACTGTGATAACTGGTACAGGGCCTACTCAGAAAAATGACCAAGTCCCCATATTTCATTAGTTCATGAAATACTTGTACTGAGATAAAAAGTAAATGTAGTAAATGCTAAGGGGTGTGTGTGTGTGTGTGTGTGTGCTCACTCAGTCACGTCTGACTCTTTGCAGCCCCGTTGACTGTGGCCCACCAGGCCCCTCTGTCCGTGGACTTTTCCAGGCAAGAATACTGGAGCAGGCTGCCATTTCCTTGGAGAAGGCAATGGCACCCCACTCCAGTACACTTGCCTGGAAAATCCCATGGACGGAGGAGCCTGGTGGGCCGCAGTCCATGGGGTCGCTAAGAGTCAGACTTGACTGAGCGACTTCACTTTCACTTTTCACTTTGATGCATTGGAGAAGGAAATGGCAACCCACTCCAGTGTTCTTGCCTGGAGAATCCCAGGGATGGGGGAGCCTGGTGGGCTGCCGTCTATGGGGTCGCACAGAGTCGGACACGACTGAAGCAACTTAGCAGCAGCAGCAGCAGCCATTTCCTACTCCAGGAGATCTTCCCAGTCCAGAGATCGAAACCACGTCTTTTGCGTCTCCTGCATTGGCAGCCAAATTCTTCATCACTGCACCACCTGGCTAAGATAGGGGTATATAAAATGTTCCTGGGAACACAGAGAAGGTCACTTAATCAATCATAAGGAATTGGAAGAATGATGATGAAAGAGTTGATGCTTTGGCTGAGTTTCAAAGAATGAGTAGGTATTAGCTAGCTGGGGTGTGGGTGAAGAGGAGAGAACTTTTCAGATAGAGTAAAAAAGCAAGGGTAAAGGCTAAAAGTGAGCTAGAGCATTACTTATATGATGAATTATAAATTATATAAATTGTAAATTATGACAAAATATGACCTATTTCTTGGTAAGTATAGGTTAGGTCACTTTGGGTTTTTTTTTTTTTTTTATGTTTTCTGAGATACTTGAGTTTTATCCTGAAGTTATTGGAGAGTAACTGATGGATTAGAAAGAATTGATGGGGGTAGAGCTGGGGTCAAGATCGGAATCAAAATACAAAAGTTCCATTGGCAGGGTGAACCTGATGTAAGTTCTATAAGGACTGATATTTCTATTCACTGGTGAAGCCCAAGGCCTATAATAGTGTCTGGGACATAGCCACATCTCAAAAACTATTTGCTAAATAAATGAATGAATGAGAGAGTGATAGTTCATTTTAAAGATGGTAGCTAATTTGACTTGAGTGAGAAGTAACTGAGTATTAAAGTTTCGGTGCGAAGTGAATAAAAGTCTTTAGCTCAAGAATGTTCTGTGAAGAAATTTGGCTTTGGGAACTGTCAAGATACAGGTTGTTGTTCAGTCATGCAGTTATCTGATTGTTTACAATCCCATGGACTGCAGCATGCCAGGCTTCCCTGTCCTCCACCATCCAAAAAATACAGGTAGGATTTGAAATTCTGAGGCTAGATAAAATCATTTAGGGAAAGTGTAATGGGGTACTAAGAAAAGAAGAAACGACAGAATTTAGGAAACATTAATTATTGTAGGAGTAGAGAAAAAAAAGCTGGAAATAAGAGTGAAATAGCTAAAGATTTTTGGACACGATTTTGAGAGAGAGATAGTTTGAAGAAGAAAAGAGACAAGGAAGATCAAGAAAGAAGCAGGAGGCAATAGTTTCAAATGCAGAGCAAGAGTCAAATAACATAAAAAATAATGTTAATATCTTTAATCTGACTTTCTTTCCCTAAACCTATAAGATTTCTCTCTGTTGAGCCTTCCTAAAGTCTAGTTCTAATCATGTAACTCTTTCTCTAAAAGCTGCCACTGATTTCTCATTGCCCTCAAGTCAATTTCAAGAACAATCTATGAGGCCCAACCCTCAGGACAGGTGTGACGCCTATTTTGAACCCCTCGGCATTTCACTGGGACTTATCACATTCAGCATTCTTATTAACATATGTGTACTTTTCACATCTATAATCATTCTCAATGGGACTGTAAGTTTTCTGAGAACAGGAATCGTGTCTTACTCATGTTTCTGCAGATGCAGTGTGATGCTTAATCTTTTAAAAGTAAAATGCATTAAGCATTCACCGTATTCTGAACACTGAACTAGATTGCCTCTCCTTATTATATTATTAGCATTAAAGCTTATAAGTTAGGTATAATATTACCATTTTGTCTGCTTAGTGGACTTAAAATTCCTCTTCAGATTACTATCATGTAGAAAACTATGATTTCAAACCAGGATGGTATGATGGATAAGACAGTGAAATGCTTTCTTTCCACACTGCACTGCATTGTAGATGGAAGCACACCAACAAATATTTATTTAATTAAATTGCTTTGAGTTGAAATCGACCTTGGAAATGGTTTTCAATTGTATTAGTAGAGCTCTTTGCTTTATCTTATTGCCTATTATTTTAATTTTATGATTTGGATAATGACATTGAAAGCAGAGGCGGGGGACAGAAAGATAACAAGTCATGGATGACAGGATTAAGATTTTGAATGATACTGACAGGTTGAAATGATGGGTTCAAGTACATGAGTTGAAATTCAACAGGAAGGATTCTGGAGGATGCATTGGTGTCAGGGAGGCACAGAGGTGAAAGAGCAGTTAGGATGGTTTTAAGCAGTCCAGGAGAAAAGAAATGAGGACTTGAACTCTGTTAATGGGAATGGATGTGAGTGACACGGAGCATTTAGAATCTACATACCTTGACAAGTGAATGGATGCATGAATAAGGAAGAAAAATTCAAATAGGACTTTAAATATTTGAGCCTGAGTAACCCAGGAGGGGTGAAGACATTGGCAGAGACAGAAAGGTCAGAAGAAGGAGCTGGATTGGGGGTGGAAGGAGAGGAAGCAAGTGATTTCCACTTCAGGTAGTCATAAACCATTTTGTTTTTGAAATTTGAAACACTGTTGATTCATCTTAACTCTTTATTTTAGGCAAGGTATGGTAGCTATCCCTGAGTTTGAAAGCTACCCAGTATTGAGCAAATACTTTGTGTCAGGAACAAAGCAGTGTGTTGTATGTGGATCATCTTCCTTACTTGTCTTAACTTGCCTTGAAAGTCCATTACAGCTGCGGAGACTGAAGCTGGCAACTAGAAAAGACAACTTAAAATAACCAGAGACTTTTCTTCAAGACATGCCAAAAAATATGTGGAAATCACTAAGGTTCATATTAAATTCATTATTAAAGCTTACATTAAATAAAGCTAATTCATTTTGTAACATTTCCACCTAATAGGAACCAGTAAGTAAGCCTGATATTCACTTCACTGGACTTGTGTGACTTTGCTTCCCATTTTGTTCTAACTTTGGCATTTATTCCTGGGCTGAATCTATCTATTCTTGACTTCCTTACTTAGAATGAGCTCTAGCATCTGAACTAAAATGCTGAGTTTGATCTATCTGCCCACCCTTAGCTGGCCTTGTCCCAGTTCAGTTCAGTTCAGTTCAGTCGCTTAGTCGTGTCCGACTCTTTGCGACCCCATGAATCGCAGCACACCAGGCCTCCCTGTCCATCACCAACTCCCGGAGTTCACTCAGACTCACGTCCATCGAGTCAGTGATGCCATCCAGCCATCTCATCCTCTGTCGTCCCCTTTTCCTCTTGCCCCCAATCCCTCCCAGCATTAGTCTTTTCCAATGAGTCAACTCTTTGCATGAGGTGGCCAAAGTACTGGAGTTTCAGCTTTAGCATCAGTCCTTCCAAAGAAATCCCAGGGCTGATCTCCTTCAGAATGGACTGGTTGGATCTCCTTGCAGTCCAAGGGACTCTCAAGAGTCTTCTCCAGCACCACAGGCAAAGGCATCAATTCTTCGGCGCTCATCTTTCTTCACAGTCCAACTCTCACATCCATACATGACAACTGGAAAAACCGTAGCCTTGACTAGACGGACCTTTGTTGGCAAAGTAATGTCTCTGCTTTCCAATATGCTATCTAGGTTGGTCATAACTTTTCTTCCAAGGAGTAAGCGTCTTTTAATTTCATGGCTGCAGTCACCATCTGCAGTGATTTTGGAGCCCCCCAAAATAAAGTCTGACACTGTTTCCACTGTTTCCCCATCTATTTCCCATGAAGTGATGGGACCAGATGCCATGATCTTCGTTTTCTGAATGTTGAGCTTTAAGCCAACTTTTTCACTCTCCTCTTTCACCTTCATCAAGAGGCTTTTTAGTTCTTCTTCACTTTCTGCCATAAGGGTGGTGTCATCTGCATATCTGAGGTTATTGATATTTCTCCCGGCAATCTTGATTCCAGCTTGTGCTTCTTCCAGCCCAGAGTTTCTCATGATGTACTCTGCATAGAAGTTAAATAAGTAGGGTGACAATATACAGCCTTGAGGTACTCCTTTTCCTATTTGGAACCAGTCTGTTGTTCCATGTCCAGTTCTAACTGTTGCTTCCTGACCTGCATACAGATTTCTCCAGAGGCAGGTCAGGTGGTCTGGTATTCCCATCTCTTTCAGAATTTTCCACAGTTTATTGTGATCCACACAGTCAAAGGCTTTGGCATAGTCAATAAAGCAGAAATAGATGTTTTTCTGGAACTCGCTTGCTTTTTCCATGATCCAGTGGATGTTGGCAATTAGGTCTCTGGTTCCTCTGCCTTTTCTAAAACCAGCTTGAACATCTGGAAGTTCACGGTTCACATATTGCTGAAGCCTGGCTTGGAGAATTTTGAGCATTACTTTACTAGCGTGTGAGATGAGTGCAATTGTGCAGTAGTTTGAGCATTCTTTGGCATTGCCTTTCTTTGGGATTGGAATGAAAACTGACCTCTTCCAGTCCTGTGGCCACTGCTGAGTTTTCCAAATTTGCTGGCAAATCGAGTGCAGCACTTTCACAGCATCATCTTTCAGGATTTGAAATAGCTCAACTGGAATTCCATCACCTCCACTAGCTTTGTTCATAGTGATGCTTTCTAAGGCCCACTTGACTTCACATTCCAGGATGTCTGGCTCTAGGTGAGTGATCACACCATCGTGATTATCTGGGTGGTGAAGCTCTTTTTTGTACAGTTCTTCTGTGTATTTTTGCCACCTCTTCTTAATATCTTCTGCTTCTGTTAGGTCCATATCATTTCTGTCCTTTATTGAGCCCATCTTTGCATGAAATATTCCCTTGGTATCTCTCATTTTCTTGAAGAGATCTCTAGTCTTTCCCATTCTGTTGTTTTCCTCTATTTCTTTGCATTGATCACTGAGGAAGGCTTTCTTATCTCTTCTTGCTATTCTTTGGAACTCTGCATTCAGATGCTTATACCACCCCTGTGCAAAAATAAGCTTGGCTATCATTTGACAGATATGTTTTCTGGAAACTCTCAGACTCTCCTTGGACTTCCTTGGATTATTGTTTGAACTTCTTCAGAAAGGTTGAATGGGTGTTTCATGAGAGAATAAGAGGAAAGATATTCCAGATAACAGAAACAGTATGTGCAAAGCACAATACAGGAAAATTGTGCAGGAAACAAAACAAAACAAAACCAGACAAAGGTAACTGTCTTTGTGGCACCTTTTATACTCTTCGTATGAGTCTTCACATTTGTGGTTGAAAATGAAGACCAAAAGATGACAAATTCTATGTTTCGGTTTCATCTCCCCAGACCAAGTGGTTCTCCCTTTTTGCTCAATTTTGCATATCATGCATAACTTAACTTTCCGTTTTCTAGTTTTGTCCATAAACTTCACCTCATTTTTAACTTTCTCCTTTCTCTTTCTCTTCTTCTGAAAACCTCAATAGTTTTGGTCATAGAAGTCTATGATATTTTTAATTTGTAAATGTTAGGTCATCCAAACAAACTATATAGTTTCTTGAGATGTTCCCTGTTTGTTTCTTCCCTGATTTTTTCTTTTTGTTTTGCTTAATTTTGCTGTCCTTAAAAATTTCTTTTGTAGAGTTGAAGAATGGCATTTTAGATACCAGATCATGCCTACACTTTTGCCAATATTTTATTTTATACATGGCTTTCCTAAAAATCTAAAATATGTGTCTGTCTAAGAATTTTCAGTAAACAATTTTTACAGTTTTATGAACTCCTAGATGACATATGGCTGGTGTTTGATGCCATGTTTTATAATTTTATTACCTTAATTAAGAAAAGAGTTAAGAACAGCACCTGGACATGAGGAGCACTTATTAGATCTTAGCTACTATTAGTACTATTTTGAGTACTTATAAAAAATTACTCTCCATTGTTCCAATTAACAGTTTCCATTAAAATAATTTATAGTAAGTAATTGTAAATCTAGTTACAGATGTAGATATGGAGGTAGAAACAGATGAAGTGACTTGCCAAAGATTAAACAACTAGAAAGGGGTGAAGTTGAATTCTGTATCTGTGCTCTTAACCTATTGTGGTTTGAATGCAGGGCTAAAAGAAGCCTGGAATCTGCAATAATTTGTGATATTGCTACATTAACCCTGGATTTTGTTACACTGACCTCTGAATTTTTCAGGAAAAAAGTCATGTGCAGTAAACCAGTTCATTTGGGCTTTCTGTTGCACACTGCTAGACTTAATTCCAACTATGCTGCTCCTGCTAAGTCACTTCAGTCATGTCCAACTCTTTGTGACCCTATTGACTGTAGCTCACCAGGCTCCTCTGTCCATGGGATTTTCTAGGCAAGAATACTGGAGTGGGTTGCCATGCCCTCCTCCAAATCTTCCTGACCCAGGGATCAAACCCACATCTCTTGTGTCTCCTGCATTGGTAGGTGGTTTCTTTACCACTGGCACCCCCTGGAAAGCCCAGTTTCAACTACATGCTATCTTAATTTATTCCAAGGTCACTACTACTTTCAGATCATTGTGCAATTCTTCCTTATAAATCCAATCAATTTCAGAGTTACAATTCTTATTGCTCCTTATATGTTCTGTGAGAAAAATTATCAGCAACAATAGTCAAGAATTTTACATTCACAGGAAGTTTAAGTTTAATGGAGTTGGTGACCCACAGATAATTAACTAGGTGAAGGCCCCACAGCTACCATCAGTATCTCCCCTCAAACCTGTATCATTTATTTCCTGTATTAGGAGATCATCATTCACACGCTCAGACCTTCAGTGGTGCACTTCTACCAGGCCAGCGCTAGAATCTCTCTTTTTATTTTCAACCGGCCTCAAGCATGCTTCTATCTTCATGACCTTCTCTCTTCCATGATCATAAATTTTAATAGAAATACATATCTTTGTATATAATAGTACTAGATTATGCCCAATGCCTCTTGTTGCTAAATCCATGATTTTAAGAACAAAAATTTTTAAAGAACTGGTGGACCTCTTTTGTGCTTCCCAGGTGGCTTAGAGGTAAAGAACCTGCCTGCCAATGCAGGAGATGTAAGAAGTGCAGGTTCAATCCCTGAGGAGGGAAGATCCCCTGGAGGAGGGCATGGCAGCCCACTCCAATATTCTTGCTTGGAGAATCCCATGGACAGAGGAGCCTGGTGGGTTACATCCATGGGGTCACAAAGAGTCAGACACAACTGAAGTGACTTAGCAGCAGCAGCACGCACAGACCTCTTTCATTTGACACAGACATTTATTTCACCAATTCTTCTGGGGCTGTCTAATAGAATATGGTAGGAGTCAAGTTTTGCTTTTCAATATTAGCTCTCCAGATCAGATCAGTCTAATTGTTAATTGTTTAGTATGACATATCATAAGTAAAAACTAGGATGAAATAATGAAGAAATTAGTAAAGTTTAACAAATTTAGACGTACAGTTGACTCTAATAACGGAGAAGGCAATGGCACCCCATTCCAGTACTCTTGCCTGGAAAATCCCATGGGTGGAGGAGCCTGGTAGGCTGCAGTCCATGGGGTTGCTAAGAGTCAGACACGACTGAGCGACTTCACTTTCAATTTTCACTTTCATGCACTGGAGAAGGAAATGGCAACCCACTCCAGTGTTCTTGCCTGGAGAATCCCAGGGACAGGGGAGCCTGGTGGGCTGCCGTCTATGGGGTCGCACAGAGTTGGACACAACTGAAGTGACTTAGCAGTTAGCAGACTCTAATAAAATATTTTCTATTTGTTTTATCTGGCACTGCTATTAGACAATATTTGCTGTAGTATAGAAATTCATCCATAGCTCTTAACATTTTATGTAATTTCAATGACCTGGCTAGATATGGGAATTAACATTAACAAATTTTAATAATTTGTTTTTTAAATCAATTTTGGTTTTATTTACTCTCCTGAAAACTGGGCACTAGGAAACAAGAACTAGAAATTTACTGGAAACTAGAACTAGGAAATCCATAATCACTGCTTGAGCATGAGGAGGAAAATGAAGAATTACATGGTGTAAAGTTTAGGCTAGAATAACCAGATAGAATGTCTTTGAAAACTGCTCCATCTCTTGGTATTTCATTGTAAGCAGACGACCACAAGGATGATTTGATTGAAACTAGAATCTTCTCAGATATACTCTGAGGTGTAACACTAACACACTAAAATATATATATCACAAAACATCCTTTGCCTTTCAAACTTAACGGCTGTCATAACGACCATCTGCTGACTGTAGGTTTCGAGCGTCCAGTGACCTCTGACATTTATGACAAATTATGTACCAAAGTGCTAGGGACACCTTGTTAAAATGAAGCCAGAAGCCCTCAAGTTCTCAACCCCTCTTGTCTTTAAAAGCATGAGTTAAATGGTGGCAAGAGGCAGCTTGGACAGAAAACAGGCATGGCAAGAGCTAAAATCATGAAATCCTAATCTTCTACCCTTTGACTTGTGCAGTAGCTTCACCACAATGTGCTTTCAACCATTAAACTACCTTAACCTTAGGAAGTGCCAAACCAGTTAAAATTGACTGAAAATTTGCACAGCACCACACACGATTTGTTTGATTCGTATTTGAAAATTGCACGGAGGACTGTCACCGACTATCGTGTTTTAACCAACTAAATATGTTTCTCAGTCACCTCTGGTGCACAGTAAAATGGATGTCATGTAAAAAGCATTGTGAAGAACAATTTTCAAAGTCACAAAGTTCGTCTATCTGCAAACACAGTAGCACTAGTTGAATTAAGCAGAGCACACTATGTTGTAAAGGTCTTTAAAAGGTATATGAAAATAAACTTCACTTTTTGATCCCAATTCCAGAGATACATGCTAATTTTACTTATATGGGGTAAAACAAGGTTAGTAACTATTTATTATAAAAATCTCTATGTCTAAGCTCTAGTAAACAGTAGCTATTTTACTACTATTGTCATAAAGCCATGAAAGTAATATACAAAAATAAGAAGAAATGCAATTTATTTATAGAAAAGCAATGCAAGCATATTTGTGGTCTTGTGACACAAGGTAATGGTCTGAGGACAAGACTTACTTTAATTTAACCTAGTTATTGTTAAGCTTTTTGAGGTAAACTGTACAAAATGAATGTATATAACAATACATAATGGGATGTCATAGGAATGTTGACTGACTGTGAAATATTCAGACATTTCTCAAGCAAACCTTTAGGAAAATGGGACTCAGTGTTAAATTTATCAGCTGTGTTCTTTTGACTGATTAATATAAAACAGACTGTGTGCTCTTTGGCATTAAAAAAATAGAAACTGATAAAGAAAACTACAGAAAATGAAAGCTTATACTAATGATGTAAAAATCTATACTGTACCCTAAAGCTTATCTAAAAAGCAGTTTATCTATTTTTTATAAAAAAAAATGAGTATATTTTCACAACTTTGTTTTATTGGAGATGTTACAGTTTTGAAACTTATTGTAGGTAAAGTGCTGATTTGTCCAAAGGAGAATTTATGACCTCTAGAAAACTAACTTATGATGAAATGTAATTTTTTGTGTGTGGCATTAGAAGGTTTTCATTTAATATGTTTGAAATTCCAAATTGGATTATTTCATAAAGAAAATGAATTCTAGAAATATACAATCACCATGGTTTGTCTGCATTTTAGAAACTGTGTCAGGCAATTGTTTCTCTTACTTTTGGTCTTGACTACTTTCAAAGGACTTGGGCCACAGATATAGATATTGCACCATTCTCTCCTGTTAGATAATTATAAATCATGGTTTCCTATATAAAATATGCACATAATATCACTTCATGGCAAATATATGGGGAAACAATGGAAACAGTGAGAATTAAAAGACACTTGTTCCTTGGGAGAAAAGCTATGACCAATCTAGACAGCATATTAAAAAGCAGAAACATTCCTTTGCCAACAAAGGTCCATTTAGTCAAAGCTACTGTTTATCTAGTAGTCATGTATAGATGTGAGAGTTGAACTATATAGAAAGCTGAGCACCAAAGAATTGATGCTTTTGAATTGTTTTGTTGGAGAAGACTCTTAAGAGTCCCTTGGACTGCAAGGAAATCAAACCAGTCTATCCTAAAGGAAATCATTCCTGAATATTCATTAGAAGGACTGATGCTGAAACTCCAATACTTTGGCCACCTGATGCAAAGAGCTGACTCATTGGAAAAGACCCTGATGCTGAGAAAGATTGAAGGCAGGAGGAGAAGGGGATGACAGAGGATGAGATGGTTGGATGGCATCACCGACTGGATGGACATGGGTTTAAGCAAGCTCCGGAAGATGGTGAGGAACAGGGAGGCCTGGCATGCTGCAGTCCATGGGGTCACAAAAGTTGGACATAACTGAGCAGCTGAGCTGAAATATATTAATATGTCTACATATATATATATGTGTGTGTATATATATGTATATATATACACACACATTGTATTTATAACTTTATCATCTTTCATTTGAATATTTTAGTTAGCTTTTCAGAGACAAAATTTGGTCTTAATCAAAGTTTGAATGTGTTTCTAGTTCCTTTCTGCCTTTGCATTTTAGGAGATTCTTTCACCCTCATCCAGTGCCTTTGCTTGTCTTTTTTGCCCCCACAAGGACCCCAGTTTCTCTTTTTCCCACACTTCTCCTCAAAAGTGGCAGCCATGTTGCGGTCCCTAGAATATGGCAGAAATTAGATTTCTCTTCTGATAATTAACAAAATGGTACCAATGAACACAGTATTACTGGAAGATTTTTTTTCTTTGAAAGGTAAGATCCAGAACCTTAGAGATCAAATTACCCAATGATTTTTTCTTATAAATAGATTTAAAATTAATTTTTAAAATTAATTAATGGAACTCCTTTTATGTTTCCATCCAGTCCCATCACTTCATGGCAAATAGATGGAGAAACAGTGTCAGACTTTACTTTCTTGGGCTCCAAAATCACTACAGATGGTGAGTGTAGCCGTGAAATTAAAAGACGCTTGCTCCTTGGAAGAAAAACTATGACCAACCTAGAAAGCACATTAAAAAGCTGTCTTTTTTAATGTTAAAAAGAGACATTACTTTGCCAACAGAGGCCCATCTGGTCAAAGCTATAGTTTTTCCAGTAGTCATGTATGGATGTGAGAGTTGGACTATAAGGAAAGCTGAGCAGTGAAGAACAGATGCTTCTGAATTGTGATGTTGAAAAAGACTCTTGAGAGTCCCTTGGACAGCAAGGAGATCAAACTAGTCAATCCTAATGGAAATCAGTCCTGAATATTCATTGGAAGGACTGATGCTGAAACTGAAACTCCAATACTTTGGTCACCTGATGCAAAGAACTGATTCATTGAAGAAGACCCTGATGCTGGGAAAGATTGAAGGCAGGAGGAGAAGGGGATGACAGAGGATGAGATGGTTGAATGGCATCATCGACTCAATAGGCATGAGTCTCAGCAAGCTCTGGGAGTTGGTGACAGACAAGGAAGCCTGGTGTACTGCAGTCCATGGGGTCACAAAGAGTTGGACGTGACTGAATGACTGAACTGAACTGACTGGAGATATTTCTGTGAAGATATCACTTCTTTGAAGTGGAAGTGAGAGGCCAAGAGCCCTAATTGGTCATCTTGACTTTCTCCTCCCAAATTTCTCTGGAGTTTACTGTGGCTTGTAAAGAACTCCATGAGTAGAGTTTGAAAAGTCTTACATAATCCGACTACACAGACACAAAACTAAGTCCAAGAAAAGTGAAGTGGCTCTAGCTTTATGTCTGAAATGTCCTTCCTTAATCAATGTCTATTTAAAAACCCTTTTCATGGGACTACTACTCTGTCATGACCTAACTGACATCTCCCAGAAAAGATCATCATATGCTAATTCTTTTTTTCACCAAGCTCTTTGTCTTTAAATTATACTCTATTGCAATCCTTTGTGTAGTCCATGGTAGCAGAGACAACTTAACTCATTTTTATCTCTAGTACCTACCAGTCAGTGTCTGACCATAGTAATTACTGGTTTAATGTTAACAGAAATCAATGTTTTCTTTAGAGTTGACAGGAGTTATTCTATGGCTTTATACTAGCAGAAAAAATAAAAAGCGAAGCTAGTGTGACCAGTTCTCCAATTGCTATAGCAAGACTTAATCTACTATGTGATTTTGAGACTCTTTTCTAATAAGAATGTGTATTAAGACTTCGGTCTTACTATTCAACTCAAAACAAATGAAAATCATAAGAATTTTAGACATAAAATAAAATACAATTGTTATGCTAATGCAGTTTTTTTGTATCATGCTTTGTAGCTAAATTTGTCTAACATTTCTGATTGCCACAATTACCTTTTGCCACTGCATTTATACTTTCTGCATGCATTCATACATGATTTCCTATTTCCTGATCTTCATCTTGGCTGGTGGGTGAAGATGTTTGCCTTCTCCTCACTTGCTGCAATAGGCTGCTTCTCATTTCGCAGCAAGTAGGTCTCTTCCACCCATACTCAGGACTTTCACTCTGTATCCATTAACTCAGTATCATGGAGAAGAAATTGTGATGTTCTAGGATGGTCTGAAATGGAATGGTTTACTATAAAGCATAAATATTCATTGTTCATGGGTTCTAATAGAAGGTAGAGTGTCTGTTTTCTAGATGTTCAGGAATAAATTTACTTGTCAAGCCATAGATCAAACACCTATTCCCATTTAAATATACCAAAAATACTCACATTTACATCCTGAACCTCTGCGGTCTCTGGTTAAAACAGATAAAATCTGTTATCCTCATGTAACATTCTGCACTTGTTCCTAATCAGATGCCTCCTCACCTACTCAAAGACATCGCTCCAGCAATTCTCCCTGTTTCCTGCATCTTCCTTTTCTTTCCAGTGTACAAACACAATATAACATTCTCCACTTTTACAACAAATCCCTCTCTTGAGCTCTCTCACTGATTATCACTGTCTACTTACCACCCTGGCACTTTTCTCCTATGCCTTACAGCAAAACTCCCAGAAATAGATTCTATATGCATCTCAATTTCCTCCCTTTCTTTCCTCCTATTTTCTCTTGAATCAATGCCAGTCAGTCTTTTTGTTATTCTGAAATTCAAAATTATCTTGCCAAAGGATAGGAGACAGGGGCATTTATAATCCTGAGTCCTGTCTTCTCATTACTGAGAATTGCCTGTGGGGTCCTTGATTCCATACACTACCACAAGGGCTGAGTGAGTTTTTTCATTTTGGAAAAAAAAAAAAAAAGTCTTGAGGCAGTGAAGCAGGAAAACTTGGGAGTTTGTTAGCATGGACTGAAACCATCTACCCTAGTTTCAGCAGAGCCTAGGGACTGGCCAAGGGCACATGGTCCACAGGACACACAAAATGTCTGCTTTGATCTTTTCCCTGTTTGTTCCATGTATTCTCTTTTTAGGAATCCTCCTCATTTTCCTAACCTTTAAATTACTCCCCAGCACTTTCTCTTTTTTAAGCTATGTTTTCTTCTTATCTGAGCGTACGTGGTCCAATTATTTTGAAATCATGTGTGTAATGTTTAAATTTTTATTTACCTTTTTCCTAAATTCTAGACCAATACATGAGGTATCTTCACAATACCTCTCCCTGAATGTTAGTTCAAAACCAAACTCTTGACCTAAATTTACCACGAAACTGAGTAATTCTCCTCTGAGGAATCTACCCACAAGAAATAAAGACATAGTTTTTATAAACCTTGTGTGTGAATATTCAAAACTGCATTATTTTTTATTAAAAAATCCAACTGGTAACATATCTATTTAATCAAATGCTATTCAGCAATTAAAAGCGGTAAAGTATTGATACGTGCTTTAACATGGATGAATCTCAAAACATAGCACTAAATAAAATGAAACAGACTCAAAAACCTGAATATTGTGTGATTCTGTTTATATGGAATATCCAGAATAGGCAAACCTACCAAAGTAGAAAGTAATTTTTACCACATTCAGACTAAGAATGTTCTAATCATAGGGTCTTTGAGTTTGCTTTCCCTGGACCTAGAAAACTTTTCTTCCAAATATATTGTTCATTTCATTTCATTTAGCTTTTGCCCAAATGACAGATGTTCATAGGGGCCTTTTCTGATCAACCAAACCAAGCTCTTGCAATCCACCATTCTCAGTTCTCATTTGGCTTTACTTAATTTTTTAGCTCTTATCACAAATGGGCATAAACTGTGTTTGTTTTGTCTATATCTATCAACAAAGTAGAGACAGGGAATTCATCTCTTGACATGTCTGTGTGCAAAGGGACTAGAATAGCACTTGGCAGATACTAAGTGATCAAGAAATTCAGTCATCCATCCATCTGTCAATCAATTTGCTCATTCTTCCATTCAACATTTTTCCCTTTAAAGATTCTAGATCTAAATCACATGTAGGGATGCTGTCAATGTATCAAATAGTGTATTTTTAGAAGGCAAGTGGAAAAAGAGAAGCCAGGGTATGGTAAAGTTAACAGAGACAAATTGACAGACAGAAATAGATATGTGTCTGTAGACTAATAATAGCAGGATAGGTTGGATAGAAGCGTAGTTGCTGCCTGCGTGTCCCTGAGTGACAAGCCCACCCACCGCACTGGAGTTCAGGAGAAAGGTTAAGTCGAGAGACAGGACTTGGGACTCATCTGCCTAGGGGTGATAGTTAAAACTGATGTATCCTTAGTTCCTGTCAGCAGCTGCTCCTACACACTCGGGAACTCTCCATTAACATTTAAACTGACTGTCAAGTCCATAATTTTGTCCTTTCTCGTCCATCAGTTGCCTTCTTCCTTTTAAAATGTTGAGGTCCTCCCTGTCCACTGGTACATTTTCCACTGCCAACCACCAGTTCTCCAGTATTTTCTATTTTCAAAAAGATTTCACTTTATTATCTAGCCTGACTCCATCTTATTTTTCCTCCTTTCGTCTCCTTCCTTAGTGTATTATTTCATTTCAGCCATCTTCAATGGGAGAACTCTTGACTGCCTTCTGTGGTCAAATTCACCTTTCTTCACTTCTGATTAGTTGCCTTCATGTCTCAATGTCTAATAACCTGCTCAGTGGGGAGCATGATTTCCCTGCAATAGAATTTTGCTAGAATTGAACTTCTGTTTCTTTAAAACTACTTAGAGTTTGTACTTGCTTGAAAAAGCTTGAACCTGAAAGACTGTAAGCAAGCTGAAAAACATTATTTATAGGACTTTATAAAAAATAAGAAAGTACAGGTAATTGTGGACATGGACTCAAATTCATCTTTTAATAAATGAATATGTTTTGAATCTTAACTCTCTAAAAGAAACAAGGTTCAATGTAACTGAATGTCTATTGAATTTATAGTCTTATTGAAATAAGAAAAGAAAACTTCAGAGTTGGAAGAGTGGTCATGAAAAGATAAGGAGTAGGTTATAACTTAATAAAAAATTAAAGATAAGTCATGGAGAATTAAGAGAAAAGGAAAAATGTCCATTCAGGAGAGGTAAGAATAATCAGAGAAATGTAGCAGAGATAAAAGTTCTGTATTTCTCATTGTAGAAGTGTGCTCTTACCAAAGCATGGCAGTTTTAAATTATAATAAAAGGAAAAAATACATAGAAAACCCTATGTTCCAATTTTTAAAAACATATAAGTAGTATAGAATATTAATTTCATTCATGTGAGAAAAAAAAGCATTTCAAATAATTGTCACAATGTGAAATATCACTTATATAACTGTCTAGACTTTTGGTAAATGCTTTTGATATGTACCCAAGAATATCTAAACAACTCATGTAAAGTTAGGAAGAAAATCATCAGGAATAACAACTCATGCTTTATGATAAGGTTAGTATAGAATTTCTCCATCTTTGGCAGCAAATAATCAACATGATTTGGATATTGACTAGATCACACAGTGGATATTAAAACAAGTTCTCAGTGAATCCCTAAGCTGATGCTCTTTCTAATGCAGTATATTGCCTCCCTCTATATTTGAATCGAAATGAGAATATACTTACATGTTTAGTTGTCTTTATATCTCAAAATATAGCCTGTGATTATACTTCAAATCCACTATAGGTTGCTGGTGTTAATTGGGCTAAAATTTCTGAATTTGTGCATCTGCAGTTAAAAGGCAAATATTGGGGAAATGATCAAATAGGCTTATCTTTGGATATCAAATTTACTAGCCCAAAGTAATCTAGAAGATCAATATCTATCAAGGACAAAAAGAAAGAAGAAAGGTGGAAGAAAAGGTCTGGAGTATTGGTTCTCCCTGGAAAGCAAAGCTCAAAAAGGACTCCCTCCTGCCAGGGCTCTTTGTATGGTTGGTGATGGGGAGGAGAGGGCATTGAGATCCTTAGCCAAAGAAACAGAGACCAAAATGGGAAAGGAAGTGTGAACCCATCAAAAGAAAATTTCTTGAATTGATTACAGTGTCTTGAATTTGGTGCTTTATGCTGCTGCTTTATACTAGGGCATTAAACCAAAATTTAACTCTTTATATATATTAGCATACTTCATTGGTTCAAACATGCATATGTTTTCACATTTTAAACTCTGTGAAATCAGAATGTGTATTGCATTTTATGTAATAAGAGAGCATTGCATCTTAGTTAATTGGCAGCATTTTTATTTCTTAGTAGTGGTGTATCTTACGATTGATGGTATATTAGATTTAATGAAGGAACATAAGTGAGGTTCATGTGAAATGTGTATGAGTCTATTCTTAGGTCTTCCACTGATGCTCAGCATCACTTCCACTGCAAATCCTATTCTGATCTAAATTTTATTAGTCTTTATTACAAGACTAATATCTTATAAATGTATCATTCAAGCTCCTTATCTGTTCTATTCCTCTATGAAGATGATGTGATGTTAATTGAGAAAAAGAGTTTAAGTATTCCATTTATATGAGCAGTATATATAAAAGCTATGAAATCTTCATGGCATTTAAAATAGAATTTTTAAAATCTCACAGGATTCAGAATACTTTTACTTTTTAATGAATTTTCAAATTTTGCAAGATGTTTGATTTTTGGAACCTTCTATAGTCTAAAGAAATATTTTAACTAAGTAGTTGCTCTGAGATATAAGGACTGAGTTCAATCTAAAAGGAAGTCTTCTGTCTAATAAATTAAGTGCTGGTTAAACCCTGAAAGCAAAAGCTCTGAGCTGTATGTTTCTAGCTGGATTCTCAGTTTTTGTTTTGTTTTTTAATAAGGCATAGTTTCCCATGCAGTAACATATGGTTTTAATATTTGAGCATTCTCAGCCATTTTCCCCATATGTTTGTTGTAATTGACTAACCACACATGGCCAAATTCTGCCCTTAGATGAGCACAGAGAACACTCTCTGGGGTCGAGGAAAATAAGCACATTTCATACAGCAACCTATGGTCCTCAAACCAGGCTCCTATCAGTCTTTGCACAATAATGAATAGTGCAAATGAATGATTATTAATGCATTTTAGAAGTGACTCTGAATGCAGAAGCTCCCTTGCTCTGAAAATCTCTGAGACGAGCTGTTTGACAAAGGAGTTGTTGAAAGACTTGGGAAAAGCTGTGTGCAATGATGCACGTGCTTTGAGTTGGGGGATGGGGAGCATCAAAAGGATTAGTAATGTGACATGTCAGAATTACCCAAGGCATGTTTCACTTATTCATTCCACAATTTAGCACTCATCTAGGCACTACGTATACATTGTTCTCAGGGAGTTCCCATTCTAGGAGCATAGTACCTACAATAAACAAGCAAATTAATAAGTCAGGGAGTTATATAAGTACAATAAAAATGATAAAACTGAATAATATTAGAGTGGTGGGAATAGTTTTACAAGGGTGTTTAGAGAAAGTCTTCTCTTGGAAGAAGTGATATTTGACCTGAGGCCACACTGATGAGAAGGAGGCAACCATGTGAAATCTGCAGTGGAAATAAAGATACAATAGACAAGAGCCTTGGCAGGCTCTAAGACTTGTACAACCTCATGGTTCTGGAGGGAGGTGGGATGGGAAGTATGGGCAAGGACCAGACCATGCTGGTTCAGGTAGACCACAGAAAGTTTTGTGAATATTAGTTTAAGCACACTGGAGTGTTTTAAGCAAAAGAGTGAAGCAAATTGATTTATTTATACATATATATTTAAATATCCTATTAGATTTGCTTTGCCATCAAATGACCACCACAAAAGTAACTATTTATGCAGCAGTGGAAAATATAGAGAATTCAACCATTTGGTAGGAATGACATTTATAATATTGGCAGGGATATCTCAAGACATTAAAAATCTGAGACATGATTTTGGTTTTCTCTAATATAGTGATTTCAATAGACATAAGGTCCTTGAATTCTCACATACAATCTAAGAAGAAATCTTCCTGTGAGCTTTAAAGGGAAAGTAAAACAGAATGATCCACATGCGAACCTCACACAATTAATATAAACATCTATGACAATAATTAGGAAAATTGAATGAAAGGTGTGATACTAAAGCTTTTTGATGGGTAAGGATTTTTGAAAAAAAAATGATGTACCTGTGGCGGATTCATTTTGATATTTGGCAAAACTAATACAATTATGTAAAGTTTAAAAATAAAATAAAATTAAAGAAAAAAAAAGAAAATTGAAGTTTGGCAGATACATATAAAATAAATTTTTCACTAACCCTGTGTAACTTCAACTTGGATCATTTTTTAATTCATTTTAAATGTGATGTACTGATACTTATATGTCAGTAATAAGGGTATTATAACTTTTGAATGATGTTTAATTTTCAAAATAGCAAAGGGAAAAATTTTAATATATGACAATGCAATTACCCAGCATCTGATCTTCCCTTTTTTGTTCTCTAAGATGATGACAAAGTAAAATCACAGAAAATAAAACTACATCTTTGGAAACAATTAACAAATGTTGTTCTGAGCCATGGAAATTTGGGGTTGTTGTGTTACCACAGCAAACATTAGACTATCTTACTAGTGTAGCCAATAAATAGACATTTCCTCTATTTACCTCCAAATTAAGTTAGAAAATCCATGTCTTCTCAACATCTCTAGACAAAGTTCCATCATCCTACATTTATCGGTTTAAAGATTTTTGTATCAAAATGAACTTGGTCTGATATTAGTGAGTGAAAATCTCTCAGTCATGTCTGACTTTTTGTGACCCCATGGACTGTAGCCTGCCAGGTTCCTCTGTCCATGAAAATTTCCAGGCAAGAATCCTGGAGTGGTATATATATATGTATGTGTGTATATATATATATATATACACACACACACACACACACATATATATATATATATATATATATATAAAATAAATGTTCTTTATCCATTCTTCTGTCGATGGACATTTAGGCTGTTTCCATGTCTTGGCTATTGTCAGTGGTACTACATTGAAAAGAGAGGTGCATTTTTTTTTAATGTAGTTTTCTCTGGGTATACACCCAGGAGTGGGATTGCTAGATCATATGGCAACTCTATTTTTCTTTTCTTTTCTTTTTTTTTTTTTTTGAGAAATTCTGTTTTCCATAGCAGTTTCACCAGTTTGCATTCCTACCAACAGGGATGGTTGGGTCTTGACACCCTTTCTAGTATTTCTTATAGGTAGACTTTTTAGTGATGGTCATTCTGGGGCCATGTGAGGTGGTATCTCATTGAAGATACCTCATTCATGAAGGTACATCATTCAGTGAAGGTATCTCATTGAAGATCTCATTGAAGATTTGTATTTCTCTAATAATTAGTGATGTTGAGCATCTTTTCAAGTATCTACTGGCCATCTGTTTGTCTTCTTTGGAGAAATGTCTCTTTAGGTCCTCTACATGTTGAATGTCATGATAATCATACTATGAACATTTGTGTATGAGTTTTTTTTTTTTTGTACATTTACATTTGTGTACATGTTTTCACTTCTCTTGGGTGTATACTTAAAGGTGGAATATCTGTGGCATATGTTTAACTTTTTGAGAAATTGCCAAAATTTTTAACAGCTATATCATTTTATATGCCCACCAGCAATGTATGTGATTCCAACTTCTCCACATCCTCACCAACACTTGTTTTATTTTCTCTATTGTTTTCAGTGAACATCCTCGTTGTTTGAAGTGGTATTTCACTATGGTTTTGACTTACCTTTCTCTAATGATGAATGATGCTGTGCATTTTCTTATGTGTTCATTGGCCATTTGTATATTTTCCTTAGGAAAATGTCTATTCGCATCATTTGCCCATTTTGTAATTGAGTTATTTCTTTGTTTTGTTGTGAGCTATTTTTATATTCTGGATAGTAAATGCTTATCAGATATATAATTTACAGATATTTTTATCAATTCTGTGATTGTCTTTTCATTTTATTGATAGTGTCTTCTGAAGCACAATGTTTTTATATTGAGATAAATTCTAGGTTATCTATTTTTTGTTTTGTAGCTTTTACTTTTGGTGTCATACCCAAGAAATCTTTGATAAATCTGAGCTCATGTGAATTTATATGTTTAAGTTTTTCTAAGGTTTTCAGAGTTATTAGCTCTTATGTTTATGTTTGTGATCCTTTCTGACTTAATTCTTGTGTATTGTGTGAGGGGTCCAAATTCATTCTTTTGCATGTGGATATTCAGGTTTCCCAAAATTCTTTGTTGAAAATATTATAATCCTATAACCCCCCACTGAACACTCTTGGTTATACAGAAATCAGTTTACCATAGATGAATGGGTTCATTTCTCAACACTTAATTATTTTCCCTTGATCTGTACATCTAGCTTCATGCCAGTAAACATTGAATTGATTATTATAACTTTATAGTAAGTTTTAAAATAGGAAAATATGGGTCCTTCAGCCTTATTCTTGTGTCTCAAAGTTTCTTTTGTTATCTAGAGTCCCTCGGATTATAAATTTTAAAATGAGTTTTTCTTTTCCTGTAAAAATAAGCACCTGGACTTTTCATTGGTATTGTGTGTGTGTGAGTGTGTGAAAGTCGCTCAGTCATGTCCGACTCTTTGCAACCCCATGGACTATACAGTCCATGGAATTCTCCAGCCCAGAATACTGGAGTAGGTAGCCTTTCCCTTCTCCAGGGGATCTTACCAACCCAGGGATCGAACTCAGGTCTCCCTCATTGCAGGTGGATTCTTTATCATCTAAGCCACTAGGGAAGCCCTTCATTGGATTGGTTTTGGTGAAATCTATACATCAGTTGGGGATTACTTCCATCTTAATTATTTCCATCATTAATCTTTAATCCACTAACAGAGGATATCTTTCCATTTATTTAACTCTTGTTTAATTTATTCAAAAATGTTTTCTAGTTTTCAGCATACAAGTCTTGCGCTTCTTTGGTTAAATATTTTCCTAAATATATTATTCTTTTTGATGTTATTGAAAATAGAATTATTTTCTTAATTTCGTTTTCAGGTTGTTCATGGATAATATGAAAGTGAAAGTGGTAAAGAAAGGGAATGGCAACCCACTGCAGGATTCTCGCCTGGAAAATTCCATAGACAGAGGAGTCTGGCAAGCTACAGTTTATGGGGTCATACGCAAAGAGTGGGACACAACTGAGCAACTAAAACTTTGACTTTTCATTATATTCTGCAAATTTGCTGAACTCATTCACAGGCTGTGACTATGTGTCTATGTGTGTATTATTTAGCATTTTGCATATATGTAAGATAATGCCACCTGCAAGTAGATAGTTTTACTTCTTCCTTTCCAATCTGAATCATTTTATTTCTTTATCTTGCCTAAATTCCTTGGCTAAAAGTCCTATACAGCATTGTATAAGAATAAAAAGAACTGATATCCTTGTCTGGTTCCTTACCTTAGGACGTTTTCAGTCTTTCACCACTACATTTGATGTTAGTTGTGGATTTTTCAGAGAAGTCCTTTATCAGGTTGAGGATTTTTTTTTTTTTCCACTCCTAGATTGTAAGTATTTTTATTATGAAAGTGTGTTGTATTTTGGCAAATGCTTTTTCTATGTCTATTGAGATGATCTTTTTTCTTTATTAGTGTGATATATGATGTTGATTTTAATATGCTCAACAAATCTTGCATTCCTGGAATGTGTCCAACTTGGTAGTGATATATCATCCTTTTTATATACTCCTGAATTCCATTTGTTAGCATTTTATCTTTATTCATAAAAATATTGACATAATTTTCTTTTCTTATGGTATCTTTTCTGACTCTAGAATTAGGGTAATACTGGCTTCATAGAATAAATTAAGAAGCATTCATTTCTATTTTTTGGAAGAGTTTGGAAAGGATTGGTATCCATTCTTTGTTTTTTGATTGGAGGAAAATCACTTTTCAATGTTGTGTTGGTTTCTGTCATACAACAATGTGTATCAGCCATGATTGTACATATGTCACCTCCCTTCCCTCCTCCTACCCTATCCCTCTATATAACACAGGGAGCACAGCCTGGCACTCTGTGATGGCATTAATTCTTTTTTAAACATCTGGTGTAATACAGCAATGAAGACATCTGGCCCTGGGCTTTTCTTTGTTATAAATTTTTATATTACTAGCTCAATTTCTTTCCAGATTTTCTCTTTCTTCTTGAATTAGTTTTGGTAGGTCGTATGTTTCTAAGAATCTGTGCCTTTCATCCAGGTTACATAATTTGTTGAAATATAAGTATTCATATTATCCAATTATAATTCCTTTTACTTCTGTAAAGTGAGAAGTAATGTCATTACTACAATTCCCAATTTGAGTAGTCTTCTCTCTTTTTTTCCTGTTCAATCTATTTGTAGATTTCTCTATTTGTTTTTATTGACTTCTGTATCTTTGAATTACCCATTTCAGCTATTTCAGCTCAAGTCTTTATTTCCTTCCTTCTTCCTGTTTTTAGTTTTCTCCACTTTTTCCAATTGCTTATGATATATAATTGATTTGCAATCGACATTAAAGTAGGCATTTGATGTAGATCTGGATTTAGGTCATTTTTTCTTTAAAGACTACTTTTACTGTATCCCACAAGTTTTGCTATCTGGTGTTTTCGTTTTCATTCCTGCCAAGTATTTTCTAATTTCTCTTATGATTTCTTCTTTGCTTATTTGTTATTTAGGAGTATGTTGTTTAACTTCCACATACTTGTAAATTTTCCAGTTTAAATGACCAACCTATTAGTTATCAAGGATGCTAAAAAGCCTTTTATAGAATAGATGTTTTCAAAGTGGGCAAAGCAGTATGATCTGTGAAGCTAGTATCTAGAGCCCTGGCAAGACCCTCTCCAAGCCCACTGCAGCCATCCTGCATCCACTTTATTGTGTTCCTATATGCCCTGTGAAAGTAAAGAAGGTGCTATTTGAAGAGAAGGAAAAAAGTGAAGATGTGTCAACTCTCATTTCTCTGTCAGATGTTTACTACAGGCAGGAGAACACATTCTCAAATGTCTCTATCTCCATTCCAACAGGTTATATCTTTACTTAGCCATTTCCCCCCGCCTCCCACCTTCCCAGCTCCATTCCCTGCTGTTTGGACCTGGTGGATGAAGAGAATAAAACATAAGTGCTGTCGATTTTAAAAGGATGGCATGATTGAGGTGAAAAAGTTTGGTTAAGTCTTTTTTCTCCATCATGGTATGTGTTATAGACTTTCCTTCTTCAACTAGTAGAGACCATGAGAAGTAGGTAAATGTCCCATTTCTAAAGATTTTCAAAATATCAAGTTCCAAATTAATTTTTAATTTTCTTTCTTTCATCCTTTAACATTGAAATAGAGAGCTCTGCCCTTATTTTCTTTAAGAAAAGCAATTCATGAGAACATCAGCTTTGCAAAGCAGCTGGTCATTATTTCCATGATCTCTTCAAATGTATGTTCTTTCCACTAACATGGATGGTTCAATATTTTGCTATCACAAAGCAACATAAATAACCCCGATGATGCTTCTATTGAAAAACTCCCCAGAGTACAAATACAAAACCTAATTAATTTAGCAAACCTTTTAGGGTGCCACACATGCCCTGAGCCTATAGTTAGTAAATTACTCAGAATCTGTACTTTCCTATCCTAATATTTTAGACTCATATGAGTTGTATATATATATTTAAAAGCAACTACTGTCTTAGTGAAGTAAAAAATGAATGGCAACTTAGAGTACCTTATAATCTATTATGCAAAAATTTTTATTAATTCTTTTATAATAGCTTCTGGGCAATACGATTCCATGCTCAGCCCTTGCAACATAGTTCCCCCCAAAAACAGTGAAGTGACATCTTTGATATTTGGCCTAAGGAAAGGGGTAAGGCTCATGAAAAGTGTCATCACTTAACATACTTTTGTAGGCTAAGCTCCTTGTACAGATAAAATGAATTCAATATACAACCTTGTTATTCAGTTTTTATAGAAAATCTTAGAGGCCAGTAATTTCCAGAGTGTACACAAATTGCTGTTATTGATGAGTCTGGATACACCGATGATATAAGACTTGAGAGGGTCGATGAAAAATTTCGTGAAGAGGGCACAAACACTGCCCCACGATTGAACTAAATCAAAAGTTGATGTGTTTCTACTTGCTAGTAATGACTGCAAACTCTTAGTGTATGCCTCACATAACAGACGTAGTGAGCTGATCCTGTAAACAGGCAGAAAGCCTGTATGGTGCTTTGAACACAATAGGCGATAGCTGAATACTGTGGTTGACTACAAAAGAAATGGAAGTACAAGGATATAACACTAGCAAATTTCTTTTTCTAAGTTTAAAAGCAAATTTCTTTTTTTTAAGTTTCTTTGGCCACTAAGAGACAAACACACATCTCCATCACTCTTGCTATACCAGGCTTTAAAATAGTGCTTTCATGTATTGTAAAGACAGAATCAGATTTTTAAAAATCTGCATTTAAGAGGCAAATAAGGGGAAACAATCAGGCTAAATCCCTAGAATAGAAATGACCACAGTAGTTTGGGAAAAGTGTAATATTCAGACAAGCCAGTGTGTGAAAAGGCAGCAGTAGGGATGTTTTTTGAGAATGATGGAAGTCCTTTTTAGTATCAAGTTATGTCTGGGCCAAATAAGAGAGTGACTGAAAGTTAATCCATGTGCGGCAGTAGTGACAACAATTTTGGTAGATTGATAGAGGTGGCAAGAGAAGAGAAAGAAGACTCAGTACACATCGGAGGTCAGCAGGTTGAAGGAGTTGACTCTCAATGATTTCTGCTTTTCCTGCTGAGTGGGAGTAAAGGTTATCTCCTGGGAGTGAGGTATTGGTGTCAGGGTAAGTGTCTTGGAGAGATGAGACTGAATTTGAAATAGTTGCTGTAAAGAATGGGTGAGAGAGCTGTCCAGGCAGCCCTGGGGACCTCACTGGAGCTGCAGACCATGATCACAGAAGGTCATAAATGATTTAGTGGAGAACCAGGTACCGCTGTGAAGTTTCCTCTTACACACTGGGTTTCTTTTGAAGATAAGGGCCATATCATAGGTGTTTAACCTCAGCAGGTATTATAATACATGAATTCTATGACTATATAATGATGTACAATTATTTACTGAATAACGAAATACTGACATATATCACAAGATGTCAATGGCAACTACTGACTTATTCGTGGACGTCAGCAGATACATAAACGTCCCCATTTTTTGACTGTGCTTATAGTTCTCTTGGTCTGTGGCCTGTATTTTCTCAGTCAAGTGATGGTCATCATAGTGATCAAGTGATGGTGATATATCATCTATCAAATTTACCAACTGCAAAATGTTTCCAATGGCAATTCTTGATATTATGGTTGTATTAGAGAAGATCCCCAAAAGAGAATAGCCTGCTTGTGTTTTTCTTAATCCTTATTTCCACACTGTTTTCCATCACAGAAATACACTTTTCCTTAATGGTAAGCAATTAGATTTATTGTCAATTCAAAAATTAATATCTTTAATGTTAGATCAACAGTACTAGAACTCACGCTAACCAAACAGGAAAGCTTCCTATTTCCTTTGTACCATAAAATTCTAGACAGAGTTAATTCACAGATAAAACTTAAATTAACACTCTAAACTAGTTCTGTAAAAGGCAATGATGAAAAACGTTACCTCCCTTTATCTCTGTCTTCTCAATTCTTTGTGATGACTTTTGTTCCCGTGTATATGGTTAGAAGTGAGAAATGATGATTATAAGAAAAAGAAGAATAGAATAGCCTGGGCCTGTAATCTACATCGACTAATATGAAGGAATCAAGTTGGATGTGTGATGGCCAGTCTCAGCCATGTCTTAGGACAGCTAGAAAAAGATACATTTCACATCAATTCTAAATGATTTCTGTGCTTTTCCATTCATTTTAGCTGTACCAAAGAAGGGGGCAGGCTGAGACTCAGGGAGATCACATAGCTGATGGCTTTCAAAATGAGACTATATGGGATGTATTCGAACATCAGGTCTTCATTCTAAATTGTGCAGACACTAGTATTCACTTAAAAAGTATGCCAGAAAAAAAATTGCCTGATCACAGTCATGTTTTAAGATCTTTAATGCTTGTCTATGATTAGGGGTAAAACAGCTTTACATTTTTTTTTTTTTTTTAGAAATTCTAGCTTTTCTGTGAAGATCAGCCTCTTTCCTAAGCTGCATCAACTTCAAATATTCTGCTGGCAGTGTCTGCACAAGAGACTGCTAGGCTTCAGTCTGTACAGGCCCTGGGATTCTACAGGGTCTAGAATCCTATGGTGCATGTCTATTCATTTCAAATAGTTTTCAAAAATAGAAAAAAAAAATGTGAGAGGATGAATGCTTAATATTAAGTGAAAGGGATCTTGTGCCACAAAGCACACATTCTGCGTCTGTTGTATAGAATCATAATTTTGAGGTTGAAATTTATATTCTTAATGTAATTTCAAAGTGGAACATAGCTTTTAAAACAGTAAAACAATAAAGGTGGCCAAGCATAGCTTACAGATATGACTGTGCTGATAATGCCTGCACCAGAGTGTCAGGGTTCTCCATGCATAGGTTACTTTTAAAGCCAGCCAAGATGCCAAAGTAAGTATTAAAACACTTGAACCATATTCTGAGAAAATAAGGAGCAAGCAAGAGAGATGCCTGTGAGTTTTGCATCAACACTTCTAATATTGAGACTTAAATTCTCATTTTGTTCCTACCTGGGTTCTCCAGGCACTCTATATAATGTTAATTATATCTTAACAACTCCAGGATATCATTAAGAATATGTGAAATCCTAATTTACATTATTTTCAATTTGCATTTATTCTTATATCTTTAGGACTTGAATAATAATAAAAGGTAAAAAATAAAAAATATCAAACAAAAATTTTCCTGTGAATCTCAATGATGAACATGAAATATGTATTTGGTATTATCCTGTACCCACTTAATAGAATTTGGTGTGTATATAGCTACATGTGTTTTTCTTTCCAACAAATAAGACAGAAGACCATTAATGGATTTCTAGTTTCAAACAAGGCCTCTTGGGTTACAAAGTGCAAATGAAAATTTTAGTAACCAGTCCTCTAGCACAATGCTCACCTTACATGTGAGAGGTGATTTTGGAAATCAGTCCCGTCAACTTTCATTTTCCTTATCTGGACAATATTTTCAAGTGCATCAACTTCTAATACAGGTTATTAAATATGTGACAAATCTGAATATCCATTGTGCATTGAGTTTCCTATTTTAACATTTTTATACATGTAAACAAAGAGACAGAGGTAGAGTACTTTTATTTTAGGATCAATTACACTGTATTGATAAAGGAAAATGAAATTCACCTTATCGTTAATAAAACCGTTCCTTCAATGGGAAATGTCACTCTTTTTATGGAAGGTTCAAGCTTTTCCTCAACGGTATATATCATGTGTCTTTCAGGAAACAGCAAATAAATTTCAAAAGAAAGAGAAACAGTTTAACCATAACTTTTGCTATAGTTTTCTGCCTCCCCTTACCAAAAATAACAAAATTATTTGAACTTGCCAGAGTTTGCTGTGATTAATTGCGTTTCTGGTGTGTGTGCCACACTTCATTTTATGATTAAGATTTCTGACTCAAGAAATTGTCAGCAAAAGACAGTATATCAAAGTTTAAATATCAGTAATAAAACAGTACAGGGGATGTTCTGTGACTACTTAGAACTGAAAGCATTTTATTGAAAAAGGTTTGTTTTCTTTGGCAGCCTTCCATGACCTCCTACTGTTGACAAAACTAGCAGCCAGTCCTGTTTGAAGTGTAACTGCGGCAGAAGCTGCTGCCTCAGAGCACTTACAGGATTTATCTCTAAATTAATATTTTCATCGAACACACTCGTGATATTCCATACCTAATCTTTAAATTATAGGAAAATGCTAGAAGGGTGTTCTGCAAGTCACAGGCTGAAGTCGGGGGGAAATTTATGTCTCTCTCCAGTCGACATTTGTGACTGACCTACAGCACACCAGGGCTGCTATTTCCTTTTCCTGATTCATGATAAGTGCAGCTGCCTCCAAATAAGCCCCCCGAGCCCATTAATGCTCAGTCCAGTCCTTTATGGTAAATATGCACATCTCTAGTCTCACTTTATAATGTTCAGCTGTGATGAAGTTGAATAGAAAATCACGTTGCCTTATCTTACTTGAAATTGCCAAGCGCCTTGCCACCAAAACGTGGGTGCCCCAAAGTCCATCTTACTTCTGGCTCTAATTAAGGTGATGCTTTCCGCTCTAGTTTGCTCACACACACACACAGACACAAAAATTAGCAAAATTGTTTCCTCCTTGCAACCTGGGTTTTAAGGTCCTGGACTGTGATGCCTTCCATTTTTCGCTGCCAGCACCACAGCTAATTAACAAAATTGCATCAAGATTGATATGAAGGTAAATATTAAAGGCACAAAAGGGAAGGGAAAGCAAATTATGTAAAATGTCAGAAAAGCCAAGACATTCATCTTCCCTGCCGCAATTTGTTTTTCATTAATAAAATATACATTGTTTTCCGCTCGGAAAAGTTATTAGTGGCAACACAGTCTGCATGAAGCTTTGTCTCTTCCGAAATGAAGTCTTTGTTTAGACATCGCTGATGGGGGTTTTGTGCCATTGTCTAATCTGTCAGATTAGATGAGCAAGTGTATTTAGGGGTGCAAAGATGTGCAGCCACACCTGCTGTGCAAAGCTGTGAATTCACAACTCTTCTGACTATTAAAATGTGTTATGCTGGGAGCTCTTTTGTTGTAATAGAACTGTTGGTGGTTGCATGTTTGAAGTGGCGCAAGTGTCAGGCCTTATTACAATCATAATAATCACTCCAAAAATAACCTCATATTTTGACCATTTAATGTTAATGTGGACCAAATTAAAGGCTAAGCACCTAATAGTTTTGGAGATGTTAAATTGATTTTGCACACAAATTTTTCTAAGCAAAAACAAAAGTCCATTAATGCAATAATATTCACGGTCCAGGAAAAACTATAGTCATCTGAAGAAGAGTTTTGAAATAATACAGGAAGCAGACAAAGGAGATACAAGAAAATATGAAGCCAATATTGTGGCAATAAAATTATTGTCAGGAGAATGCTATTAAATGTGATCCTTAAAGAATGCTAATTATCATTTCTTTATTTGTTGATGTTTGTGCCCTTCATATACATACCATGATATTTTAATCTCTCAGCTAAATATCAGATTATACCTAAGCAGAGATAATGCTTTCTATTTATCCCTAATTGCAAGGCCAGTTTTTAAAAAGGTTCTGCTATTTTACTGTGCTAAAATGTAGCTACATTAAATAATCTTTTATAACAAAAAAAAACAAGATAATATTAACAGCCTCACTAACTCACCATGCAGTTTCTAAAACCTACTTTTCAACCTCATTTTTTTTTTTGGTATCATGGGTTTTTTTTCCCCCCTTTGGCGTATCAGTGTTCTTTAAAGAATGTTGGAGTGTCTCAGAAATCTGTGGGAATTTCTTCACTCTAAGTTACCAAAGTACTAGCTGAAGAATAAGAAAATATATTTTTTCAAGATTCTAAAAAATTAGAAAAGGGAATGGAAAAAAGAAAAGAACAAAATGATAAGCCAAAAGAGCCTCGGTTGTCACTTTTAGAACACTAAGCAGCTTGTGGCAGGTTTAATAGACCCTAATCTAGAGAGGCCTTTTTAGAGACCTTAGACCTGTATGGCCTCATTAATTCAAGCGGTACGTGACAGTTCAGAGGTGTCCTAAACCAGCCATTACCTGCATAAACAGGCTTGGATGCCAGCGTGGCACGCACACTGTCCTCAGATCAGAATTCGTCATCCTCGATAGCGATGATGAGAGAAAACCTCTGAAACAGAACATTTTTTTCTCTATATAAATACTAATGAAATCTGATCATGAGGTATAGGTTCATTCCTTTCCAAAACAGACTTTAAAATATTTTTTAATGCTAACCAAGAAGAAGATAATGAAAACTTAACAGAGAAAAGATACTGGTTAAAAATAATTGAAAGATACTGGCCTCCTTCAACTCTCCAAAAATTGTCATTTTATGGAGACGTGGGCATTACAATTAGGTTGTTCTCATTTGACAATCATCACCATGCTGAGACCGGATTTCATATGTGTAACATCTGGATTGTCCTGCAGCTGCAGCAGGGTGACAGCTTCACACATTCCTTGAAAAGAGGTGTCCACACACTGACACTCACTCATCATTCAGAAAAAGAAAGGAAAAAAAATGAGATGAAAGAAAGATTTTCTTCCTGACTCTTAATTTAGGCTAATCTATGTAAAACACATTATCTAATAACAACCAGCATAAGAATAGTTTTCTGATACAATTGGAAATTGCCACTGGTCCAAATTTATAACAAGAATTATTTACCTTGTAATAGAAAAGGGAAAAAGTTTTATTGAAGGCCAAACTTTATATAGGAAAGGAAATTATGAGCAATTGAAGATTTGAGTTAATTGACTTTGTAATAATCTTAAATTACTTCTTTCTTAGTCCTTATATAAATGTTCAATAAAGACTTTGAATGAGAGAATGCTAAAATAATATGTAAACCTAGCATTTTAATTAAATCAGCACCAAACTAATTTCTAGCCATTCCTTTTTGAAAGAGTTCTTCTCAATAACAGGAGTGTTCCTCTTAAAGCTTCATAAAGTAGTAAACTATATATAAATATATGGAAATCAATACATACATATGTATTTTTCTTTTTCAGCTGATTTTTTCTACAAACCTTTCATGTTTACTATTACACTTTGTCTTCCTAACAACATTGGTGTTTTAATCACTTGCAATTTCCTCAGAACCTTGTGCCCTTGTTTTTCAGGCCAATTTTATTCTGGATAGGCAAAATACTGACTGTGTTTAAAACTTTCCTGCATAGCTGACATTTTTTAAAAAGGCAGATAGACAAAGATTGGCTTCCACTTCCTGAAATTAATGAAAGTCACTCTATGAAATGGATCTTTAGGAGAGAAAATACATTATTTTATGGAAGATATTAAAAAATGTTATGCAGACTTCTCTTGCTCTGCAGTATATCCAGTCCAGCTACAAAGATTCAGTACTCTGACTTACATTTTTACGTGCTGGATTAGTCTTTATATTTGTTTTGATAGAAAAGCAGGCAACAGCCTATTTCATGGACAATAAATTCAAGATAGTAATGATGAGATAGTATTGCCTCAGCTAAGTGCACCCAGATTGGAGGGTCACATATTTGACCTCGATCTAGTATGGTCCTTAATGAATCTATATACTTGATTAGAGTTACTGTCTTTTTATGGCTCAAAATAGCTTTGCATGGAAAACTAGCTCATTTTAAGTAGAGTTGAAAGAATCATTTTGCTTCTAACACATCTCTTAAAACTTTTCCAAAGACTTTTAAATGCTTGCTTTAAAATTCTAACCTTCCAGAAAACTGTCCTCCCCCTTGCCAATTCTGGTTTTGTTTCACAGCCTGTATTGCATATGGAAAAAAATCCTTCCCTGCCATCTTTTAATGGTATGAAAAATTCTATTTCTCAAGTAACCAGTGTAATTGCTGAGATATTGCATTGAAATCCTAGTCTTGCAATTATTTCAAGATTTTTCAGGTCTTCCTTACTTAGCCCATTTCACAGAGCAGAACTGAAGAATTGATGTTGGCATGTCACGTTGGGAGATTTGTTTTAGTGAGGGTAAAAAAGCAATCAACAGGAAGGATTAGAACTCGGAACCATTAAATGTCTTTTGTTCTATTTTGTGTGTACTTTGTTCCCTTTATTCATTTATTTTTATTAGTATTCTGTCAGCGTCAAAGTAATTGGGGTTTTTACAGGGTCCAGTTCCGGATATCACCATTAATGTTCTGCTTTGCACGCAGCGCACCTTCTTTATTATGCAATGGTCTTTTACAGTCTCCCTGCTTCCGCGGAGTAGCTCTCTCCTTATCTGTGCTTCCAACACCATCTATCTGTCTCTCTGCTTCTCTCACTGCATCGCTCACTCTTAATTCAGGGAAGTGATTTCTTACTTCTTGTCACTCTCTTTCATTCTCCCACTCACTCTCCATCTCTCAGGACTCGTTCCCTGATTCCATGAATGCTCCGAACTCATGTATCTCCCTCACTCCCTTCCTCTTTCAGAAACACGGTCAAGATTCTTGCTTTCCACTTTTTTTTTTTTTTTTGACGCAGCTTTCTAAAAGTCTTCTTTTCCTTCTTTATCTTTTTCTACCTTTTAAGGCTAGAAGTATAGACAAAACTAGACAGTAACATACCAATTTCACATCACTAAGTGCACTCCTGAAGAAAGAAACAAATCTCTTCTAAAAGTTTCTATAAGTATGAAATGGTATGCTTCCATGATCTTACTCATCAACAAATGTAGTGAATATTTTAAATCAAGGATATTTGGAGTTAAACTGATTAGGTCTTAGGTGTGAGTTGTCTAACAATGACAAAAAATGAAAATACAAATAAACAAGTTGTTCATGCTTCCAGTTTTTCCTAGTGTTGAGCGCACATCTAAATCTGCAAAGAGCATAAGTGTTTCAATTTTAAATCTTTTAATATACCACTTCCTATGCTATATTGCTTTCATATTGTTACTCCTCCACATTCCAAACTGTGTTGGTCACTCATTCTTTTTATTATATAATCTTGGTTGGGTGTATTTATACCAACATTACAGTGCCAGAATAGTTAAGTAATTCTAATGATATCAGAAATTGTATGTGGAATTCAGTAGCTGCAATGATTTTTTTTAAAAAAAATAGCATTAATGTATTCCTAAGACCTTCACAATGGATATAGTAGATAAGTTAATCAGTTTTTCCTAAGTTTTATGGTAAAGCAAAAATGCAACTTAAAAAGAGACAACTGTACCTGCTTTAGAATTTCTTTCTCACTTGGGTTACAAAGAAGTAAATTTTAAGTCACATGCCTTCGAAAGTAAACATCACAGAAATGATCATTTTAATATACACTTTAATTCCATATAATTTCAGTTTTGAATAGGAATTCTTTAGTAACCCTGTTAAATGAACACTGCCTTAAAAAAATACCTATATTGTCATAGAGTTTTCCAAACACTAATGAAATACTAATAAAAGTAAAAAAGTCTAGAAAAAACCAATAAACTTTAGGGAAAAATAAATGTCAGAGTCAAAAATAAATTGAGGACACTAGAGCAATCTCTACTATCTCTTAACATAATTTGTAAATTAATTTTTTTCCTCAGTAAGTTAATGACACAAGGGCTCTTCCAATAATTACTAGGGGGAAAAAAAAAACCCTGAATGACACAAATATAATTCAAAAGGAAATAAATTGATTTTTTTTTTTTTTTTTGCTCCATGTAATTGTCATGTAAGTAGGCCATAAGCTATGATGTAGGCAACACCCACAGCTTATTGGAAGCAAGCATGCATTTCCATAGTCCATTTTCACATACCCTAATAAACAGAATAAAATATTTAACATGATGGTAAAGATCAGTTTTCTCCCACCTCTTCTTGACAATAATTCCGTAGCTCAATATCCTGTACATTTTTGATTGAGAGGATGAAGTCTTTTTTTCCAGTGGTATTAATCTATTTTGCTGTCTTCGCAGGGATACATTAACCAGACCGAACTCTGGACACGTTTTTATTTCTTACCATAGAAAAAGACAGCCAGATAGCTCATTAAAATATATCAGTGAATAATAACTTCTTCCTTTAAATTAAGTAATATCTAAGTTTAATGAAGCTCCGTTTATAGTGATTTTGTGGTTCAAGTGCTCTTCTCTCTGCCTAATTATGTGCATGGCTTTCAGACAACAAGGCGTGTCTTTAACATTAGATAAGAACCTGAGCTTTTATCTCAATCAATAGTCTTTAGCCTTTGAACTCGTGTCAGAGGAAGACCAGTCCGTCATGTTCAGTTCTACCTGATCTCTTTTTCTTCTTGATGCTGCTGCCATTTACAAAAGAAACACACACACACACACACACACTCTCACGCACGCTCACACACCCCCATGCACACACCTAAGACATAAGCAGGCAAAGTGTTTAGATCATTTGCCTGTCGGTGTGCGTATGTGCACGCGCACAAGCATGTGTGGACAGGACCCTTTATAGCTGTAAAGATGTGTGACTGTAATGATGATGTTAAAATTTTCTTGTTTCCTTTCACTGGGCTTTGTGTATCTCAAAGGAGCCCCATATGGTGCTCTTTGTCCGTGTCATTACCTCGTTACAGCCACTGTCTGCCAGCCAAAGGTAGAGCGCACGCTGCAGCTGTAGACAGCGATACAACTGGAATCGTCTAAGGTCAACAGTGCCGTAATTACTTTAAAATGTCAGCGTACAATAAAATACAACAGTTCATCTGGCAGAAAGCAAATTAGCTTTGACCATAGCGTAATTACCCTTTTCTCAGCACCATTAGAAGAGATCAAATCTCCACATTCAGTGTTTGAGGAAAGGCCATCAGAGTACACTCTACCTGACAAGGATGCACATTTGCCATTTTGAGATGTAATTAATTGTCCCTATAATAGAAATTTTTATATTTGACTCTGGAATTGAAATGTGTAATAACCTGGCTTCTTCATTTTAACCATTTTGATGCTGGAAAGACAGGGTCTGTTTTGCCAACTTCAAATAGGTCATATCGGCATCATCCAGAACATATTTTTTCATTTTGATAACAATTAGCTCTACAGCAGGAGTGATTTTTCTGAAGTCACTTCCACACATATTAAGAATGGTCCTAATATCTAGATACTACATCAGAGGAACCAAATTAAGAAATTAAAATCATTAAACTCTTCCTTTTATAGCTTCTTTTTCTTCTTCACATGCATATTTCCTAGCTGGCTGGGATAATGTGAAGTGAAGTGGCTTTTAGACTGACTTATTAAAGGTTGATTTCTGGCAGTGATCTTCATCTATACTTCCACCTCACACACAAGGGCAATCTTGGTAAAAGAATGCCCCTCCCCCATCTCCCACAGGATTAATGTGCCATTATGCCAAGACATCCTCTTTTTTTTCAAAGACACTCATCATTAATGGTGGAGGGTACAAATGCACCAATGATATAGTAATTTGATTAACTCAGAAACAAACAGCAAGGAGCTGACCAGTGACAGTCCCTGTAGGGCAAAGACTTCACTGCTTGTTGACTTTCATTAATATTTAAGGGCGCCAAAGATGCTTTAAGCTGATTTGAAATGACTTAAGGTGTCTGAGCAGAATTTCTCCTTGTGCTGGGCTGTAGAGACACATGAAAAACAGCTGTTTTATATCACAAGAGTCATGCACTCTATTTAGGGAATTCCACCACCATAAAGATGTTTACATTTTCTTGATGTTTCATTCACTATGTTGTGGGCTTCTTCGTAGATTTTCAAATGAAAGCGTGTTCTCTTGGATTCAAAAATATCCCTTTTGAGCACAGATTTCCTGAGGGGGATATCATCTATGAAACCAACAAGGAACTTTACAGTTGGCAAGAAAATTCTTAACGCGACCCCTTCTTATTGAACCATTGCTGGTTTTAATGTGCTAAAGCCAAAACAATAAATAGGCTTTCTGGTAAAATCACTGTAGCATATCATTGATCAGTTTATCTCTTCAGAGCAAAAAACTATGGCATGTACTGAGCTTCCTCTGCAACTGCTGGGTTGCTTTGTTCTTTCTCAATGTCATTTATAACTCTTAGATCATTTCACAATGTAAGAAGAAAATCAGGCCAGAGAAACATTTGAAAAATAAACAAAATGGTCAGAAAAAGCTTTTAAAATAGATATGAACATTTAGGAAGGAAGGAAAATTCTTTGAGGTCCATCTAGTTCTAGATTAAATCAAGATGCCTGTGAATTTATTTAATGGGTAATTTGTAGAACACAGGGAAGTAAATATTAAAGGGTGAGCTCAAAGGACTTAGTTAGACTGACACTTTTAAATTAGCAAGACTGACCCAACTGGAACTTTCAGCCGCCCTTGAATGGCATAAATTAATGACTCGCTATTAATTGGAAAGAGAAGTGATTTTTTTTTTTACCTAGTAATACTTGGGAGAGCCCTTGGAGGGCTAATCAGGCCTCTGAAACTTGACTTTAACACCTTTGACAATTTCATCCAAACTCACCTTTACTCTCACCTTTTCCCAGTGCAAACTCTTGGCTCTATACTGTCCCCACCTTCCACATCCCACAATATAACCATGGGTTTCTCCACCTTGGTGCCCAAATTCTGTCTCTGTGTTGCCTTCCCTACTGCTTATTACCCTCCAAATAACATTGACATTCCACTGTCTATCTTGGTAGTATATCTATAATGATGCCCAAGTCCATTTCACAATTGTATTATTCTCACTGAGTATCTAAACATGTCATCATTTGTGGAAATAAACCAGCAGTTGGGTGGTTTTCAGATCTTTTGTATCCCTCTTATTCCGTCTGTATAAATCCTGTTTTAATAATAAAAGTGAATTCTTATTAATGGCAATAATCACATATTAATTGTCATTGCTTCCATCACTGGTCTGCTACAATGCTAAGGACATAATATTCATTTTTAAAAAGACTATTTAAAGTAATTTGCTCAGAAATTAGGGAAATTTGGCAGAAATATAAAGATATTAATATGCATATAAAATTTAGTGATTAATAATTACAAATGGTAAACGTGATTAAGAAATATATAAAATACTAAATTTCTAAATTCAAACAAATACTTCTTCATGTTTGTATATTAAATCCATCCATGACTCAAAAGCATAAACTTTTTCTCATTTGATTCACTGGTGTAAACTAAATAGTGAATAATAGTCACTAAAAGTGAATAATAGTCAACAAATACTATACATGACATAAAGCCAGGAAAATGTAAATCAAAAACTAACATATTTTGCTGTGTTACATATTTGGTATATACAAAAAAAGTAAAAACAAGCATTCTTGAGGAAATTGCAAAATAGATTTATCAAAAGATGGTGTAAAAATGTAAAGAGTGAAGTAAATCCTGGAGAAAAAAGATTAAAGCTAACATGTGCAACAGTTAGACTAACATATTCTTATGGAATTTGACCTGCATTGCAGAAAGGCAAATAACCTGTATAGAAAACAATGCTCATCAGTTTTCCTCAATCAACTGAGCAATTGTTTAAAGGCATCCAATTATATATTTGAGATTTCCTTTACATTCTAATACTATATTTTTATAATGAAATATTTTTTAAAACTATCAGCCTACTGTACATTTTTGTCTTTAAATATTGCCACCAGAAATCATTTCCTTTTCAATTAATTGAAGTAGTTAAATCTTTCTTCATTTACATTGAAGTAGAATTGGACATCCAAGGCCTAACACTAAGCTTCAGATGGAAAATAAAGACAAGTTTAACATGAGAAATTAAAGCAGTTTTAATTTACACAGGCTTATTTTAACCCTCTTCATAGTACTCCTTAGTTTGAAGATGCTTACCTTTACATATAATGCCTAGCAATCTTTTTTTTCAATTTAATTTTTATTTTATATTGGACAGTTGATTTACAATGTTGTGTTTGTTTCATGTGTACAGCTAAGTGATTCAGTCCTATACACATACACACACACAAACATTTATATACACAGGCTTCCCAGATGGTACTAATGATAAAGAACCTGCCTGCGAATGCAGCTGATTTAGAGATTTGGGTTCAGTCCTTCGGTCGGGCACGTCTACTGGAGCAGGGCATGGTAACCCACAACCCATTTCAGTATTCTGGCTTGGAGAATCCCATGGACAGAGGAACCTGACAGGCTACAGTCCATAGGATCACAGAGTCAGACACCACTGAAGCAACTTAGCATGCATATATGTACACACACAACCATACACACACATATGTACACACACAAACCATACATGCGCATATGTACACACACAACCATACACACACAAACACAAACACACATCCATTATTTTTCAGATTCTTTTTTCATATGCTTGCCTGTCTGCCTGCTAAGTTGTTCCAAACATGTCCGACTCTTTGCAACCCCATGGACCATAGGCTGCCAGTCTCCCCTGTCCATGGGAGTCTCCAAGCAAGAATACCAGAGTGGGTTACCATGCCCTCCTACAGGGGATCTTCCCATCCCAGGGATTGAACCTACATCTCTTAGGTCTCCTGCATTGGCAGGTGGGTTCTTTGCCATGCGCACCACCTGAGAAGCCCCTGTCTTCCCATATAGGTTATTACAAAATATTGAGTAGATTTTCCTGTGCTATAGTAGGTCCTTGTTGATTACATATTTTATATATAGTTATGTGTCTTTGTTAATTCCTAAATCCTTATTTGTCCTTCCCCACCATGTTTCCCATTTGGTAACCATAAGTTGTTTGTTTTTGAAGTCTGTTTCTGTTTTGTAAATAAGTGCATTTATATCATTTTTTTTTTTTTAGATTCTACATATAACAGATATCATATGATATGTCTTTCTCTATCTGACCTACTTCACTTAATATGATAATCTTTAGGTCCATCCATGTTGCTGGAAATGACATTATTTCATTCTCTTTTGTGGCTGAGTAATATTCCATTGTATATATGTACCACATCTTCTTTATCTGTCTTCTATCAAGGTACATTTATGTTGCTTCCATGTCTTGGCTGTTGTTAATAGTGGTGCAATGAACACTGAAATGCATGTATCTTTCCAAATTATAATTTTGTCCAGACATAAGCCCAGGAGTGGGATTATTGTTTCATGTTCTTGTTGTTTAGGTGCTAAGTTGTGATCAACTCTGTGACCCCATGGACTGTAGCCCACCACCAGACTCCTCTGTCTATGGGATTTCTGAGGCAAGAATACTGGATTGGGTTTCCATTTCCTTCTCTAGAGGATCTTCCTGACCCAGGGATGGAACCCACATCTCCTGCTTGGCAGGAGAATTCTTTACCACTTAGCCACCCGAGAAGCCTTTGCTGGTTCATACGGTAGTTCTATTTTTAGTCTTTTAAGGAACCTCCATACTGTGAGTAGCAATTTTACATTCCCACCAACAACGTAAGAGAGTTCCCTTTTCTTCACACCCTCTCAATCATTTATGGTTTGTAGATTTTTAGCTGAGGGCCATTACTGACCAATGTGGAGTGATACCTCATTATAGTTTTAAGTTAACATTTCTCTAATAATTAGTAATGTTGAGCATCTTTTCATGTGCCTTTTGGCTATCTGTGTATCTTCTTTGAAGAAATATCTATTTAGATATTTCATCTATTTTTAATTTTTTATTAGATATTTTTGTTGCTATTTGTGAGCTATTTGTACATTTTGGAGATTTATTCTTTGTCTGTCATTTCATTTTCAAGTATTTTCTCCCATTCTGTGGGCTGACTTTTCATTCTGTTTCCTTTGCTATTTGCTGTGCAAAAACTTTTAAGTTTAATTAGGTCCATTTGATTATTTTTTATTTTCATTCCTCTAGGAGGTACCTCCAAAAAAATATTGTTAAGATTTATGTTAAAGAATGTTCTTCCTATGTTTTCTCTAAGAGTTGATGGTATCAGGTATGATGTGACCCTACACAAAAATAAACTTAAAATGAACTGAAGACCTACATGTCCTGATACCATCATCTCTTAGAGACTTTATTAAAGAAACTTTTCTCTATTGTATATTCTTGCCTTCTTAATTGGAGGCTGACTATAATGCCTAGGAATCTTAACACATTTTCAGGAGTAAATTTGCTTGACTACTCTCTAGGAGAACTATTTCATGCCTTTACTTCTCTTGTTAAAACTTAAAGTCCCCACCCCTTCTCATTCTCAGCTGATGACTTTGTTTCTCTTCCACTAACCAAACAAAAATAGCTTCCACCTTTGGCCAAATAAGAAAAGAGAGGCTAGGTTTACCCTGCAGACCCAAATAACCAAAAACAGATAAAAATATTAAGAAATTTTCAAGACAATGGAAGTCAAGCAACAAAGTATAGTGATTCCTGAGAAATGGAAAATCAATTAGATAAGCTCTATTATTGCCCTGTTTTACTGCCTTAAGAGAGATTCCAGGCTGTGATACGTGGAGAGAATATACTAGGAAACCCAGCACCCACAGCAGAGCACCAGAGAAGAGAGATCTACATGAAAAAAGAGTCCTAGAGACCTAAGGAAAAAAACTCAATAGGGCAGTAATCAGAGTCTGCATATAAAGAAACCACACAAGGCCAGAGAACTATCCTGCAGGATTAAAGAGAACAGTGCCAAGGCTCACACAGGGTCTAGATTAACGCCTGTTATCAGCAGATATATAGGAAAAACTGACAATTCATGGGAATCTGGGTAGAGTACTCAAGGAGGCCTTGTCTCAGTAGCGGGAAATAATTAGCCCTAGATTATGTATAGTCCATAGGGCTTCCCAGCTGGCATTAGTGGTAAGGCAAAGCAAGAGACGTAAGAGATGAGAGTTCAGTCCCTGGGTTGGGAAGATCCCCTGGAGGAAGGCACAGAAACCCACTCTATTATTCTTTCCTGGAGCATCCCATGGACAGAGGAATCTGGCAGTTTATGGTCCATAGGGTCGCAAAAAGTTGGTTATGACTGAAGTGACTTAGCACACATGCACAAGTACTGTCCATATCTATCATTAAAAAATCATCATAAGAAATCAAAAAGGATCAGAAGGTTTCCAAGTAACTTAATTCTGATCCAAAGGAAAACTCAAGAATACTTCCAGAAGTACAAAATTTGCAGCATCCAATGAGGTAAAATAACAGTGTCTAGCATCCAATCAAAGGTTACCAGACATGCAAAAGAGCAGGAAGACAAGATGTGTAATGAGAAATTGACCAATAAGAATAGACATTACAATGACCGGAAAGGAATTAAAACAGCTGTTATAATTGTATTCTATATGCTAAAAAAAATAGTTAAAAAGAGACTTGAAAATTATAAAATAACTAGCAGCCAAATAAAACACCTAAATCAAACTTCTACTTAGGAAAGCTACAATATCTGAGATGAAAAGTAAATGGATGAATTTAGTGCAAATTAGATTTTTCACAAACATAGATGTAAATTCTAAACATAATTTCAACATATATCTATACTGTATAGAAAACACAATACAGTAAGATCAGTTGGGGTTTATCTCAACAATGTAAGGCTGATTTATCATTAAAAAATCAAACAATGCAATTAACTATATTAACAAACAAAAAAGAAAAAAGTGGTTGTCTCAATAAATGAAGAAAAAGTATTTGACAAAATCTAATATCCTCTGTGATAAAGTGTTAGTCATTCAGTAGTGTCTGACTCTCCGTGACCCCATGGACTGTAGCCCACCAGGCTCCTCTAGCCATGGAATTCTCCAGGCAAGAACATTAGAGTAGGTTGCCATTCCCTTCTCCAGGGGATCTCCCCAACCCAGGGATCAAACCCATGTCTCCAGTATTGCATGTGGATTCTTTACCATCTGAGCCACCAGGGAAACCCTCATTTATGATAAATACTCAGTAAAGTGAAAGAAAGTGAAAGTTCCTCAGTTGTGTCTGACTCTTGGTGACCCCATGGACTATACAGTCCATGGAATTCTCCAGGCCAGAATACTGGAGTGATTCTTTACCAGCTGAACCACCAGGGAAGCCCAAAAACTCAGTAAAATGGGATTCAAAAGGAACTTCTTCAGCTTGATAAAGAACATCTGTGAAGTACCAACAGATCCGTCTAGTCAAGGCTATGGCTTTTCCAGTGGTCATGTATGGATGTGAGAGTTGGACTGTGAAGAAAGCTGAGTGCCGAAGAATTGATGCTTTTGAATTGTGGTGTTGGAGAAGACTCTTGAGAGTCCCTTGGACTGAAAGGAGAGCCAACCAGTCTATCCTAAAGGAGATCAGTCCTGGGTGTTCATTGGAAGGACTGATGTTGAAGCTGAAACTCCAGTACTTTGGCCACCTCATGTGAAGAGTTGACTCACTGGAAAAGACCCTGATGTTGGGAAGGATTGGGGGCAGGAGGAGAAGGGGACTCCAGAGGATGAGATGGCTGGATGGCATCACCGACTCAATGCTCATGAGTTTGGGTGAACTCCGGGAGTTGGTAATGGACAGAGAGGCCTGGCGTGCTGTGATTCATGGGGTCGCAAAGAGTCAGACACGACTGAGCGACTGAACTGAACTGAAAAAAATATTTAATGGTGAAAGGCTAATTTTTTTCCACATAAGAACAAGACAAATATACACAGTCACCACTCTACTCAACATTGTACTGTGATTTTTAAACAATGAAGTCAGGACGAAAAATATAAGGCATACAGATTGGAAAGAAGTAAAACTGCCTTTAGTTTTAGATGACATGGGAATTAAATAGAAAATTCAGTGAGAACTACAGAAAGCTACAAGACCTACCAAGTAAGTTTGGCAAGACTATGGGATACAGAGCAAATATATATATATATATATATATATATATATATATAAATTCAATTGTGTTCATATATAATAGCAATGAATAGTCAAAAATTTAAATTAAGAAAACAATACCATTTAAGATAGTCCTCATTCCTCTCCATTCTAGGCCGCAGTTCAATGTGCTCCAGCTGCACTGAGGTGTGGTGGCGGTGTACTCACTAAGTCCTGTCCAGCTCTAGCAACCCCGTGGACTGCAGCCTGCCAGTCTCCTCTGTCCGTGGGATTTTCCAGGCAAGAATACTGGAGTGGGTTGCCATTTCTTATTCTTTATTTCTCAAAACATCTAATTTATTATGGCCTTAGAACATTTATTCTTGCTATTGTCTGTCAGAAGGCTTTCTCTGGTATATCTGCTCATGGCTAATTGTTGCATAATCCAGAACTCAGGAGAATATCACACCAGGGATTACTCATCTCTGATTGTCCTATTTAAAATACCACAACCACACACAATCAATTTCTATTCTCTCACTAGGATTATTTCATCAGAGATCAATCATTGTATATTCATTTCTTTATTGTTGTCTCTCCTACAAAGTGGCAAGTTCCATGAAAGTAAAGGCTTTATCATCTTGTTCACTGCTTGTATTTCATCATCTAGAATCATGCTTCAGAGATAGTAAGCACTCAACAAACAGCACATATGTATAGATTGTTGTCAAATAAAACAATGAATGTCCATTGTATATTATATGGGTACTATACTTAAACTTTTGAGCAAACTCTGGGAGGTAATGGAGGACAGAGGAGCCTGGCATGGTATAGTCCGTGGGGTCACAAAGAGATGGGCACACCTTAGTGACTCAACAATAGCAATGACTATACTTAAAGGTGAGCCATTTTAGAGTATTAGTCCATTTATAAACAGTGTGTCTTCTGTTTTGAAATTTTTCTAAAAATAATTACTTTTTCAGAATATAAGCCAGTAGTTATTGCTTGCCTCTGTGGTATTAGAAAATATATTGGTATCCTAATCTTTCCTGAGTATTGTCTAATGGCAGTAGTGGGATAGGAATGGTGGGCTTCAGGAGATGTGTTTGCATTCAGAGTGAATAATGACGTGCATGCCTAGTTGTCTGACATCTACTATTACATTTATTCAAAAATACAGCTGTTAAGTATTGCTCTTTTTTGCAGATGGAGAAACTGAGTCATGGAAAAGAAAATTGACTTAAAAATTAACTTAACTATTATAACAGGGAAAGTGCATGACATACCTAGGCCAGTTTGGGGGTTGACCAGGCCTGAATTTTACCTGTGACATTCCTATTATAGCCCTTAGGTTTTGAGAGAAAATGTTAGGTGAGTGTTGCTCTAATGTTTAGAGATTGAGAAGCCAATTAAAAATGTAATTAGTTAACTTGCCCAGACTTTTTACTGATTCACATTTTTTAAAAGTAGAACCATACCTGGTGGCTCAGATGGTAAACAGTCTGCCTGTAGCATAGGAGACCTGGGTTCCATCCCTAAGTCGGGAAGATCCCCGGAAGGAGGCAACCCACTCCAGTACTCTTGCCTGGAGAACCCCATGGACAGAACAGCCTGGTGGGCTGCAGTCCATGGGGCCACACAGAGTCATACATCAGTGACCTGACACTTTCATAGGACTATAAAGATCCAGATGACTGTGTTGATTAGACACTCCAGTGTTAAGAAAAGCAAAGTTTCAGATTTGACAGTTTTTTAACAAAACAGTTTCTCTGTTGCCTCATGGCCTACTGCTTATATATAACCCTGTCATCAGTACATGCAACTGCTCAAAAATATTCCATCAGACTACTGATCTCTAAGAGAGCTTGTTAGCCTCATCTTCTATAGCAAAATACTTTTAAAATGTATGTGCTGAGTATCACTTTGGAAACCAGGCACTATTTTTTGTTTTATCTTGTTTTCACAACTATCAAACACACATAAAATGCATAATCTTTCTATCCTTTAGTCCCCACAAAGTTGATATTATTATTTTAACATGTAAGGTTCAGTTCAGTTCAGTCACACAGTCCTGTCTGACCCTTTGCGACCACATGGACTGCAGCACGCCAGGCTTCTCTGTCCATCACCAACCCCCAGAGTTTGCTCAAACTCCCAAAACTCACCTCCATTGAGTCTATGATGCCATCCAATCCTCTCATCTCTGTTGTCCCCTTCTCCTTCTACCTTCAACCTTTCCCAGCGTCAGGTGAACAAAGTATTGGAGTTTTAGCCTTGGCTTCAGTCCTTCCAATGAATATTCAGGACTGATTTTTTTTTTAGGATGAGCTGGTTGGATCTCCTTGCAGTCCAAGGGACTTTCAAGAATCTTATCCAACACCACAGTTCAAAAGCATCAGTTTTTTGTTCTCAACTTTCTTTATGGTCCAACTCTCACATCCATACATGACTACTAGAAAAACCATAGCTTTGACTTTGTCAGCAATGTCTCTACTTTTTAATATGCTGTCTAGATTGGTCATAGCTTTTCTTCCAAGGAACAAGCGTCTTTTAATTTCAGAGCTGCAGTTACCATCTGCAGTGATTTTGGAGCCCAGGAAAGGAAAGTCTGTCACTGTTTCCATTGTTTCTCCATCTATTTGCCATGAAGTGATGGGATTGGATGCCATGATCTTAGTTTTTTGAACGTTGAGTTTTAAGCCAGCTTTTTCACTCTCCTCTTTTACTTTCATCAAGAGGCTCTTTAGTTCTTCTTTGCTTTCTGCCATTAGGGTGGTGTCATCTGCATATCTGAGGTTATTGATATTTCTCCTGGCAATCTTGATTCCAGGTTGTGCTTCAACCAACCCAGCATTTCACATAATGTACTCTGCATAGAAGTTAAAGAAGCAGGGTGACAATATACAGCCTTGTTGCACACTTTCCCCAGTTTGGAACCAGTCTGTTGTTCTATGTCCAGTTCTCAGTGTTGCTTCTTGACCTGCATACAGATTTTTCAGGAGGCATGTAAGGTGGTCTGGTTTTTCCATCTCTTGAAGAATTTTCCAGTTTGTTGTGATCCACACAGTCAATAAATTTGTTTAATTACACTTTTTTTCCTAATGACATTATCTTCTTGTTTTAAAAGCCAATTACTGTACATATCCCTAAACGGTGGCATGTGTTAGCACAGGACCAGTGGAAAAGATCAGGTGCATATGTTTAAGTAAAAAACTATGTCAGAATGAATTTCATCCTGATCCAGAGTAATAGAGATAGGCAAGGGAAAGCCAAATACCACATGGAGGCCATTTGTTCCTTCAAAGCATAATACAGATTCAAACCTTCAGATAAAAATGTACAAGCTGCCGACTTCAAAGGAGGAGCATTAAATTTTTTTTTTAAAATCAGCAATTGAGTATTATACCTTGCATACATAAACACTTAGTGAGCACATGTGAGCTAGTACCTCACATTCACAGTACATAACTGATGTCAAACTGTATTGTCTTAATAGCTGAATTAAAAGATAACTGTTAAAAACTCTGAATTCATAACGCTTTGTGTGCATAAAAAAATTCATAAGGTTCTGTAAAAATTCTGGCATATACAACATTTAATGTTATTTACATTTAATTAGGGAAAATCAAATCCTACAAAGTTGGTTCATTAGATTTCTCCAAGGCCAATTGTTTATGTAAGCACTGAATCATTAATATGCAGCTTCTTCCATAATTATAAGGCTGTCAGATAAGAAACCTGCTGCCTAGAAGAGATAAAGGAACTTGGAGATAGTCACAGATATAAACCCCAATTCACACCGCTGAAACATTTGGAAAAGTCTTGCATGAAAATGTGAATAACTTCACAGAGGCAAACAGCAGGGACCCAAATGGAGCAGTAAAAACCAAGTTGTTTTTTTATCCTTCTTAAGTGCAGAATTGAGTAGGAAAATCAGTGAATTTTTTTTTATTTGTTAGTATTTTTTCATCTAAAGTCTTAATTAGAAATATAGAGATATTTTCCCCAAGATAGATATAGAGATGATGGTAAACCCAAGTTATATCTCCATCTGTAATAATAATGACCTGAAATGTTGCCATCCTGTTACTCTGATACCATTCCAAACTTTTATTTCCAAACAAATAGACATATCTGGAAGTTCTTTGAATTCTTTAACAAAATGGTAATGTATTCTCTCATTTATGTAAAACTCCTAACAATCAAGCTCTAATGAAATCATCTTCAGTTGCTCATGTTGATTCTTACGTAACTGAGTTTTCCTTTACTATTGATGGACTGTAAGTAACGTCCATATCTGGTGTGTGCTCCTCCAACACTCTGAGGTGAATCCACCTCAGCCTCTGTATTCTTCAGGCTTTCTTCCCAAGAAGACTTTCCACTACATCTTTCTTCTTTGCCTGGTGACAAAGAATCATGCCACTAGTACAAAATCTCCTTTGTTAGTCTCACCTTTTCTATGTATCTCTCCTTGATTCAGTGTTGGACTCCCTGTGGCCCAACCCATTAAAGTCTTAATTTTATCCCGTCTTACAGAGGATGCGATCAACCTCTGCATAGCAGCTAAAACAGTATTTTTCTTGAGAGGTCCTGAGAAGGAGGGAAGTAAAATGTATTTTTGCTAAGCCATACGCATAATATATCTTTCTGTCTTAGAGTCTCGCTGCTGCTGCTGCTGCTAAGTTGCTTCAGTCGTGTCTGACTCTGTGCGACCCCATGGACAGCAGCCCACCAGGCTCCTCTGTCCCTGGGATTCTCCAAGCAAGAAGACTGGAGTGGGTTGCCATTGCCTTCTCCAATGCATGCATGCATGCTAAGTCGCTTCAGTTGTGTCTGACTCTGTGCGACCCCATAGACAGCAGCCCACCAAGCTCCTCTGTCCACAGGATTCTCTAGGCAAGGATACTGGAGTGGGATAGTAGTAGTAGGTACATTTTAATCTCAAACTCCTAATTTATCCTTCACCCGTCCTTCCCTCCCTCCCTCTGTCCCATTTGGTAACCATAAAATTGTTTTCTATGTTTGTGAGTCTATTTCTGTTTTGTGAATAAGTTCATTTGTATCCTTTATTTTAGATTCCATATGTAAGTGATATCATATGATGTTTATTTTTCTCTGACTTTATTTAGTATGACAATCTCTAGGTTCATCCATGTTGCTGCAAATGGCATTATTTCATTCTCTTGATGGCTGAGTAATATCCCATTGTATAAATATATACCACATCTTCTTTATTTGTGTATCTGTCAGTAGACACTTAGGCAGCTTCCATGTCTTGGCTATTGTAAATAGTGTTGCAATGATCATTGGGGTGCGTGTATCTTTTCAAATTACAGTTTCTCTCTGGATATATGTCTTGGAGTGGGATTGCAGGATGATATGGTAGCTATATTTTTAGTCTTTTTTTAGGAACCTCCATATTGTTCTCCATAATGGCTGTACCAATTTATATTCCCCCAACCGTGTAAGAGGGTTCCCTTGTTTTCACACCCTCTCCAGCATTTATTATTTGTAGACTTTTTGACAATGGCCTTGCTGACTTGTGTGAGGTGATACCTCATTGTAGTTTTGATTTGCATTTTTCTAATAAGTAGGAGTGTTGAGCATCATTTCACGTGCTTTTTGGCCATCTGTATATCTTCTTTGCAGAAATATTTATTTATATCTTCTGCCTTTTTTATTTGAATTTTTTTTAGAGCTGTATAAACTAATTGTATATTCTGAAGATTAATCCCTTGTCAGTCACATCATTTGCAAATATTTTTTCCATTCTGTAGGTTTGTTTTGTTTATGGTTTCTTTTGCTGTACAAAACTTTTAAGTTTAATTGAAAGTGAAAGCGACAGTGAAGTTGCTCAGTCCTGTCCAACTCTTTGTGACCTCATGGACTGCAGCCTACCAGGCTCCTCCATCCATGGGATTTTCCAGGCAAGAGTACTGGAGTGGGGTGCCATCGCCTTCTCCATTTAATTAGATTTAATTAAGTTTAATTAGGTCCCTTTTTATTTATTTTTGTTTTTATTTCCATTTCTCTAGGAGAAAGAAAGAAAGTGAAGTTGTTCAGTTGTGTCCGACTCTTTGGGACCCCATGGACTCTTTTGGACCCCATGGACTGTAGGCTCCTCCATCCATGGAATTTTCCAGGCAAGATTACTGGAGTGGGTTGCCATCTCCTTCTCCAGGGTATCTTCCTGACCCAGGGATTGAACCTGGGTCTCCCGCATTGTAGGCAGATGCTTTACCATCTGGGCCACCAGGGAAGTCCTACACTAGGAAGCAGATCCCAAAAGATCTTGCTGTAATTTATTTCAGAGTGCTTTGCCTAGGAGTTTTATAGTATTCAAATTTACATTTATATCTTTAAGCCATTTTTCCCTGGAGAAGGAAATGGGAACCCACTCCAGTTTTCTTGCCTCGAGAATCCCATGGACAGAGGAGCCTGGCAGGCTATAGTCCATGGGGTCACAAAGAGTTAGACTCAACTGAGTGACTAACAGTTTTTACTTTTCATTCCATTTTTAATTTTTTTATAGTATTTGAGAATATCATAATTTCTAACACTCTTTTTAGTAAATAACTATGAACTACATAATGTTTTTATTTTTACCACATGTGGTCCCATCAACCTTGGTGATTTCCATATATTCAAATTGCCCATTTAAGGATTAGCCTCACAGTTCATCACTTACCTTAACTCGTTTTTTTTTTTTTTTTTTTTTTCATTTTATGTCAACTTTCTCAACAGCATGACCTCATTCTTTCTTTACCTCAAAACAGGACTTTTAATTCCAAGATTCCTGCTCTTCTGGAGAAAGAAATGGCAACCCACCCCAATATCCTTGCCTGGAGAATTCCATGGACAGAGGAGCCTGGCGGACTATGGTCCACTGGTTTGCAAGGAGTCTGACACGACTAAGCGACTAACGCTTTCACTTTCCTGGGCTTCGACTCCAAACTCTGTCTGACACACTTGCAGTCAGAATACCCATCAACCAACCCTTCACCTCCTCTGAGGACCTCTGGTTATGCGAGCTCTCTCAGCTAGCTGAATTCACTCAGTCTTTTCCCTCTGTGCTGTCCAACTAGAACTCCACAGCTAGTCGTTTCTGAGCTGTGTAACCTCTCTCTAGGATGCTATTGTTTCCTTAATCGTTCATGGCTTAGTCTCAGCTCAGCTGTTCTCTTATTTGTCCGTTATATTCTTTTCTCCTGCCCCCAGATTAGTTCCAGGAAAATTAAGGACCCTTCCATATACTGATCCGGTTTAACATGACTGAACTGGGTATTACTGGATAATAACTCCATAATAGTGCTTGTGATATTAGACAGTTAACTTTCTGTTGCTGGCCATGGTTTGCCTGAGGAAGTAATGGTTTTGGAGAGGAGACTTACAACTCAAAGACAGAGTTCACAGTTTTGAGATCTAACTACTTAATGAAAGATTCCCATACCTTTTTGAGATGATTTAAATGATCACATTGTCTTACTTTGTTGAACATTAATATCGAGAATCAGATTGTTTTCCTTTTCAACTCTTTGATTAGAATGAGGAAAGAAAAGAAAAAGTGAGAATACAATTATATAATTTGAAAGATGGGATAAATTCAAGACGTAGTGATGTTCTGAAGAAATGACTTGGGTAGCCAGAGATCAGTTTGCCAGTTAGCTTCCTGGAGGGCAGAAGAAATCTGTCTCAGAAGTGAAAGCAATTAAAGGTAACTTCAGTTAGTCTAGAACTTTGACAGAATTATTTTTGCCACTGACTGTGCACCCACATATGATGGAAAAGAATCATCTCTCCTGGATGCTTTTGGGCCATGTAAAAGCCACGTATGTTTACAAACTCTGTAGTTTTCCTGCTTTACTTCCCATGTACCACACATAGCATGGCTCCAAGATTCAGATCTAACAACTTTTTTCCCTCTTTCTCTTGATGAGTTTACTTAGTCATGGCTGCAGATAGTACTTTTATCATTATCCACAATGAACTGCCATGACCTGCCCCTTTCTGTTCTAATGTCTGGTTTCCAAATCCAGGCTCATATTATCACCTCCAGTTAAACAAGTCAAAAGCTGTTCTATCTGCAGTCCTGCATTCCACATACATACAATGTGATAACAGTATCTTCATTTCCATCATCTCTCTGGCAAGTTATTCCTGTACCCTCTTTTACTTTGCTTTCTTTTTCTCAATCTGTTAAGAAATTTTTAATCAAATTTAACCTTTTCCCTTATATCCATGCCTTCCTCTTCTTTATCAGTTCCATGGTCTTATTTTAAATCTTTATTATCTCACATTTGTATTATGTAAATGATAGTCTAAGTAGTTCCTCTACTTTTATAGTCTTTCATATTGTTATCTATCCTTTATCATATTGGGAGAGTCGTCTATCTTGAACATCACAACTCGCTCTCATGCTCAAAATCACTTCCTATGCCTTTCTTCCTTGCTACCCTTACCTAAAAGCTTAATCCTGTCCATTCTTAAATTTGCTGCCCAAGTTCCAATTCTTTCATGAAGTTTCTACGACCTCTCCAGGTCACAGTAGACTATAGTTCCTGTGAATTCTAAAAACACTTATGGCTTATACCATTGGTATAACACTAAATAGGTAGGCTTTGTATGGTTATCTGCATTTTCCTCTGTGTACACGGTACAATTTTTTTTCATTACTTTCTATTCTTCAAAGCTTCTAGCGTATGTTACATATAAGATAAATGCCACTTGAAGGAATGAATGATATGTAATGGTTATAGTCCTTTAAACCAAGTCACAAAGGGACTTCTAAAACTTCAAGGACACAAGCCATTCAAGACTATTTTAGTATTGGTGATATTTTAATAAATTATAATCATTTGAAGAGCGATAATCTATTCTTCTAAAGTAGTAACTCGCAATTTATTAGGGTACTTATTTGAAAACTCCAGGGTAACATAGGCTGCATATTTTCTCATCCCCTCTATGTTTACCATCGAATGAATTCCAGTACCATGAACATTTCAGTGGGTAACCAAAACACCAGGGGCTCAAGTGCTTCCCGTATGTTTCTAAAACTGAACAAAATAAATTCAATTTCATAAAGAAAAATGAAAAGAAAAAGCAAATGAAAACCCTAATGCAGATCTTAACAGAGGTAGAACAAAAATATAATTTTTTGAAGTAATACATTAGTCTTGTTCAAAGTATTGTCTAGGAAGATGAAAATCAATGACATTTATTATTAATGAAATGCTTTAAAAATATAGGTACATTTTAATGCAGTGATTACCTTACTCTAAAATAAGGATATAATCAGGTGATTTTTGCCTAGGAGTATGTCTAAGGATGTTCACTGTAGCACTGTTTATAATGGCCAAAATCAAGAAATGCTCTCCTGCAATAATAGAAAGTGGATTAAATAAATTAAGGCATATAGAGACATGACGATATAATGGAAAGGTAGTCACCCCACATATTACATTTCTGTGATTGTGGATTGTTGTATAATTTAAAAAATTATATCAACTTCATCTACCACTGAGGCAAGCAAAGCAATTTAAGTTATGTCACACTTTGGAGGTTGCAGTTGTGTTTAAAGAAAAGTAACAAAATTTTCTCATTTTTATCTTGATATTGACCCAAATATAGGATTCTCTTTATATTTTATATTTATAAATTATTAAGTATATATAGCTCAACATTCAGAAAACTAAGGTCATGGCATCCGGTCCCATCACTTCATGGCAAATAGATGGGTAAACAGTGGAAACAGTGGTAGACTTTATTTTTGGGGACTCCAAAATCACTGCAGATGGTGAGTGCAGCCATGAAATTAAAAGACGCTTACTCCTTGGAAGAAAAGTTATAAGCAACCTAGACAGCATATTAAAAAGCAGAGACATTACTTTGTCAACAAAGGTCCATCTAGTCAAGTCTATGGTTTTTCCAGTAGTCATGAATGGATGTGAGAGTTGGACTATAAAGAAAGCTGAGTGCCGAAGAACTGATGCTTTTGAACCATGGTATTGGAAAAGACTCTTGAGAGTTCCTTGGACTGCAAGGAGATCCAACCAATCCATCCTAAGGGAAATCAGTCCTGAATATTCATTGAAAAGACTGATGCTGAAGCTGAAACTCCAATACTTTGGCCACCTGATGTGAAGAACTGACTCATTGAAAAAGATGGTGATGCTGGGAAAGATTGAAGGTGGGAGGAGAAGAGGACAGCAGAGGATGAGATGGTTGGATGGCATTAAAGACTCAATGGATATGAGTTTGAGTAAACTCCAGGAGTTGGTGATGGACAGGGAAGTCTAGCGTGTTGCAGTCCATGGGATCACAAAGAGTCAGACATGACTGAGTGACTGAACTGAACTGAAGTATATATAAACTTATACCTAGTTTGCTGAATATTAATGAAGTTAAAAAGTAAGGTTAATATATAAAGTACAATATAAATGTCTTTAATTAGAATTATGTTTCTCCTTAGAGAACATAATGCAGGTGTAGTACAATGACTTCTATATTAAATCCCATTTAGGGATCATGGGATTGAAGCTTTAAATAACTTTATTGTGTATAACTCTGATAAATACATTATCAGTTCATTATAGAAATATAAAAGCTGCCATTAAAAGAGTGAGATAAATTCCTTTAGGAATAGGAATCATCCATTAATAAAGCCAATAATAAGCACCATTTTTTAAATTTGGTACGTCATAAGTTATATATACAAATAGAAATGCTAATTCCTACCATGATTATAATAGTAGCATCCATATCTTACACTTACTACAAGGAAACTAAAAATTATTTTTCAAAGTTTTAGAGCAAACAGAAGTATCTCACTTTAAAAATTAACATAATTTATGATGATCAGTTGAAAGGAACATGGGTAAGTATTGTTTTTATATAGTTATCTGCAATACAATAATTTTAGAAATCTTTTTTTAAAGCCCAATCTTACTATTGTTTTAGTTCAGTTTATTGACTGGCATCAAATAAAAATATGTATAAAGCTTTTAATGTCTTTGTCGCCAAACAGTTAACTTTATTCTTCTTGGTAGTCAAAATATTAGATACAATCAGTTGTAATTTGTATAAATTAATGTTAAAAATATTCTCAAGTGTTTGCCATATTATGTCAGGTTTTCTAAGTTTAAAATCCTGATAAGCAAAAGAAAAAATATTTTTTAAAAACTTGTTTTTTGCGAAATATTTTTTCCTGAACTGACTGCATCAGAATCACGTACGTCCATGCTCAGTTGCTTCAGTGGTGTTGACTCTTTGGGACCCTATAGACTGTTGCCAGCCAGGCTCCTCTGTCCATGGGATTCTCCAGGCAAGAAAACTGGAGTGGGTTTGTATTTCCTCCTCCAGAGGATCTTCCCAGCCCAGGAATTGAACCTGAGTCTCCTGCTTCTCCTGCATTGCAAGTGAATTCTTTACTGCTGAGCCTCCTGGAAGCCCACTTAGAATTACATAGGTGCTTGTTAAGTTTTTATAGATTCTTGGGTGCCATTCAAAATATTGAAGGATGATCTACACTGTATAGCCCGAATATTTTCATTTTTAACAAGCTTCCCAGTAATCTAATCTGATAATTAGTATTCTAAGAAGGTTTTCATATAGGAAACCTAATCAGGACCTCAGAGTCTAGTTGTAAAATGAGGAATAAATAATTATTTATACTTGGTTATAAGTAATAATTAATTTAGGAGAATCTAGAAGAAAGTGTTAATGGCTAAAGGAACTTACAAGAAGCAGGTGTCCAAGGGGTAGGCCCCCCATTATGTCTTGCCTTTCATTTTGTACCAAAGGACAGTAAAAGCTGAGGAGATGGTAATTTATTGCATCAACACATTTATAAAGGTATCCAAATACAGTCTTTAATTAAGAGGCTTCATTGCTTCATGTAGTGAGTTCCATTACTACTAACTTCTTCCCTAAAGATTTAACAGAATATTAATAATTTAAGTCTATAGGACCTGCTGGGATCCCTGGGTTTTGAGATATCATGTGATGGGAAGGAGCCAGTGGATAACTTCAGATTACATTAAAAGGCAACTGGTGTATTTTTTTAGCCTAAGAATTGTAACTTAATATAGACTTGGCTGCAAAGTATTAAAAAAAAAAAAGCTACTGTGATGAATATAATAGAATTAATTCTACTAGTGAGAAGTTATTTTTTAATTTAATCTCATAGAATTATTACTATTAATGTAGACTATAAATTATATAAGAATTATATAAGCAGAAATTCTTTCTTTTGCAAGATCCAAACAAGAGCAGAAAGGAAGGAAGGGTGTTTGGAGCTCACAGTGAGACAAGTGCAGAAAAACAGTTGAACAGGAAGGCTTAATGGAACCCACTCCAGTGCTTAGTCCATCTTTTATTTTTGCTCCTCTTCAATTGACCGTCTACTTCTCTCCTTTGCAGACTGACTTCCTTAGCTAGTCTCATTTTTCGTAATGGAGAATTTAGTCACTAAGAGCGGTTTAAAAATATAGTGCCTTTTTTCTGAGTCCTAGCTTACTCTTTGATAAGTGACAGCCCTGCGCATGGGTTAGTTGACTTTGTGCAGGAAAATCCCTTGGAAAAGGAAATGGCAACCCACCCCAGCAGTCTTGCCTGGGAAATTCCATGGACAGAGGAGACAGGTTCGCGACAATCCATGGGGTCATGAAAGAGTCAGATAGGACTGAGCACACGTGCATGCACACAAACAGAAAAAGAGCAATGATCACAGAGTAGGGTGAAAAGTAGAATGAAATTGTTGCCATCTTAGTGGCAGAACTCCTCTTAGTGTTTTAAAGGAAAATTTCTTAAACTAAGGCCCATACCCCAATCTGAACTTTTATTCCTTTATCCATTCCCTGAATATAGTGGCAGGTATTTTATTTTGGGGAAGAAGGATATGAGAGGAAGTAATCTCAAATCCTTTAAAGGATCCATCTGGAATTCTGAGGTGTAGATTTGGGTGTTAAGGCTGCTTTGCAGTGTTCAGTGTCCTGGAAGAATGAAGGGACCTGAAGATCTTTTTTTCTTGAATAATTTGGGTTCTAAGGAAATTTGTCTTCATTTGTATCCATACTCTGAGAGCAGGATGTGTGGGTACAAATTTTCCAGATTGCTATTTTGGGAACATATGGGCAAAGCTGAAATATCTGAACATATGTATGTATGTTTGTGTACGTATATAAGCGTGTATATTTGTATAAGCAACCACATTTTTATTCTCCCCATCACCCTCCCGCCCTCTTCTACATTTGGAAGATATTTGAAATATGAAACACGTGCTTGGTGGGCAGGCAATAAGTATTATTTTATAATTATCGACAATCATGTGTGTGTTTTCCTTAACAAATCTACAAGCGATTAATCTACCTTAAAATATTCCATATGAATTATTTCTGTTTTATTTATCTGTATACACTCTATATTTCCACAAAGGCAAAGGTCATTTGTTATAATCTTGTTGAAGAAGATATGATTCTAAATTACTGTATGTACCTAGGTCAAACAAGATTCACCAACATTTTAAAACAAAGAAATATTAAAAAGATAATTATGATAACTGGTAGCATTATTTTAGGGCATTCAGTGTAAAAGCGCAAACTGCTGAAATGGGTTTCTGCACATGTTTGAATATATATGAGTCTGGGGCAGGGGTCTGTGAACATACATGTGGGGAGAATCTGTGATGTGGGTTTTTACACAGGCATACATTTTTTCTTGACAAATATGGTAGGACTATTTTTTTTAACCTTTTAAATACAAAATTATGTTAATAAAGTGTTGTATTTGACAGTGTGCTCAAATATCAAAGGTGAAAAATTATACTATTTACTCTTCTCTAGTAATGCAGATTTTCTTTAAATGATCCATAGTTTACCATGCCTTCCTTTTTCTACTTAGTTTCTCTATTCTTTGCATTTAAAACAAATAAACAAAAGTAGCTAAAAATATGGCTGATTTTGATAACTTTCAGCTTGGATGATCCATTCAAAATCTTCATATCCCAAAGAGGCTAGTTAGTCAAATGTTACCATCAGCAATTTCAGAAAGTGGAAAGTTAAAAACAAGATTATAAATTAAAAAGAACAACATTGTACAAGAAACTATTGATTAGAAGTTCTTATTATTTATGCACTGAAACATTAGATAGCATTCTGTTTATTTCATATGATGGAAAACTCTTAAAGTTTGAAAATCCCAGGAGCTTTCTTTTTTAAGCATCATCTCTGACCTAATGGCTAATCTCACTTTTTATTCAGAAAACAATCATTTTCGAAGTGTGAACTATGTCATACCCTCAATGCAGTGTGTATCAGGTATATGTATGCTTCCAAGAATGATTTCCATTCATTTTTTCATGAATCTTGGGAACCCGAGGTGAAGAAGTGATCCCAGTCCACACACAGTATACCATCCTTCATTCAGTTCATCTCCCCTGCACACTGAAGGTATTTGGGTAAATCTATTTTACTCAAAGATCATTTCATCTTTCAGGAAGTCAACATATTCTCAATAAAGGTTTACCCAGCCTCAATTATTGTTCCTTGCCTTTGAAAACGTCAAACTGCTTCTTTTAAAAACAGCCATCAGAACAAGATGACTATGTTTTTAACACAATAATAGCATGCATGATGCATGTCAGCCAGTTACCCCATTTCTAGGAGTCCTGTTATAGATCTCTTATTACACACTCCCAAGCCCTGTTTTCCTAAAAGCACCTTTCAAGTACCCTGCCTTCCACTGAAATGTGGCTGCTACTGTGTGCTTATTTTAAAAATGGCTTGACAGAATTGCTAATGTTCTCATTCCTTCAGGATATTTCCTAATACTTGTAGCCTTTTCATGTTTCTAATTAGGCCAGTAATGGTCCCTGAAGTTAAACCAATTAAAATTATTTACTGTGACACACAGTGTGGAGATAATTATCTGATATCTGAATCCAACTTCTGCTTACTTCGCAACATTACTTAATAGAAAACAGAGAAACTGATGCCCACGCTTCCATTTTCCTTGTCTACCAAATGTGTTTGCCCTATAGCAAACTGTTTAAATAAAGCATTAAAATCTTTGTGGTGCTAATCAAAATGTTTAAAATCCACTCACACTCCTTTTATAGTTCTGAAAAGCATATAAAACTCTTCCACATTACCTTTTACATTATACTTGCTGACCAATGTAGTATTACAGCCACATTATAAACAGATAATGCAACTTCTGCAGTTTCTAGTAACCTTACTTTTCTCTTCCCCTAACTCCTTTACTCTATTTTTTTCTTTTTAACATTTTTTTTTCTTCTTTCGCTTTCCTCTTTGTCCTGTGTTTTCTTCCGAATTTTTTGGTTCACCATAAGTGGCACAAAGCTGACGGACTTTGAAATATTAGCTTCATACAACAGAATATCATTCTGTATAGTCTAAACATTTATTATAGCATGGAAGGAGACAAGTTGGATTAATTACTATTTTATTTTTGCATAGGGTTTGGAGTTTGGAAGATGAGAGGTTTACAAAGGGAATTTTCATCAATGGCAGAAGTCTCAGCAAAAGTTCAGTTTATATTTAATGTAAAGCAAAAATCCCTCTAGGAAAAAAAATTCACAGAGCAAGTAAATCATATCGGGAAGCAATGCTTTTCATTAAAAGTTGGCTGGCATCATGTTGAGAATTTGGACAAATGTAAAGACTAAGCCTCTAAGTTAGGCTTGCATATGCTGTAGTTAAATGCCAAAGTGCAGTCTCATAAAGAATTATAGCTTAGACACTTTGAGAGCATTTAGCCCATAATTCCCATGCAAATTATTCTAAGAGAAAATTGAGTTTCATGCCAAAATGCCACCTTGAGACTGGCAGTATAAAGTTGTATATTAAGCCTGATCTTAGGATGGAGTCCTTTACTATTTCCTGCTTTTTGTTCAAATAGTCATGAAAACCCGTACAGATAGAGGACAGGCACAGATACATTTTCCAAGTCACCATATGCTTAACTGAAGCCCCTTTGCTGCTTGTAATGACTATAATTGAGAGAAACAGATCACAAGGGGAGGAAGTTAAAAAGCTGGTCAAATCAGAGCTATAGCCTAAGAGTATGGCATTCAGGAGAAACTTGTGGTTCAAGACACTGGCTTGGGAATGGTAATGGATCAAATGTAAGAATCTGGGCTTACATGGGATGACCAAGATGCCCTGTTATTTTCCCAGCAGATAGTATAGAATGCCTGTGTACCACATGTGCTTGCCCTGCATTAGGTCACAGAGTGCCAGGAAGGGTAGTGGAAACTTTCCAGGGAGGCCTTGAGAGTATTCAGGCAAGGGGTGAGAGTCTTTGCACAAGCTCTTTTTCCTGCAGCACTGAGTTTGATCTTGGCAGAACTAACATGTTTTATGGTGGTTACAATGGAAGAAATCTGTGTTCCTCCTCCTATATCATGTATTTTCCCCATAACTTTGTTAACACAACAAGCTTATTTCATTTTTTAGTTATTTGCCTATGTTGCTAAATAAATGATACACTTAACAGCTGTCATTAATGCCTCTTCAAGGTTAGTGACTGCAAGCCTTTTCAGAAGAGGTAGAGATATAGACTGTAAAACAACACATTAAAATAATAGCAAAAGATGATTTTTCCAACTATTTTTATTTAACTAAACTTTACTGTTTTCTTTCAATTTTATTTATGTGTAATATTTTACATTAATTTATATGATAGCTTAAGTATTAGCTTTATCTTTCCAACTATTTTAGAGTTGTGGTCCAAGTGTGTGTGTGGTCAGTTGGTTAATCGTGTCTGACTCTTTTCAACCCCATAGACTGTCTTCTCTGCCCATAGAATTTCCAAGACTAGAGTACTAGAGTTGGTTGCCATGCCCTTCTCCACAGGATCTTCCTGACCCAGGGATTGAACCTACATCTCCTGCATTGGCAGGCAGATTCTTTACCACTGAGTCACCTAGGAAGCCCATGGTCCAAGTAGCCATGACTTATACAGCATTTAACACAGAAAACTTTACAGAATAAATATTTTATTATTAAATTTAAATACAATTCCAGACCTATGGATTCTGTACTATGGATACAGCAAAGCCTCAATAAACATTTTTGTATTCTGACCTCCAGAAGTTTGTATCATAGCATATTGACTAATACTTATGCAAGTGAATTCATCTGTGTCCCATACAAACATGAGTTAGAAGAGGAAGGAAATTTAATTTTATTCAAGTTTTAAATATTAAATATTAATTTAACTCAATTAAATTTCTGAAGTTTTATATACTGCTATCATTGTGCTACTTATTTTCATCATTTTCTCTAATTCTAAGCATGAAAAATACAGTTAATAATACAATTATTCCCCAGATTCTTACTCCTCTGCTCTTAGATCATCACATAATACTTGTGAACCTGGATGGATGTTTAAATAACATAGCTTATAACTTAATATTCACCACAGAGGCTGGAAGCAGGATGAATTAGGAAAAATACACTTGCATTAGTGGAAGTTAAAATGATTGGAAGAGGAAAGAAAAGAATGATGAGAGGATGGTACTGGATATGTAAATAGAAGAAAGCATTATTAAGACAGTGGTACAGACAAATCATGAAAATATACTCTGGAGGTAATGCTAACACTATTTTGAGCAAATATCGAACAGTATCCAATGAATAAAAAAGAAATAGATCAATCAAATATTCTAGGCTTTATTGGAGGTGACGGGACAAATCATGAAAGATTTAGAATTTAATTTCCTCTAAATTTTATACTTTTAATCTAAGAATTTACATGCTAAAAACTGGTTGACACATGTTATGAAGTCATCAATGTCATAGACATTCATCTAGCTGATTCAGCTTATTAATCAGCATAAGTGGAGAGTGGAGAAAGGCAGGAAAAGGAATGATAATGTTGCTTTGATTGTAGGTCTAAAGCCTACACATATATTAATAAGCCAAATGTGAAAAGTGTAGAGAATTAGTCCTATAAATTGGAAGAAATGAGGCCATCCTGCTCATTTTAGAGTCAATCAGTCAAAAAATATTGATTGAGCACCTTTTCTGTCTCATACCACTGGGATGCAGGGATAAACAAGAATGACAGAGTCCCTCTCCTCAAGGAAATTAATTTCTGGGGATCAGAGAATAGATGATAAGCATATCAGTAAATAAGATTATATCAGGAACAAATAAACCTGAAGGAAAAAAACAGGATAATGAAGTAGAGGTACTAACAGTGAGTGTTGAGATCTCATTAGCTATGGTGGTTGGTGCCAAAAAATAAAGTTATGTGTCAAGGTCCTGAGAACAGGATAAATTTATATTATTCAGGTGGTGTGGTTAAGGAGGCATGTGAGAGGTGAAGTGAAAGTGTTACTCACTCAATTGTGCCTGACTCTGTCCATGGGATTCTCCAGGCAAGAATACTGGAGTGGGTTGCCATTCCCTTCTCCAAGGAACTTCCCAAAGGAGGCAAAGGAAGGAACAAAAAAAGAACCGGAGTTTAGACACACAAGCAGTATGTAGACCATATGGAACTTGTGGACTGTGCTAAGGATCTTGAATTCTTAATATAGGTGTCCTTACGATGGGAAGCCACCACAGGATTTGAAGTTTGGAAGTGAAATTTCATCTGAATTTTTTTCAGATGAAAACCTGAAGCTCCCAAAGGTTAAGTACTACACAGACCTTTAAAAGTTGAATGAAATGATGAAAATTACTGAGCTAAAGTTTCCAACAGTTAAAAATGACTACAATCGATGAATATTTAGAACAAAATGAAGCCCTCTATCAATGAATAACTGTATTAATCTGCTAGGGCTGCCACAGCAAAGTACTTACAAACTGGGCAGCTTAACCTCAGAAATTTATTATCACAATTCCGAAGGCTAGAATTTCAAATCAAGGGCCTGGCAGGTTTGGTTCCTTCTGAGAGTTATGTGGGAAGATCCATTCCAGGACTCTGTCTTGGTTTGCAGATGGTCATCTTAACTTTCATGTGGTCTTCTCCCTGAATATGGGCCTGTGTGCAAACCTCCCCTTCTCTATAAGAGATTCAGTCATAATGAGTTAGGGGTCGACCCTTCTCCAGGGTGACCTCATCTCAACTAATTACATCTGCAATGACTCTATTTCCAAATGAGAAGTGAAGTTGCTCAGTTGTGTGAGACTCTCTGCAATCCTGTGGACTGTAGCCTACCAGGCTCCTCTGTCCATGGAATTCTCCAGGCAAGAATACTAGAGTGGGTTGCCATTTCCTTCTCCAGGGGATCTTCCCGACTGGGGGATCGAACCCAGGTCTCCTGCATTGCAGGCAGACAGACACTTTACCCTCTGAGCCACCAGGGAAGCCCCAGGGAAGACCCCTCATTTCCAAATGAGGACACATTTTAAAGTATTTGTGATTAGGACTTTAATACATGAATTGTAAGCAAACACAATTCAACTCATAGTAAGTATTTTGTTTAAAAAGCTGAAACTGTTAAGATATAAGCAGGGAAAAAAAGAAAGAAAGAAAGAAAGAAACACCTTTCTTACCCGAAGGATGGAGAGACTGGAGTGCGCCAGTCCACGTGGTTGCAAAGAGCTGGATGACTCAGAGACTGAACAACCGGATTGACCCTTTAAACTCATTCCTTAGAAATTTCTTCTTTACCCCTTAAATGAAATCCTAAACTATGTTGTCCTTTTATTTATTTTTAAAGTTTTAGTCTCACAAAGAGCCTTATTTGAAAAATCAAAATGTCTGGTATGGGGGCACGGTTGCCTAACTCTTTACGTATGCCGCGGAAGGATCCTTTCTTCCTACCTTGTTTTTAGGTGAGGGTACCCACACGGAAGAAGAGGATCTGTGCAAAAATGTCTTCTAGCTCCAGCTCTCACTCTCCCCACTTTGGTTTGGGGCCCTTTCAGTGTTTCACCCAGATGAGAAACTGATTTAGATAAAAGGGACTTACTAGAGGACACAATACATCAGGTTAGGGAAACATTTAAAGCTGGTCTTTTGATCTCCTGAGCTACTTTTCCTAGACTTAAATAAAAATAAATAACCCTTTGGGGAAACTTCAATAGCAACTCCCGAGGTGGAGGGAAAGTGGGGGAGTTTGCCCCCGGGACCTCACCAGTCAGCTCCTATGTTCCCTATACCAGGGATCCACAACTCCCGCACTATCTAATGCCTAATGATCTGAGGTAGAGCTGATGTAATAATAATAAAGTGCACAATAAATGTAATACACTTGAATCATCCCCAAAACATACCCTGCCCTGGTCAGTCTAAAAATTGTCTTCTAGGAAACCAGACCCTGTTGCCATAAAGGTTGGGGACCACTGCTTTATACAGACTCTTTTTGCTGCGGCCATTGCCCCGTCACAGCTTGTGGCTGTCTTGCCAGAGTTCCACTTCAGATAACTCTAGGCTTTCTCTTGTGGTCCACAGCCAAGCCTCTGGAACCACATGGCTTTCCTCTGCAGCTGGTGCTAGGACGGTTTGCTTCCATTGCGTCTCACTGTTTCTCTGCTCTTGGGACTCAGCCACTCTGCCTCTCACATTTAGATTTCCTAAACGGGGGTCAGATACCACCCCACCACGTTCCCATTCCTAGTGATCGCAACACAGACCCTCTGTGCAATCACCTGACAACCATCTCTGTGGTCTTGAATTGAGGTGGACACAGCCTCTACCCATCTCCCAAGGGGAGGGCTTGGACAGTCTTTACACATTTACACCATTCTCAGATTTTTTTTCCCGCAAAAATATTTCTCTTCCCAGTGTGCTTTGACTTTGCTTTTCCATCATTGGTCTGTGGGTGTGAAATGAAGTATCTCCCTACCACTTTGGTAGCACCCCTTTTATAAGTCTGGCATATGTCTTTGGAATGTAGGGGAAATTGCACCAATTCTTTTGTTGTTGACCTCCATGGTCTCAACTGAAATTGAGATAAAGTGAAAGTGTTAGTCGCTCAATTGTGTCTGACTCTCTGCAACCCTGTAGACCACCAGGCTCCTCTGTCCATGGGATTCTCCAGGCAAGAATACTGGAGTGGATTGCCATGCTCTTCCCCAGGAGATCTTCCCCATGCAGAGCTTGAACCCAGGTCTCCTGCATTGCTGACAGATTCTTTACTATCTGAACCACCAGGGAAGCCTCCATGGTCCCACCTGAAACTGAGATAAAGGAGTCCCCTTTTGACCTTCAGGTACACAGGTAACCATGAAGTCTGGGTCATGGGAGAGATGCAACCTGCTAAACTCACACTCAAAATCCCTATTAGTCAATTTAAGCTCTTCTGCCTGTAAATGAAGGCTTCCCACGTGGCTCTAGTGGTAAAGAACCCACCTGCCAATGCAGGTAGATATAAGAGACATAGGTTCAGTCCCTGAATTGGAAAGATCCCCTGGAGGAGAGCATGGCAACCCACTCCAGTATTCTTGCCTGGAGAATCCCATGGACTGAGGAGCCTGGTGAGCTACAGTCCATAGAGTCCACAGAGTTGGACGTGACTGAAGCAATTTAGCATGCATGCTCCTGTAAATGAAATCACCAGGAATGATTTTCTGATGTAGCTCTCTGTAGTTAATGGAAACATCAGAGTTGGATTTGTTTTGATTCCCTCTAAAGATACAGTAACCTCAAACATCCAGGTAATGCTTTCATAATTAAGTATCTTTTCTGGCACACAAACGGACATAGTGCTCCAGATCTTCATCTGTGAGTTTTGGGAAGCACTGGAGTGTTGCAAAAGTTTCTCTCAACATATTTTTAGAGCTCTGCTCACATCGCCTTTATTGGCTGGTTCCCATCTGCTGCTGGAGTGCCGAAGCCAATGGTTTACACCTGTCGCTGCTGAGGACTTGCCTTGTCCGACCCGAGCCAAGTCAGCTCACCTGGAGATACCTAGGATATTAAGCCATTTACCCAGGGGCAGCCAATAAACCCTAGGGCATAAAAGCCGGGGCTTCTTGCTTCGAGAAGCTGCTGTGGGATCCCACTTCCAAGCTTTGCCTCCGGATACAGCCAAGGTCAGACTCTACCTGAGACGTTGTTCTCAGTTTACCCTTTTTTCCTTTCCTCTACTTGCCCCTCCTCCAACTAGGTTTTCTCCTGAGAGCACCCTGAAATGGGGAGATTTTAAACTACTTATTCTGTCACCATGGTACTCAAATTTTCTCTTTCTCCTGGGAGTCAGATTTAGTAATTTTCTAAGAAGTATCCATTTCACCTCATTTTCAGGTTTATTGGTATACATACATATTTTTATGATACTCTTTTATCCTTTTAATCTCTATGGCAGCAGCAGTTGTGTTCCCTCTTTCACTCTAAATATTTTTTGTTTCTTTGTTTCCTGGATTCCAGAAGTTTTTTTTGTATCATCCTTTTCAAACAAGTGACTTTGGCTTTATTGATCCTATTTAATCCTGGATTTCTATCTCATCAATATCTTAATTTTTTCCCATTACTTTCTTCACTTTTATTTCCTCTTTTTTTAGATTCTAATATAATTTGTCACTTTTTCTAATATAAATATTTAAGTATTTTTTTATTTATGCTGCTTTTCTTGCTTCAACGAGGGTTATATACTATTTTCATGTTTTTCCCTTGTGTTTTCTAATTTTCATTATAATTTCATCTCTGATGTGTGAACTTTAATTTCTAACATTAAGTTTTTGTCATTGTCACTCTTTTCTAATTTGTAAAAGTAGCCAGAAAATGTAGTCTGGATGATAACAATTCTTTAAAATGTCTTTAGAATTGCTATTGGCCTAGTATGTGATCCAGGTTTCTAAATCTTTCCTGTATATTGGTGGTGAATGTGGGGTGGGGGTTGGGAGTGAGGCGAGGAAAGTGTATTCTCAGGCTGTTGCTTTTGCAAGCAATATTATATTTAGGTTTACAAATCTGTATGGTGCTGCTCCTAACCTTTATTCATTTATCACAGAGAGGTGTTACTATCTCCTTCTACATTGTCAAGTGTAACAAATTTTTGCTACGAGTTCTTTTCCTTTTTTTCTTTTTTAATTTGTATATCTTGAATCTGCATTTTAGATTTTCACTATAAGAATTATTGTGCCTTCCTACTTAAGTTATTAATAGCATGTAATGACTGTCTTATCACTAATATAGGTATTTGGTTGGTGAATGACATAGCTTTGTTAGCTCTTCTTACGTTCATATTTGCTTAGTATATTTTCTCCCATCCACCTTGCTTCTTGTATTCTATAGTCTCATGTTCTAGAGTTTATCTTTTTAATTGGCATATGGCAGGGTGGGATAGGTTTTTCAGCCATCCTGGCATACTTAACCTTTTCCCTGGAATGTTTAATCTAATTATATTTAAGTTAATATAACTTACATTTTATCACCTTGTTTCAGTTTTGAATTTTTTCACTTTAAATTTGTATGGTATGATTTATGGTTTTTTTTTTTTTTTTTTTTTGCTCTATTGGTTAATTTTATAAAGTTTAGTTGATTTTTTTTTCCCTGCTTTCCAGGTGGGTAGCTATGCGTCTATTTCTACTGTTTTAGTGCTACCTCTAAAGCTTTTTAAATGTATATTTAAGTTAAAAACTGTAGAATCAATAACACTGTTTGTCCTCAGTGTCATATAGAAATGCTAGACTGTTTTAGTGCTTATAAATCTCCACCCAATTTACATAATATTGCTGTCTGATGTTTTAGTTTTATCCTTTTTTTGACTCCACAAATGTTATTGCCTTAGTCAAATTTGTTTATTTTTGCATCAATTTACCATGTTCATCCTCTGCCATCCCCTTATCCTCCTGCCTTCAATCTCTCCCAGCATCAGGGTCTTTTCCAATGAGTCGGCTCTCTGCATTAGGTAGCCACAGTACTGGAGTTTCAGCTTCAGCATCAGTCCTTCCAATGAATACCTAGGACTGATTTCCTTTAGGATGGACTGGTTGGATCTCCTTGCAGTCCAAAGGACTCTCAAGAGTCTTCTCCCACACCACAGTTTAAAAATATCAATTCATCGACACTCAACTTTCTTTATAGTCCAACTCTCCCATACATACATGACTACTGGAAAACTGCTGGAAAAACCCTGCTTGAGTTTATGTTAAGTGGGTGGCTTTTGGAAAGCACCTAAGGATGGAGCTGGTTGCCAGTAGGGACCGATCATGGGACTGGAGGGTTGAAACTTTAAGTTCCCTTGCTTCTAGGGGAGAGAAACTGGAGGTTGAAGCCACTGCCAGTGATCAGTTATTTAATGTATCATGTGTATATAATGAAGCTTCCATAAAAGCTCGAAGGGCTGGGTTTGGTGACCTTCTGGATGATAGAACACATGAAATCAGGGAGAGTGACACAACTAGAGAGAGCATGGAAGCTCCGTGCCCTTTTCCTGTATCTCATCCAGTGTGAGCTCTTACATCTGGCTTTTGCTATTTATATCCTTTTAAAATAGACTGGTAATTTGGTCAGTGAAATGTTTAAGTACTGTGAACTGCTTTAGACCCAAGAAAGGAGTGTTAGAACCTCCAATCAATCTATAGCCAGTGGGTCAGAACCTGAAGCCATTGGTTTCTAAAGTTGGAGAGGAAGCAGTCTTGTAGGACTGAGTTCTTAACACGTGGGATCTGATGTTATCTCCGGGTAAATAGGGTTAGAATTGAGTTGAATTTTAGGACACCCAACTAGTGTCAGAGAATTGCTTGGTGATGTAGGAGAACCCATACACATGTAATTTGGAGTCAGAATCTCACTTAAGTACATCTTTGACGTTCTGTTAGTGTGCGTGGTTAGTGTTTTTGAGAGAGGTGAGCTGTGATTCTAGAAGGAAAATTTCATAAGGAATTTGGTACTTAAACTGGGCCTTGAAGAATAGATAAGATATTATTGCTCAATTTGAAAAAGAAAAAAAAAAACAAAACTTCAATCTGGAATAAAGTTGAAAGAATAGTGTAATGAATTAAACACATCTCCTTTTTCCCTAAACTTAATGATTGTTGATATTCTGTCACATTTGCACTTACATCACTTGCTCTCTACACATACATGGAAACATACATATAGACTCACACATGTATTGTTTTTACAATTTGCAACTCACAGTATCTTATTTTATCTCATAAGTCAGCACACATCTCCCAAGAAATCCAATAATTTAGCAACATAATAGTATCTTCTTTAAAATCAATAAGTATAAATATTATAAGTAATAAACTTATAATATTTATAAGTTTAAGGGTTTTCGAATGGTCTCCAAATTGAAAATTATAAAAGTTTTCTTTTAATCAAAGATCTAGTCAAGAATCTTGCATTGTATTTGGTTATCATTTCTCTTTACTATCTTTAACCTAGAAACAGTGCTTCTCAATGGGGCAGTTTTGTCCTCTGAGACATTTAGCAGTGTTCACAGATGTGCTTGGTTGTCCCGGCTTGTGGGAGGTGGAGAAAGAACTATTGGCATCTAGTGGGTGGAGACTGGAGATGCTATTAAACTGTCCATGTACAGGGCAGTCTCCACAGGGAAGGATTATCCAGCCCAAAATGTCAACAGTGCTGAGGTTAAGGTACCCTGATCTAGAATTGCACCTTTTATCCTTTTTTTCCCTCTCATAGCACTGATATTTTTGAAACATCAAGTATAGTTGTCTTGTAGAATGTTGAACAATCTGGCTTTGTCTGATTGTTTCCTCACGACTCAACTTAATTTAAACATTTTGGCAAGAATATCATGTAGTGATACTTGCCTTGTCATTTTTATCGTCTCTTGTTCTTCATTATTCTTCCAGTATCTTGCTTCATTTAATTATATTAAATGCTTCTCATCCCATTATTTGTCATTTCTTTAGGTCTGAAGTCTTTTATGGAGTTTCTTGGTTTTGCTCACTTGTTTCAGCTGATTCTCAATTGTAATAGTTTATTATAAGTTTTAGGGTTTGGGGAAATATTTTATTGTAAATGCATGTCCTTTGTCTTTTCATCTGTGGGAGCTCTGACACCCAGATTTAAAGAGATTTTTCCTTTTTAAATTTTTTTTTCAGGAAGTATTTGCATTTTCTACTTTATTTTTCTTGCCAAATAGTTAATATGAATCATGTACTCAAACTCATGTGACTGGTTAGAATTTCTCTTGGAAGACAGGCATGTATTCCTACCATTTCCTTCTTTTGGCAGGTTTTTAGCTAGTCGATTCTCTAGGGTTGTTGCCCTTCTGTAGTCTAGTATTATGCTTATCTCCTTTTTTCTCTTGCAATAGCTCCAAGCCCGATTTCTGTGCTTGTGTGGACACAGATGCTAGGTTGATGGAGATTGGCATCTTCCCCAGGGCAAACATCATTGCTTCTTAACTCCCTGGTTTTGGGCTTTCTTATTGCCATGGGCCCCCAACCACTTTCTTTATTGTTCTGACAGCTCTTCTGTACTAGAAATAACTTTTCTTTAACCAGCAATTTAAGTGTTTCCTTCCCTCCTCCTTGAAATTTTTTTGAATACACTTTCACATTTTGTCAGAAACAGAAGTCTTTTTATTCAATCTTTAACATTAAATCGTCATTCCAAACCTTCCAGTTTGGACTTTCATGCAAATGAATGGTATTCTAAGCACTACACAGGAATAGATCTCTCATCTATTGTAAAGCTGTGCTGAAGAAACGACCAAAGTGGGGACTGACATCACCATCTTTAGTTTTTCCCATTGGATGTTATTTACCAACAAATCAGGATCAGACTCTACCTCTCTATGCATTTTGACTAAATTCTGGTTGCAGGCTAAATTGCCCTTCTGTTTCCTATGTAATGGCTTATATATGTCACACCATACTATCTCTTTCTCTCCTTTGGTGTGCCATCTACAGCTGGATGCCTGCATATGTTCTTTTGCTGCCTGAAACTTTTTGAAAGGAGGCAAGTGTAATTTAAATTTTTGTGGAAAAATAATCTAGACATACAGCAGACATTTTTTGAGTTATTAAATGGTGATAATATTTCATTTAATTTGTTCACTAAATATGTATGGAGTTTCTTTCTTGGGACAAGCATACTATTAGAGACTTGGGGATACAGCAGTGATCAAAATAGACATTGCCCCCATTTAACATTTTCCAAGTCTATCCATGTTTCTGTAAATGGCAATATTTCATTCTTTTTTTTATGGCTGAATAAAGCTCCATTGTGTATCTATAACACACCTTCTTTATCCATTCATCTGTTGGTGGACACTTAGGTTGCTTCCATGTCTTGGGTGTTATAACTAATGCTGCTATGAATATTAAGATAATGTATCTTTTTGATTTAGCATTTTTGTCTTTTCTGCACATATGCTCAGCAGTGGGATCACTGGATCATATGGTGACTCTATTTTTAACTTAAGGAATCTGCATTGTTTTCCACAGTGGCTGCACCAATTTACATTCACACCAACAGTGTAAGAGGGTTCCTTTATAACTTACTATATTTTTATTTCAATTATATATAAGTATTAATCTAACCATATCTATGACTGCATTAAATGTAAACTAAGTGCACTAATTAAAGGCAGATATTGTCAAAGTAGATTAAAACAAAAAATGTATTGTGTCTGCAAGAAACACATTTAAATAAAATGATCCAAGAAAAGTTAAAAGTAGAGAGGTCCAAAGTTGAGCATAGGGACAAAAAAGAACACTAGAGGAAACTGAAATCTCTGGCAGCTATAGGTATAAGATCATCTAGCTAGATTAGACTAGTTCTCACAATAAAGGCATACTTACCTCAGTTCTTATGGCCCAACATATATCCATCTTTCAATAACAATAAAATCATAAGGAATTCTAAAGGCAAAAGCAAAGCAAAAAATAGTTTGAAGAGCCAAAGCAATCATAAGAACCAGTTTTGATATAACAAAGACCTATTATAGGTCTTTGAAATACCAGCAGGTAATTTAAAATAATTATGATTAACATGCTAAAGGGCTCTAATGGAAGGAGAAGACATGTGAGAAGTGGTAATGTAAGCCGAGAGATGAAAACTCTAAAATTAATCAAAAGAAAGTGTGTGTGTGCATGCGTGTGTGCTCAGTCGTGTCTGACTCTGCAACTTCATGGAATATAGCTCATCAGGCTCCTCTGTCCATGGAAATTTCCAGGCAAGAATATTGGAGTGGGTTGTCATTACTATCTATAGAAAGCACTACAACAGAAATGAAGAATGTTTCTGATGGGCTCATCAGTAGACTAGACATGGCTGAGCAAAAGTTGTATGAGCTTAACGATATACCAAAAGAAACTTCCCAAGCTAAAATTCAGAGAAACGATAAGGAATGAAATAATGTAATGAAGAAAGATAATACCATGCTCGCATGAATTAAAAGAAAGATGAAGTATCTCTATTAATTCCAGACAAAGTTGACTTCACAATAAGAAAAAAGTATCTGGAATAAAGAGAGGCATTACATGAGGATAAGTAGATTCATTCTCCAGGAAGATTTATAATGACAATGTGAACAATAAACTTAAAATAGAGCATGAATACACCTAAAAACATAGCAGCCAAATATATGAAACAAAAACTGCTAGAGCTTAAAGGAGAATAGAAAATTAACTAATAGTTGGCAGCTTAATTATTCCTGTCACTAATTAACAGATCCATCAGGCAGAAAATTAGTATTTTTTCTGCCTCATTTTGGCCCAACATATATCTTACAACCCTCTTACTTCTATGTAAGATGTAAGATGACTTAACAGTATTATCAATTTAATTGATGTTTATGTCTATAAATGTCTTTATCAAACAGCAACAGAAGTCAATTTCTCCTTATATTTACACAGAACATTCACCAAGAGAGACTACATTCTGGGTCATAGAATATACCTTCACAAACATGAAAGTATGGTAATCATGCAATATATATTTATTCTCAGTCCATAATGGACTTAAACAATAAAGTAATAACAAAGGTACTTGAGAAATCCCAATACTTGAAAAGTAAATAATACATTTCTAAATAGCTGATGGATCAAAGATGTCTCAGGAGAGCTCAAAATATTTTATACTCTGTGAAAATAAAAACATTTCATTAAATTTGTGGGATCCAGTGAAAGATTCCTTTAAAGAAAATGTATAATGCTAAACCTATATATTACAAAAGAGAACAGATCTTCAGCTTCCACATTAAGAAACTTGAGAAAGAAGAGAAAACTACAAGTGAACCAAACAGAAAATAATGACAATTAGAGCAAAAATCAATGAAATTACAAATAGAATAGAGAAAAGTCAACAAAACTAAAAGCTGGTTTTGGGGGGATAAAAAAATGACAAGTGCCTAGCTTTGGCATGATGCAAGTGAAGGCGATATTTGCTGATATGATAAAGGAAAAATAGGCAAATTTGGAAGATGGGTCAAAGATACAGTATCAGACATGATTATGTTTACAAACAGGTTAGCTAAGAAGTGGGTCTTCCTAGGTTCTTTACTCAAATAAAGACTTCACTTTCATAGAGTCATGGAAGTGAATAATTTTTCTAATGGATGAAGAAAATTGTGTGTGTGGGTTCAGTCATGTCTGACTCTTTGCCAGCCTATAGACTGTAGCCTGCCAGGCTCCTCTGTCCATAGAATTCTCCAGGCAAGAATAGTGGAGTAGGTTGCTATTTCCTCCCCCAGGGGATCTTCCTGACCCAGGGAACAAACCCACGTCTCCTGTGTTGGCAGGCGAATTCTTTACCACTGAGCTACCTACTAGCTGTGTCAAATGGCAGTAAAATGTCCTGGCAACAACAAATAAAGAGTGGATTTACTTTTAGGCAATGTGGAATCACTTGGTAGCCTCAGCAAGAGCAGAGTTAGTGGAGCAGTACATGTGCAAAATGTCAAGTTGGCACAGAGACAGTTGGGAGACTTAAAGTAGGGAGAGAGGGTAGGGTGAGTAGACAATGCCTTTCAAAACTTACTTCAAAGTAGCAAAGAGCTTGAGTTGCAGCTGGAGGTTAATGTGGGGCTAAGAGATTTCTTTGCCTCTTTAGAACTTCTAAGGCTCCTGAATGTCTGTAGAGATGACACAGTAGGAAAGGGAAGTTTGAAGATGCAGGAGCAAGTTCCTGAGAAAGTGAGAGAGAGCTAGTTATCGGGCACATGTAGAAGGAGAAACTGCCTTATGCTGAACCCTGACTATGTGTCTGGGTGCTAATCTCTGGGCTTTATGTGGATTATTTAAGTTCATCTTCACAGTAGTTCTGTGAGGTTGATAGCTTCTCTATTTTAATCATGAGAAATTCAACGTTAGAGACATCAATAATTAGCTCAAAACTGGAGAGCTAGTAAGTGGCGGAGCCAGGATTCTAACTGGGTCTGATTGCCACACACACATAGAAAGATTAGATATTTTAATGACTGCTTGTACTGCCTCTTATTTTCATGTCTGCAACCACCCTGAACCTACACGCAAATGAAATAATTATGATTTCCTTCTGATAACAAAACAATGAACTCAAAGTAGCACTATGCCAAGAAAGAAGTTCCCAGCTCTGCAATATTTGGCTGTGAATCAGTCAAATAGATTAACATACCCGTAGTATCTTTGTACTTACTGTTCTTTCTCGCCTCAAGTGCTTTTTCCTGAAAATTTGTGTGATTGCTACTTTCTTTTCCCTCAGATATAAACCTGCATGTCATTTTTGTAGAGTACCTGAAGGAGGAGTGAATATCAGGGAGAATATTGAAAATGAGAATCCTGGGCAAAGACTGGCAGTTCTTACTACCCAAACTTTTTGCAGAAAAGAAACTCATTCTAAAGAACAGATAGGGAGAATGTAGGCCCTACTGGCAAGTTCGTTCTCCTCCTTTGCTTTGTGATGCTATGCAAGGTAATTAACCACTCTGTGCCAGTTTCTTCACTGTAAAATGGAGATAATAATAGACCATCTAACAGGAGTTTTTATAAATATTAAATGAGCTTCTTCATATAAAATTCTTACAACAGTACTTAGCACACAAGTGTTCCGTAGTGTTAGCTAGCAATATTATTAAAATCATCTCTACTGAGAGATGGGTTGCATTATCATGCTCTCTTACCATGATGATGCTAAAACATTTGTTCACTCTAATTAGCTCCCCTTTGCTTTGATTCCAGATTTGCAAAGGAATTTCCCAATGATTATTTTGTTCCACTTTGTATCTGCAGACATGAAAATCATAGTCTGGCCCCCTCTGCTTGGGATCTATGGCTGTTAGTTTCACTGTAAATTAATTAATATTCTTATGAAATTAATCATACAAATTTGTCCATAAGGGGAAATTGTCTGGGCACACTGTCTAAACATAGAGTATTCTGGTTCCCTCTTTGGTTATTTCTTAATAAATATGAGGCTTTATTCAAAGCTTCACAAGCTTGAAAAATGTACCTTCATCCTGGAAATATGCTTCAGAGGTATTAAGAAAGGTAGGTTGGATAGCAGATTGGTGACTTTCTGTATGATGAAAATCACTGTCTTAGGAGAGAGTTAGGGGTGACGGGATAGTTTGTTCGAGGCAGACAGCATATAACTCTGTATGCAGAACTTTTTTCCCATTTGCATTTTTAGAATCCATGCTATAATCTTTGTGTTACAGATGGTGATGAGAGAAGCAAAGTCACTTGCCCAAGGTCACGTAAGCAAGAGTTGCAGAGCCTACACTTAGACTCAGCTTTGATGGCAAAGGCTTCTCACTATACATAAACTTGGTTCCAATAATAGTAAATATACAAATGATCAGAAAAGTATCCCTTTGAGGATAAGAGTCATTTGAAACATTTGCTTAATAATGAGAATTCTATAAAAAGGACTTTGTAAAATCAATGGAATATTTAAATAATTATGTGATTATGCATATAACTACTGTCTTTTTTCCTTTCCCTCCCTCCCTCTCTCTCTCTCTCTCTCTCTCTCTCACACACACACACACACTCTAAAAATATACTAGGAAATCTGTATAAGGGCATGGATGCATGACACATCCATGCCCTTACACAGATTTGCTAGAATATTGTTAGTTCTTTATGTAATTTTAAACTCAACAAACTGTAAGTTAATAGATTTAATCGTGTGAAAGAAGAACATGCTTGGTGTAAACTAAAAAGACATTTCAGAAGATTGCTGTTAATGCAGTATGCCGTTGGTTATAGCTTAGTTAATTGGGTGACTTGGTCAATCTAATAGTTTTTCCATCCCAACTCCAGCTGAAAAGTTTGAACATTAACAGCAGACTTATAAGTCGTAGCTTACTACATACATAAGTAATGTGCTTTGTGAATTCATTGACACGATTGTGGAAGCTGAAGTCACACAATCATGTTGCCATGTGGAGTGTTGTTTGGCTCTTTTTATTTCTCTAAGCTTCTCAGCTTGGAGTGGTTCCTGAAGAGTTTAACCACAATCCAGCAAGTTCTCTTCCTCTTTGAGATGAAGCAGCCTGCACTCATGCTTAGTTCAGTTACAGCAGCTCTTTTATTCATCTTATAAAAATGCAAGTGAATGTTACCCAATGTACCCAAATATCATATCTGGCTTAGAAAAAGACAAGTAGACTGAAACACAAGCACAGAATTCAACCATAAAGAACAGTGCTCGTCAATAGCTACAAAAGAAAAGAACCATAAATAGATTCAAAAGACTGTGGAGGAAATGGGGAAGAAACAACAATGCCAAAGAAAGCTTAAGGTCAGTGATTTGAAAAGTTCCTGTGAAGGAATTTTGGTAATAAAGAAAAATACAGCATTATTAAAAGTACTTATGGAAGACAGCAACTGTTACAAATAAGTTTGAGAATTTTCTTTTTCTTACAACATTTGTAAGGTTCAGTTTTTCCTTTTCATCCCATTACTGTGCTGCTTCAGTTTTCCTTTCAAGGCTTGATTTCTGGTTTTCCTCGTTCTTTCCTATCATGGCTCTTTGAGCAAACTCTAGACCCAACATACAGAATAGTCTTTTTTTAAGTGTCAGTCTCATTAGATGATCATCTACTCTGGTTATGCCTTTATTTCCTAGTATAAATACTTGTTTCCTTAATTGATACCATGTGCCTTAACAGTGAAAGTTTGCGGTTGCGAGCCATGGGCTACACTGGGATTCCCACCCTCTGGAGGACAGGATTTTGATCTGGGGTCAGAGGCCTGACTCCTTGGAGCTTTTTGTGTAGCAAAGTTTTGTTAAAATATAAGAGAGAGAGGGAAAGCTTCTGATGTAGACATCAGAAGGGGACAGAAAGAGTGTCCCCTTAATAGTTTTTAGCAAGACATTTTATGTCTGTTAGCCAGCTGCTAATCAGATGAGAGAGATGCCGCAAGGCTGAGGGAGTTTCACCAGGCCCCTCTCCCACGATATGCATTTTTGAGATAGAATGGCACAAGGTGTGTCGTCTTTGCCATAAAACAGTTGACATGAATACAGGTTTATTGAGCCATTATCAGCCCAAGGTTTGAGAAAAGAAAAAAAGTTAGGAGGAACCAATTTGAAGAAAGGCAGATTCTAAAGCAAATACATGGTTTCATTAACATAGCTTAAGAAAAATATTTCCATAAGAAAAACGCATTGATTAGCTCAAGGTTTGAGAACTTCCAGATGTTCAAGCTAGATTTAGAAAACGCAGAGAAACCAGAGATCAAATTGCCAATATCCATTGGATCATCGAAAAAGCAAGAGTTCCAGAAAAACATATACTTCTGCTTTATTGACTGTGCCAAAGCCTTTGACTGCGTGGATCACAACAGACTGTGGAAAATTCTGAAAGAGATGGGAATACCAGAATACCTGACCTTCCTCTTGAGAAATCTGTATGCAGGTCAGGAAGCAACAGTTAGAACTGGACATGAAACAACAGACTGGTTCCAAATTGGGAAAGGGGTACATCAAGGCTGTATATTGTCATCCTGCTTATTTAACTTATATGCAGAGTACATCATGAGAAATGCTGGACTGGAATAAACACAAGCTGGAATCAAGATTGCTGGGAGAAATATCAATAACCTCAGATATGCAGATGACACCACCCTCATGGATGAAAGTGAAGAACTAAAGAGCCTCTTGATGAAAGTGAAAGAGGAGAGTGAAAAAGTTGGGTTAAAACTCAACATTCAGAAAACTAAGATCATGGCATCTGGCCCCATCACTTCATGGGAAATAGATGGGGAAACAGTGGAAACAGTGTCAGACTTTATCTTTAGGGCCTCCAAAATCACTGCAGATGGTGATTGCAGCCATGAAATTAAGACACTTGCTCCTTGAAAGAAAAGTTGGGACCAACCTGGACAGCATATTAAAAAGCATAGACTTTGCCAACAAAGGTGCATCTAGTCAAGGCTATTGTTTTTCCAGTGGTTATGTATGGATGTGAGAGTTGGACTATAAAGAAAGCCAAGTGCCGAAGAATTGATGCTTTTGAACTGTGGTGTTGGAGAAGACTCTTGAGAGTCCCTTGGACTGCAAGGAGATCCAACCAGTCCATCCTAAGGGAGATCAGTCCTGAATATTCATTGGAAGGACTGATGCTGAAGCTGAAGCTCCAATACTTTGGCCACCTCATGCAAAGAACTGACTCTTTTGTAAAGTCCCTGATGCTGGGAAAGATTGAAGGCAGGAGGAGAAGGGGATGACAGAGGATGAGCTGGTTGGATGGCATCACCGACTCGATGGACATGAGTTTGAGTAAATTTTGGGAGTTGGTGATGGACAGGGAGGCCTGGCGTGCTGCAGTCCATGGGGTCGCAAAGAGTTGGATATGACTGAGCAACTGAACTGAGAAAAGTTAAGTTCAGGTGGAACCAGGTACCTCAACAGAAAAGGGAAAAAAGTCTGCCACTTGCAGTTTATTTCCTCCTGCTGCTTGGATCTCTGGCCTCCCTACCAAGACGGTTAACACTCTCACCAGCATTAAGATTGTTCTGTTTTTTCAACCTTGGTTTATTTGTACTTCAATCCTTTACTATAACCTCAAACACAGCTTATTTTTTTCAGGTTTTACCAGTGGAAGACTAGATTTTTGTCTCAAATATGGTTAAATAAGTTGAATTATATCTAAATGTTAAAGAAAAACCTACACATTTGTGCTTAGTAAAAATAAAGGAAAACAAATTGAAGATATTAGTAATATAAATGGAAAGAACATTTCAAAAACAAGCTCTGTCATTTAGTTCTAAGATTTTGGACAGATTACTTAAATCTGTTTCTGAGTAGTAAAATGGAGTAAATAATGCTGAATTTATGCATACACTCACCTACATCTACAGACATTTCTGCTTTATAGACAAACATTTTTGAGTAAATCAAACATTTCTAACTACTTTTCCAATTTCCATTGTCTTATTCAGACTGTAGCTGTTTTCTATAATGTCATATTTCCCCATAAGAATTCTTCCCTTTATGAAGTTTTTAGTGAATGTTATTTTAAGAATGTTTTACTCTACTGAGAAGCAATAGAGAAATGTGATACTAAGATAGCACAGATATAGAAGTAATAAATATGGTCTCTAAGATACAGCCTGAAAACAAAAAGCTGTGTTTTCTACCACTATACCAATTAAATGACAGAGACAATCACTGAAATATAGCAGAGTAATTTTAGATCTTATTTTTAAAATGTGTGCATTGCATTAAACCTCTTCCTAGTTGATAAGTTTTTAATATGCATTCCATACTATCACTAAGTGGGATATATTGCCCTGATAAAAGTTAGATGTTTTAAGGCATTCTGTCGACGTAAGCAAATGACAAGTGGTTCCAGTCCTAATGTCAGTCTGCTAATCACCACAGCTAATCAGTCCTGGCATTCTCATGGTTCAGTGGCCAGCAATGGAGTAAATGGCCAGTCTTTGGCATTAAGGAGTTAAATACTCCTTAGTCCAAACTTTGAAAAAGTTTTGCTCCATGCCCTTTTAGACAATGACTAGCTGTTAAGCTCAAAACTAATTAACATTTCAAATACTAGTGTTAATCAGTATTAGAAAGACTCAAGGGAAACACTTCTCTGCAGAGACCCTTTTCTTCCTTTGCTTTAAAGCAATAACTTCTAAATTATTACTTTAATTTTAACATGTGTTTGGCACATAGTAAACAAACCTAAAAATCAGGAAGCTGAAAGAAATGGAATCATGGGTTGTTTCCTTATTTCTTAGTCTTTCTAATAGAGGCAAATCCTATCACCCTGACTTTTGCTTGTTTATAAAAACTAGCTCAAATATGTGCAATAATCTTGTTCTTTAATATGGGTCCATAAACTCTTAGAAAGTAGGAGTAGATATAATTTAATCCCCTACAACATTACTCTCTTACTGCTGCTATCTGCAGATTTAGAAGTAGGGCTGATAGACTGTCCAGTTGTATGAGATGAAAATAACCTGACTTAAAACTTTATACTTAGGTTTGGAGAGGGTCTTTGCAACTCAGATTCCTGTCCGCTGCCTCATCTTACACATGCAGGTACTGAGGTCCATGGTCAGAGAAGTGGCTAGTACTGGAATTCTCATGGCATTTGGAATTCCAGTGCTTTCAATTCTGCTCTGTTCTTCTGAGTACTGGATCAAATGAGAGTAACCACATGCTTAAAATTCCAGTTTCATTTAATTGGGATATGTAGGTAGTAAGGAGTCTCTACTAGCCCACGAACTTAAAACTGAAACATGTAAAATCTTTGGAGAGATTCTGTTTTTCTATAGACATTCAAGTAGGCAATGCTCCTTTTGGGACTAGAATCGGTATGTCTTTTAGTAGGTGGGTGGTGTGGTGGCATCTTGGATTACATATGGACTTGGGACTTCCCCTTTCCTCTGTATAATAACTGTGTATCCTTATAACTAAGGTTATCTTTTCTATAACTAAGGTTTTCATTTCTCCCCTATGAAAAGAAGATAGTACTACTTACCTTATGCTCACTGAGATGCTGACAAGAGCTAGTATACATATTGTTGCCTGGTACATAGTAAGTTTAATAAATCACTGAAATAAATAAGGAGATATTTAAATGGTAAGGTCTGGACGAATGGGAAAAATGATGCTCATGTCATGACACGCTAAGGTACTCCAAGTTGCCTCTGAGACCATGGATGCATTTGTGGGGGCACTTTTTCCTTCTGAGCTGGTTTTATCAAAGAAGCTGCATGTGACAATATAGATGTGATGTGCTCCTCGTTAGCTTGCCCTTAAAAATGAAATAAGTGGGTCCAGAGAGTTCATGGGAAAAATAATCTAAGACTTCATACCTGTGAAGATTTCAAATAGTCACGGTGGCAGCAATGGAAGCAGTGACTGATTTCCCACGCCCCCCTCCCCCCAACCCAAGTATACAGATTGAATCTCACAAACTGAGTAACAATAATAATCTTGAAGCCTTGAATAATTCAAGATTGTGGGGAAAGCAATACTGAGGCTTCTGTCGGTTGGCACAATGTGCTCATCTTAGTGAATCGTCTGTCCCTGGCACTCCAAGGCTTTGTATTGCTTTAGTTGCAACCTTGAGAGTTTTGCAATGAATTCTTGCACTTAATGACCTCTAGGCCAGCAGACATCCAAGAACATTTGGTTTGGCCACCCAAGATGAAACATGGTTTCCCTCAAATCAAACTCATTACTGACACAGGAAGGGCTCTTTGGATTTAAGTATAACTAAGGAAAACTAAAATTTTCCTCACTCATTCTTTAAAGATATTTTGCCAGTACCTTTAGTCCCAGTCACAAAAAGACAAAGGGAAAAGAGTAGTAACACTACCCTCATGCCTCTTTCTCTGAATTTTAGTAAATACAATGCGCAAAATAACAAATTGTAGGAACATGGTCCTCTCTTATCTTTAAATGGAGTTTCTGGAGGCTTGAGACTCATTGACTCGCTCTGATACTGAGTCTCCAGGGCCCAGCATGTGTGAGTGGCTCACTGTAGGGACTATAAGTAGTTATGGTTCCCATACTTTCTTGTTTCATGCAGTCTCAGGGATTGAAGGTAAATCTACCTCCATGCACTTAATAATTGAAAGATCGGAAGAGACTGGGAATAAATGAACATGATGATCTTCCAAGTTGAAAAGTTCTATTTAATTCCAAAGTCTTGTTGCCTTTGGGTAAACTTACTTCCTGATGCTGAGGTAGTAGGCCAAAGTTGGCTAGGAAAGCACTAGTTAGGATGCAGAATGATTGTAGAGAAAGTTTTAGCACTGTAAGAATTCAAGTATATGACCTTTATATGCTAGAAGGATGTATAAAGAAAGAATAGTCTAATTGTATATAACTTCGTGCAGTTTTTTTAAAAAAATTCAAGTTGGATAAAACTTAAAAAAAAAAAAAAACTACCTCAAATTTGGGAGAAAGTGAGTTGCAGGCATGTCTTATGAATATACAGTTTGTATAATAACGTGATGAGCTATTAAAGAATATCATTTCACATGTGCAGGAAAACGATGCATACACCCGGTCCTTAAGAATGTTTATCTCAACGGAAAATACAATACGAAGAGAGGACAGATTTTTCTCTTTCTACATTATTTATATCTGCAGTGCTTGAAATTTATTGGTAAAAATGTGGTGAAGGATGCCCACTCTGAAATTACAGACATCAAGCACTGTCTCCTCTGATTGCTAGCTAGTATTTAATATCTGAATGCTTTTTTTTCCCCCACAACTGTAATATTGTGATAATGATAATTTTACCTTACAGAATGATTTTGAAGTTTACACAGGATAAAAGATAGAAAAGTCATCCAGTGATAACCATAGGGGTAGTCAATAAATATTATTGGCTGTTATCATCATTGTTAATTATCAGTAAAAGCAAAAAGCACTTTAAACAACTAAAACTATACTTAAAGGATCTGAATGAAACATATTTTTAAAGTTACTTTGTGTAAAATGTTACACAAAGCTTCTTTGACCATCTTTTCTTAGTATGTTCTTCTGTTTTTCATTATCCATGTCCATTTTTTTAAAATTTACATGTTATATTTTCTTATTAACTCTGTTCATTTCCTACTCCCGCTGCAAGTCTGTTAGCATCATGAGGGCAGGGCAGCATCTCTTTGACACTGAAGTGCAGCTCTGGATAACCAGTCCTAGCACAGTGACTGTGGATAGGTTTTGTTGTTGTTCAGTCACACAGTTGTGTCCGACTCTTTGAGACCCCATGACTGCAGCAGGCCAGGCCTCCCTGTCCCTCACCATCTCCTGAAGTTTGCCCAAGTTCATGTCCATTGCATCAGTATGCCATCAGGCCGTTTCATCCTCTGACACCCTCTTCTTCTGCCCTCAATCTTTCCCAGCATCAGGGACTTTTCCAATGAGCTGGCTTTTTGCATCGGATGACCAAAATACTGGAATTTCAGCTATAGCATTATGAATATTCAGGGTTGATTTTCCTTAAGATTGACTGGTTTGATCTCCTTGCTGTCCAAGGGACTTTCAAGAGTCTTCTCCAGCACCACAGTTCAAAGGCATCAATTCTTTGGCGCTCAGCTTTCTTTATGGTCCAGCTCTCACAACCATACATGATCACTGGAAAGACCATAGCCTTGACTATATGGACCTTTGTCGACAAAATAACGTGCCTGCTTTTCAACATACTGTCTATGTTTGTCATAGATTTCTTGCCAAGAAGCAATCATCTTCTGGTTTCATGGCTGCCTTCACCATCTGCAGTGATTTTAGATCCCAAGAAGAGGAAATCTGTCACTACTTCCCCTCCACCCCCCCGCCCCCCATTTGCCATGAAGTAATGGGGCCAGCACTCAATATGCCAGCAAATTTGGAAAACTCAGCAGTGGCCACAAGACTGGAAAAGGTCAGTTTTCATTCCAATCCCAAAGAAAGGCAATGCCAAAGAATGCTCAAACTACTGCACAATTGCACTCATCTCACACGCTAGTAAAGTAATGCTCAAAATTCTCCAAGCCAGGCTTCAGCAATATGTGAACCGTGAACTTCCTGATGTTCAAGCTAGATTTAGAAAAGGCAGAGGAACCAGAGATCAAATTGCCAACATCCGCTGGATCATGAAAAAAGCAAGAGAGTTCCAGAAAAAACATCTATTTCTGCTTTATTGACTATTCCAAAGCCTTTGACTGTGTGGATCACAATAAACTGTGGAAAATTCTGAAAGCAATGGGAATACCAGACCACCTGATCTGCCTCTTGAGAAATTTGTATGCAGGTCGGGAAGCAACAGTTAGAACTGGACATGGAACAACAGACTGGTTCCAAATAGGAAAAGGAGTACATCAAGGCTGTATATTGTTACCCTGCTTATTTAACTTATATGCAGTGTACATCACGAGAAATGCTGGACTGGAAGAATCACAAGCTGGAATCAAGATTGCTGGGAGAAATATCAATAACCTCAGATATGCAGATGACACCACCCTTATGGCAGAAAGTGAAGAGGAACTCAAAAGCCTCTTGATGAAAGTGAAAGTGGAGAGTGAAAAAATTGACTTAAAGCTCAACATTCAGAAAATGAAGATCATGGCCTCCGGTCCCATCACTTCATGGGAAATAGATGGGGAAACAGTGGAAACAGTGTCACACTTTATTTTTCTGGGCTCCAAAATCACTGCAGATGGTGACTGCAGCCATGAAATCAAAAGACACTTACTCCTTGGAAGGAAAGTTATGACCAACCTGGATAGTATATTCAAAAGCAGAGACATTACTTTGCCAACAAAGGTCCGTCTAGTCAAGGCTATGGTTTTTCCTGTGGCCATTTATGGATGTGAGAGTTGGACTGTGAAGAAGGCTGAGCACCGAAGAATTGATGCTTTTGAACTGTGATGTTGGAGAAGACTCTTGAGAGTCCCTTGGACTGCAAGGAGATCATCCCTGGGATTTCTTTGGAAGGAATGATGCTAAAGCTGAAACTCCAGTACTTTGGCCACCTCATGCGAAGAGTTGACTCATTGGAAGAGACTCTGATGCTGGGAGGGACTGGGGGCAGGAGGAGAAGGGGACGACAGAGGATGAGATGGCTGGATGGCATCACTGACTCGATGGACGTGAGTCTGAGTGAACTCTGGGAGTTGGTGATGGACAGGGAGGCCTGGCATGCTGCGATTCATGGGGTCGCAAAGAGTCGGACACGACTGAACGACTGAACTGAACTGAATGGGGCCAGATGCCGTGATCTTAGTTTTGTTTTGTTTTTTCTTAATAGTTTAAAAAATATTTTTTAATAGTCCATAATTTACAGTCCACTTGATATTTGAGTCAATATTCTTGGCTTCACTCAGTTCAAATTACACTAAAGAAGAATCTATTGAGCTTGGCAACCAAACATGAAAGAGTAATGCAAAAGGCCTCATTATAGCCTAGATTCAAGGACTTCCCTGTGTCTAGCCTTTGTCTTTCTTTTTATATCCCTTCATCCTTTGAAGGCTTACTGTGTGGCAAAGACCATGACTGCTTAACAATACAAAGACAGCAGTCTTACAAGGTTTTGTTATCCATAGGGAAATAGCAAGCTGCCCTGGAGAAAGATTCTTATCAGCCAGGCCTGAGTCACATGCATAAATCCTTGATAGGAGTGGAGGGGTACAGATCAGCACTGCTTGCACCCAGAGAAACCAGTACTGTTATCAGAAGGGGAAAGGAATGCTGGAAAGAAAGGGAAAAGAACAGTTCTCTGTTACAGACATGCACTTAGTCGCTCCATTGTGTCAAACTCTTTGCAACCCCATGGACTGTGGAGGCAGCCAGGCTCCTCTGTTCAGTTCATGAGATTCTCCAGGCAAGAATACTAAAGAAGGTAGTCATTCCCTTCTCCAGGGAAATATTCCTTACCCAGGGATCAAATTTGGGTCCCTTACATTGCAGGAGGATTCTTTACCATCTGAGTCACCAGGGAAGTTCACTACAGACAAAAAAAAAAATTGAGTCAATTTTCTTAACAGTTGATTATTTAGTCTGAGATTTTTGAAAGCTACAGGTGTCTTTAAACATTTTTTTTTTAAGGAATAAATATAAATGTAAAACTTGGTCCACTTTTACATAAACAAAATCTTTGGTTGTCAAAGGATGGCCACTTTAAAATAGTCACAAATTAAGGTCAATGGAGACAAATGTCAACCATTAATATCACCAGCCCATTCCTCCACTGTGGCAGGAGAGCGACTGCTGAATGGGGAAATAGAGAAGTAATTGTTGGAGACCAGCATGCTGGAAAGAGGACATAACTGGAGATGCTTTCTGTAAGTCTGTCTTTGACATCTTTGTCATGGAAGCATTCAAGAAATAAACATGAAAATATGTTCTTCCACAACAATTTCTGGGAGAAAAGTGGCATAAAACCCAATATTACATAAAAATCCAACCACACAGAATGTAAAGCACAGATTAGATTTCAATATATCCTTGCTATTTAGAAAATGACCCCATGGACTGTAGCCTACCAGGCTCCTTCATCCATGGAATTTTCCAGGCAAGAGTACTAGAGTGGGTTGCCATTTTCTTCTCCAAGGGATCTTCCCAACCCAGGGATCGAACCTGGGTCTCCCAAATTGCAGGCAGATGCTTTACCATCTGAGCCACCAGGGAAGCCCAAATGAAACTTAGGAAACCCTTTCTAAATCAAATAATAATATCATGGAGCCATGTTTGAAACAATTGATGCAATATAAGGCTTATCATTCTTGAATTGTTTTTATTTTTAGCCCTGCTACTCTACCTTCTGTGGTCATGAAATAAACGGATCTGGGTGACTGGACTGAGAAACTTGTCATATTTAGCTTCTGACATTTCTAGAAAAGTTATTTTTAGAATAAAGGATGACTGCCTCTGAATACCTAATGTTTACATTGAAATTCCTTTGGCCTTTGATCTTACAAAGTTATATAGAAATGTGTGTTATTTGGTACTTGATAGCACATTTATTCAGAGAAGGCAATGGCACCCCACTCCAGTACTCTTGCCTGGAAAATCCAATGGACAGAGGAGTCTGGCAGGCTGCAATCCATGGGGTTGCTACGAGTCAGACATGACTGAGCAACTTCACTTTCACATTCATGCATTGGAGAAGGAAATGGCAACCCATTCCAGTGCTCTTGCCTGGAGAATCCCAGGGACAGGGGAGCCTGGTGGGCTGCCATCTATGGGGTCGCGCAGAGTTGGACACGACTGAAGTGACTTAGCAGCAGCAGCAGCAGCACATATATTATTTCAAAAATAGCTTTGAAAGGGGAGGGTAACCCCAGTGTGATTCCTTGATTCATGAATGGACATGCACAGGGTTGTTAACTGATGGAGGAGTTTCTCTGAGGAAAATCTTTGACCGCTTTGATAAATGCATATGATGATTAAGTATGTGACATTGTTCCCATTTATTCAGGGCTGAATCAATCAGTGTCCCAAGTCAGCCTGATGCAATGGGCTACTCTAGATGTGGTCTTCTGAATAAGACAGAGTGTTAAAATGAGGTCATGACCACTTTTCACGGTACTTTTTTTGCTTGGCCACATTCCAGCTTCGCTAATTAAAGTCTGTCTGTCTAAGCTCCCTTTGCAGTTTTAATTGGGTATGTTATTTCTTGTGAATTGTATGGAATTGTTATTCACTGTCATAAGCAGAGGCTGTATTTCACCAGAGAGGTGGTTGCATTTCATCATTGGGATCAAAGGAAGGGAAATGTGAATATAACTTTCTTAAGAGCACTTTGCAAGGCTTTGAGCTCTTCGGAAGAAAGTCCCCAAAAGGAAAATAATGGGGTTCCTAAAATGTAAAGTATTACTATTATCATTGTTGAAAGAAAACCTGAAGATTGAGAATGTGTTTTCTGGTTGAGGTTAGGAAAATCATTTTACTATTTTAGGAAAAGGGCATAAATATGAAAATTACAAATTTAATGGGAAAAAAAAGTAACTTGGCTGTAAGAAGTCTCCATTTGTAGGGAAAGAGTTGGAACTTCTAAGTCTTTCTGAGGAGACATTCAGTAGGTAGAATATACTAATTTCTCAGTATTGAGACATCTACAACTGCTCCTCAGTTTGTATTAACTGACGCTTTATTTACAGTTAATTTTCCCCTCCTTCTATACAGATTGACAGTCTATATTGAACAAATATACACCTAGACAAATGATAAATTTTCACATCACGCTGAGCCTTTGTTTAGCCTATTTTTAGTTACCTAAAAATAGGTTGATTGGTTGAGTCACATCTCTTGTTGGGGGGGAGGTCTCACACACACACACACACACACACGAGTCTCTTTAGCACAATGGTTGCGTGGAGGGAAAAACAGATTTTTTTTTTTTTGCTACAGACATAATATAAACTTAATGGCTATTTTCTATGTATTTATATTTTTAGAATTAAGAAATGAGGTTTACTTAAGAAAATAACAGAATTACCTTAAAAGTGAGGGTAAAAAAGAAAGAAAAATACAAATAGATGAGATGGAAATGTGGTTTAAAAATTAATTCAAAGATTATATATTTGCTACAGATATAGTTCCAAGTTAACTCTGCATTTCTGTAGTGGACCCAAGAAAACTGAAAACATAAATTTAGTTGCATAGGTCCCATCTCTCCAAGATAAAACACAGATTGCTCAAGAACAAAGTAATACTTCTCTTGCAAAAATCATTTTGTTGTTCCCTGACTTGAGATTCCCATGAAGAAATCGAGGTGCAATTTAATAACAGCCTCAAAAATACCTTTACAGGAGACAATTTTTCATAGGACTGTTCACTACATAGATCTTAAAAATAAATGCAAGTATTGTACAAAAACACAAAGCCAGGAATTTGGTCCTGGTTATCCAAGTAAACCTAGATAACTCAACTCTATTCCACACTTGTCTGCCTACCAAGTTTGTATTTGTCTCTTTTGCATAGTGTACTGGTAGACATGGCAGCATCGACTCAGCATCATTATGTTTATCCAGTTACATGAGAATAGTGATGCTGTCTCATATGAATTGCATGTGTGTTTATATATACAAACATTTACATGTAACATGCATATCCAGTATAAAAATACCTCATAAGTTTCTATCTCTGCATCCTGTTTTATTTTGCTTTGTTATTCTTATCACTTACTACTACTTGAAAAAAAAGTGTGTCTGTGTCTCTCACACGTACGCATACACACACATTGATTTCAGGAGCACAAAATTAGATTAATCATAACCTTTGGTTTTTTAACACATTGCCATCTTTGGTTCTTACATGGTCCTCATTTTTATTCATTCATTCATTCAGGTTATAATGAACACCCTTGAACTCAACATTCAACCCCTAGATCTAAAACACTAAAACTAAGTTCCCCTAATGTGTTCTTTCTCTCTTTTCTAATTGTATATCTATGTGTGTCCAGATTTTTTCATATACTTTATTTAAAGTAACATTGCAATAGATTGGATGCTGAAGCAGATATGAGAATTTGTCTTCTGTAAGCCAGACATTAAAAAGATATGTAAAAATACTAAGGTATTTCACTCTTCTCACTATTACTCATTTTGGAAGATGTTGTTATTTCTATAAACCTTATTTTTTTTAATTTTAATGAGTTTGTTAAAATATTTTTGAAATTTTTCAGCTTTAATTTCTAATACAGATAGGTTATTTTATCAATAGCTAAAAAAAGACTCTGCAAATCTCAATATTTTTTAAGAATATAGATAAGGCCTATTGTGAAAAGTTTGAGAACAACTTCTTTTGGGGAATACATTTTCAGTATATAACTATAGACATAAAAATCTTGTGCTTATCCTTAATAAGAGACATTGACATTCATTCATCAAACTGTTATGGGGCTCCTGCTATATGTCAGGCATGGGGCATGGTGCTAAGCTATTGGAATGCAATGGTGAAAATTGCATATGTAATCTTTTCCTTTGCAGAGTACAGTTGGCCTAAGTTGGCAATTACAAAAGAGTATAGGCTGTGATTTCACATAAGAGGTGATTTATTTTATTAATATTATTTAAATTATAATTATAATACTATTATGGAAAAACATAATTACTGACTAAAGTGGACTAGAAAAGCATATATTTTAAGCAAATATTCACATTTTACTCATTCTTAGATACATACACATCTAAATAATTATTTTAGAAATCAGAGACATTAATGTGTTAAAAAGTAATCATTTAAATGTAATGCATTAAAATAAATAGAAATAAAGTGTAGAGCCACATATTTATATTAGAAATGAAATTCAGAAGATTGCATCTGAACAACTAATACAAAAATAACCATTTTGATTAGAAGTTTAATGAATCCATTTTTCTCTGGTTATACTCAGTCTAATATACTATTACTACTTCAGTGTTAATATTTTTGACTAATAATGGCTTAGTTCCTTAAATAGGGTATTCTTAAAAAATATAGTAACATTAAGCCCTATTCTACACATTTACCTATTAATGACTTAGAATATATATATATTTTTTACCCAAAAACAATCTAAAAATAAAGATATGTATAAAATAATTCTAAGATATTTCTGAATCCATAAATCAGAAAGAAAACAAACCACCTGAAAGGAAACATACACTGATTGGAAAAACACTGATTTGCTTTCTTTGATTATTAACTGAAATCTACACACCAAGCTTCGTAAGTCTGGGCACAAGATTCCCCTCAAAGCTTCACATCATATCTGTATTGCTGCAGGTTCCTGAGAACACAATCCACAGTGAGGTGCATTTGCTATAAATTGATGGCGTTTAGAATCCTGAGGTGAAACCAGCGGAGGCTGTAATGTTCACTTCATTACCCTGTCACCATCTTGGATTTTACATGCTGTTTTGTATATTGATTCAGTACATTTTTACCCTATTGATATAGGCTCTTGTACCAAATGGCTCTCCTCATTCTGCTTTAGCCATCCTCCTAGGTATTTTTCACTAGGTGTAAAGGTGTAGGGCCTTGTAACCCATAATGTAATTATGATTTCTTTTATGACTGACATCCTTCACACAGTAAGAAGGTGTAACCACAGGCCCACCATTAACGCCCCTTAAATTATATCTCTACACTAAAGAGGGAAGTCTTCCCTGGTGGCTCAGACAGTAAAGAATCTGCCTGCAGTATGGGAGGCCCAGGTTTGATCCCTGGGTTGGGCATATCCTCTGGAGAAGGGAATGACGCTCCACTCCAGTTTTACTGACTGGAGAATCTCACAGACAGAGGAGCCTGGCAGGCTAAAGTCCACGGGATCACAAAGTCAGGCACGACTGAGCGAGTAGCACACACTAACGAGGGAAAAACTGCTGTCCGCATGATGTCTGGAGGCCTGAAGTGTGGTTTCATGCTTTTGAAACCATATTGGCAGCTTCATGCTATTTTATTACACACTTGGCTTTCTACCTCCTTCTTCTTTACTCTGGTGATGGTCTTGTTCCATGGTGCCCACCCCCTTATATCTGGCCCAGTATCTGAGCCAACACCGTAGGCACCCATGGGGTAAACTTGGCAGCTGTGAGACCCAGATGCTGAGCTCCAGAATGTAATTTTCCAGCAACAGCATCTGGGTGTTTGGTTGGCCTTTTATCTGGCTTATGTTGTCTGTCATGGTGGCTGTAGAAAACCTGAGAACCTGGCACGAGACTCATCTCCTGGTCTGTGGGTCTATCTTGTCCACGTAGATTGTCATTTCCTCTTAATTCTCACTTGGTGCTGCAGTTCGCCTTGGCAATACAATACATCTGGATGAGGAACTGGAGTGACATGCCCAGGAAGTCACCTACACACTTAACCTTTTCACACCTTCCCCTTCTGACTTCTTGCCTTGTCACAACTATATATTTTCTACTTATATTCTATGGTCTTATGTTCACTCTGGTCCCCATTTCCACTGTGAATCAGGAAGTGTAATAAAATGATTCAGTGGTTGGCACACGTGTGCAGGAGCCATTTCCCCATGATTGGACCCCTAGGGCTCTAGGCTTCTTTTGGTTTCAGGTTCTAATTTTAGATACCCACTATCAAAATATAATTCATATCTCATATGCCATATTCATTGTTTGACTAAAGGAACAAGATTATTAATGTTGAAATCAGATCAGATCGGATCAGTTGCTCAGTTGTGTCCGACTCTCTGCGACCCCATGAATTGCAGCACACCAGGCCTCCCTGTCCATCACCATCTCCCGGAGTTCACTGAGACTCACGTCCATTGAGTCAGCGATGCCATCCAGCCATCTCATCCTCTGTCATCCCCTTCTCCTCCTGCCCCCAATCCCTCCCAGCATCAGAGTCTTTTCCAATGAGTCAACTCTTCGCATGAGGTGGCCAAAGTACTGGAGTTTCAGCTTTAGCATCATTTCTTCCAAAGGTTGGCTTTTAATCAGAATATTAATACAACATAGATACCTGTCTTTCATACACTATTTATGCAAATATCGAATACCTTTCCATTTTATGTCTCTTCAAGACCAGATCATATCATTTGAAAAGGATTGCATTTTTTTTTTGACTGTATCGTTCAAGGAATATTTTTTAGACTTTACCTTTTAGTAAAGATCTGTATACTTACAGTTCACTGGGGAACACAAAATACATATACATTTAAATAGCTTTCCTCATTTTTTAAACCAATAAAATGAATAATGAAACCCAAATATTAATCATCATAAGAAAATGTGGTAAATTAATGAAAGTCAGATACTAAACTCAGTTTCACAATCAAATAATGGTTATTTTTTTATAATCTAACTTACAAGAGAAAAGTAATGTAGGCACAGTTTTCCTTGATATGAAAATATAACTCCCTATATGGTAAGATATGAGACATCTTTCCTTCTGACAAGTGCTTACAGTCCTGTTCATTAATTTTATCACTAACATAAACTTTTAATATGCATATGCTCAGAATATAGGACTTCCAGGGCAGCTTAAAGTGATTGTAACCTGTAATTACTGTTCCTGTACTTGATTATAATAATCTGATTGCAATTATTCAGTGATTTTAATACAAGCCTCAAGCTATGTAACAATAATTCAAGTTTGGTGATTGGGAACATGTTTCTGTTTGGCTATAAAATGATGTTCTAATCCATAGTGATTTAAAGATCTGAGCTATAGTTCTGTTCGATTAAAGTATATTTATAATGTCAGGTAAAATACCTTACATTGAAATGGATTGGTTAATGTAAAAATTCTATATGTCAAAATAGATGATTATCATTATTATTTAAGAAAAAATATTAGAGCAAATATTTATGCTTGGTCAACTTGACCTCTGTGTTGCTGCTAAGTCGCTTCAGTTGTGTCCAACTCTGTGTGACCCCATAGACGGCAGCCCACTAGGCTCTGACATCCCTGGGATTCTCCAGGCAAGAACACTGGAGTGGCTTGCCATTTCCTTCTCCAATGCAGGAAAGTGAAAAGTGAAAGTGAAGTCGCTCAGTCCGGTCTGACTCTTAGCGACCCCATGGACTGGAGCCTACCAGGCTCCTCCATCCAGGGATTTTCCAGGCAAGAGTACTGGAGTGGGTTGCCATTGCCTTCTCTGTGACCTCTATGACCATGTACCTAAACACTGCAAATGGAGGTGAGAGAGAAGACAGGGTGGAGCCAGCTAAAAGATGTATCAGTGATAGCCCATTAATTCTGCCCTAAATATTTCTATGGAATCACGACATTTGAAAGGCTTAAGCAAAATGCACAGGTACAATTTATTCTGTAGAACACCAAACATCAAGAAAAAGATCTGATACAGAAAGAATTTCCTGATATAGGAGGTAAAAATAAATGGCAAGGACAGACACAAACATTTGTCTAACATTTTCAAGGAAGCTTCTCTAGAAAAGAATAAATCTATTACATACTAGATCTGTGGCAACAGGCTGTTTTTTTATTTTGGTATTTATTTCCTTTTTTATTTTAAATTAACAAGCAGTAAACCTTGACTCTAAAGCAAAAAATAAAGAACATCAAATAATGCTCCCAGACACTTAAGCTTAATCTAATGATAAAGCAACTGTTCAAAATGAAAGATATACAGTACCAGAAGAGGTATAATAGTTTTAAGATACTATTTTGAACTAGCATGTCAGAATTACTGGACTGCCTAAAGGGGTAGAGGAGGCAGACCCAATAGACTTCCTTGAAAAATGGATCCCTAAGGCTCTTCAACTCAATCTAACAAGCGACCCAGTTTTCTAGAGGTGCTTAAGCATTCCAGGAAACAATGGAACAAGGAGACAAAGCATAATCCTGATTTTTAAAGTCCCCAAATGGAGAAATGAATGAATTATCTCTACGTGTGCCAAATGAGGTACACATTAGAAAAAAAAGAAAAAAAAAAAAAAAAACAAAAAACCCAAAACACGAAGTACATTAGACCCACATTCAGGTGAAGGACCAGAAAGAAAGAAAATTTTATGCCATCTGATACAAAGCTGTATTATTACTAAGTAAATTAGGGTAAAATATATGACTTTGGATTTGATATAGCATAAGATCAGGTCAATAGAATAAGAGATCTGTTCAAGAGTAAACTTCTAGGGACAACACAGGAATCAAGGGAACATTTGTAAACAACTGACCAGGATCAACTTCAAGTAATTTTTCACCATGGTGGGATTTGGCATATGATCACCAGATGCAGTTGGTGATGTTTTTGGACTACTTTCCTAAGTGAACTTACTTCCGTTCTCTTCTCAGTGTTTCTTTGAAGAATGTGCTTTACCAGACTTTATATTTTGGTCTCAGTGTCAAACCATTTCTATCTTTTGCCAAAACAAGAGAGACTTATGGCAGAGTATTTTACCGATGAATTCTTCTTAGGGTTGTATGCTTAACCAGGCTTTGAAGGATAGAGGGTGTTCAGAACAAAACAGCGGTTTTCATTTTGAGTCCCATTTTCTTTACCTACAGTTTTGGGAGTGGGGTGGGAAACCTCATGGTAGTGAAAAATCCTCATAAGTTTGGAAAATGTCAAAAAAAATTAAGTTATTGCATAGGCATGATATTAAATAGAAATCTAACGCTGTGAACATGTGTTTTCTTCCCACCACATGATATGGAGACTTCCAATATCTATATATTAACAGATTCTATGAAGCTGGATAGACTATTTCAGGGAATGCAGATAGCCTACTGTGTGGTTCACAGCAAACTGGAAAATTCTTAAAGAGATGGGAATAGCAGACCACCTGACCTGCCTCCTGAGAAATATGGAGGTCAAGAAGCAACAATTGCAGGTCAAGAAGCAACAATTGGAACTGGACATGGAAAAACAGACTGGTTCCTAATTGGGAAAGGAGTACATCAAGGCTGTACTTTGTCACCCTGCTTATTTAACTTATATGCAGAGTACATCATGTGAAATGCTGGACTGGATGAAGAACAAGCTGGAATCAAAATTTCTGGGAGAAATATCAATAGCTTCATATATGCAGATGACACACCCTCATGGCAGAAAGCGAAGAAGAACTGAAGAGCCTGTTGATAAAAGTGAAAGAGGAGAGTGAAAAAGTTGGCTTAAAATTCAATATTCAGAAAAAACTAAGATTATCGCTTCTGGTCCCATTATTCATGGCAAATAGATGGGGCAACAGTGACAGACTTTATTTTTGGGGGCTCCAAAATCACTGCAGATGGTGATTGCAGCCATGAAATTAAAAGATGCTTGCTCATTGGCAGGAAAGTTATGACCAACCTAGACAGCATATTAAAATGCAGGGACATTACTTTGCCAACAAAAGTCCATCTAGTCAAAGCTATGGTTTTTCCAGTAGTCATGTATGGATGTCAGAGTTGGACTATAAAGAGAGCTGGGTGCTGAAGAATTGATGCTTTTGAACTGTGGTGTTGGAGAAGACTCTTGAGAGTCCCTGTACTTCAAGGAGGTCCAACCAGTCCATCCTAAAAGAAATCAGTCCTGAATATTCATTGCAGAGACTGATGCTGAAGCTGAAACTCCAATACTTTGACCACCTGATGTGAAGAACTGACTCATTGGAAAAAAACCCTGATGCTTGGGAAGGATTAAAGGCAGGAGGAGAAGGGGACGACAGAGGATGAGCTGGTTGGATGCCATCACCGACTCAGTGGACATGAGTTGGAGAAAGCTCTAGGAGTTGGTGATGGATAGGGAAGCCTGGTGTGCTGCAGTCCATGGGGTTGCAAAGAGTTGGACACGACTGAGGGACTGAACTGAACTGAAAACTAAAAATTAGAACAAAAATCTTCCAATCAATTTTTAGAGACTATATGAATAATATAGAAATAATGAAAAAATAGTAAATCATTTTCTATACTTTGTGTAACTTTTAAAATTCATATATTTGTAATATATGAGTTGTATTTATAATATTAAGTGAAAACCAGCACAAAATAATTTATATGTTTTAGAAGAGAAAAATAATGATATATTTAATTAATAGTTATGATTATGTCATTGTAGTTCTGAGGGCTTCTCTGGTGGCTCAGATGGTAAAGAATCTGCTTGCAATTCAGGAGAACTGGAGTTTGATTTCTAGGTTGGGACGATTCCCTGGAGAAAGAAATGGCTATTCAAACTTCCAAAATGATTGCCCTTAGGACTAAGGCTACCCCTTGGCTGCTGAAGGAATCTCAGGTGGCATTTTGACATGTTATCAGTTTCTAAATAATCCATAGTAAATTTTAAAGTCGTGCAAGGCAAGAAGTAACTATTTCCATTACCCTTGCTTTATACATCTCTGGGATGTATCTTTACACATGTTCAAGTACATATAGGTATGTATGTATGTATGTATGCATCTTTCTGGACTGTCTGGTCCACAGCCCTAATTCTACTTGAAAATCATCCAACTGGTCATATAAAATTAACTTTAGGGGCTTGGTGGCAAAATTGTGATCATATCCTATAGAAAGTTAACTGTAGCATGATGTGTACAATAGACCATGAGACAGCAATTTAGAAAATCACTACAGATACAATCACAACACATGGAGATTTAACTTGATTATGGAACTGTATCACATATAATCATGAGATTTTGTTTTTGAATGAAACAGTATCAAATGATAAAATGCATCTGCATAGATTTGGTCCCCCCAAAAAGTAATTTTCTTAGGTCACATAATTGGTCAGTGGCTAAACTAAGTAAATAGAATTTGCTGACTGCTTGTTCAAGATATTTTCCAATGCCTTACTCATATTTCAAGACTGAGTTAATCTAAAAGTGGGTATGTTATCTTGCACTCAAAGCAAATAAAAAATACTAATAGAAGTGAACCTAACAAATTCTCTTGTTTTTCCCTACAAGCAATATAAAGTAAGCAGAAAATTTTAGTTTGTATATAATTTATTCCTCTGAGTTGCTTGTTTTGATTATTTAGTTCATTACAAAGTCAAGCTCAGAAAAATTATGTAATTTTATCTTTATATAGTCTTTCTTTAATAGATATCACAAAGTAAAACATCTCCATTATTAAAATGATCCCTTAACAAATCTGTGAGAATCAAAAATATTAATGTGAAAATCCATCATATAATTTTATTCCAGGTCTATTACCTTAAGATATTCTCATAAAGACCAACATTTGTAACCTAAAAATGAAATAAAGATGCTGAGACCAGTCTACTACTATCATAGCTTAATCTACTTACCAGCTGTGAGTACTTTAAAAATTAATCTCACCCGAGAGTTTTTTACCCATCCCACTTTAACAGACTGGTTTTTAGTCATCTGAAGTGGTTTCAGTTTCCAATAATGCTTCAAAGTTAATAAAAGAAACGGATATACTGCACCTACTTTCAAATCTCCAGAGATTTTTTTTTTTCCCCAAATCATTAACCAAGGTGAGCATCTTACCACTACTTCCACAATTGCCTTTGCCTAATGACATTTGGTTAACATACAGCAAAAGGATCCTTCTATCATCCTACTAAACTATTGGTCCCAACTGTATATCATAATGTAGGAAACCACATTTTCATTGACCACAGTCACCACAAATTCACATTTTGACTTCTTTTTCTGCATGGGTAGTAGTTTATTATAGACTCAAATATAAGCATCCTTAGCAGTGAAAGTTCAAATGCCCAGCTCTATTTAACTGTATGTAGTAATTTTAACAATGGTGGCACAATTTTGTTTTTAAGTCTTTTAAAAAAGTGGGTAGTTTGATTTGATACACAGAACAATCTTGTGGAAAAAAAATGATGGATTAAAAGTCATAAGATCTATTTTATGGCTGACTAATATTCCATCGTGTGTGTGTATATACCACAGCTTTCTTATCCATTCTTCTGTCAATGGACATCTATGTTGCTTCCATGTCCTAGCTATTGTAAATAGTGTTGCAAATACTGGGGCACATGCATCTCTTTCAGTTAAAGTTTTCTCAGGGTATATGCCCAATGGTGGGATTGTTGGGTCATATAGTAGTTCTATTCCAAGTTTTTTAAGGATTCCCCATACTATTTTCCATAGTGGCTGTATCAGTTTATATTCCCACCAACAGTGCAAGAGGGTTCCCTTTTGCCCACACCCTTTCCAGCATTTATTGTTTGTTAATTTTTTGATGATGGCCATTCTGACTGATGTGGGGTGATACCTCATTGTAGTTTTGATTGTCATTTCTCTGATAATGAGAGATGTTGAGCATCTTTTCATGTGTTTATTAGCCATTTGTAAAAGAACACATTTGAGTCAGTACTAATGAGGTAGATGAACCTAGAGCCTGTTATACAGACTGAAGTAAGTCAAAGAGAAAAAACAAATACCATATATTCATATATATATATGGAATCTAGAGAGATGGTACTGATGAACCTATTTGCAGGGCAGCAATGGAGACGCAGATGTGGAGAGTGGTCTTGTGGACACGAGGGCCGGGGTGGGAGGAATTGAGAGGGTAGAACCGAAGCGTGTGCATTGCCATGTGTGGAGTTAGATGGCTGGTGGAAATTTGCTGTATGATGCAGGGGGCTTAAATCCAGTGCTCTGTGATAACCTGGAGGGGTGGGAGGGGGTGTGAAGTGGAGGGAGAAGATACATGTATACCTATGGCTGATTCACGTTGATGGATGGCAGAGACCAACACAATATTGTAAAGCAATTATCTTCCAACTAAATTATTTTATAAGTCATAAGATCTAGACTTTAGCCCACCATTAAATAATTAGAGAAGTCACTTAAACTCCAGTATGGTAAGTTGTAATTTTTCTTATCCATACATAAAACAGATACAAATTTACCTCAAAAGGCTTAATGGCAAAATGTGTCATCAAACTACAAATTTTCAAATTGTGTATGAGGGATCCTATTGTATTTATTGTGGATTGAGTATGCAGTTTAAAAAAAATGCTCTGCATTTTAATGCAGAACATGTTAATTCTTAAAGGTAACATTTCAAGTTTCTGAGAGGAAATTACTTTTAGTTGTTTCTCCTAACAATGCTATTTTTCCAGGTTTGAATAGAAGGTAAATGCTATTTTAAGAGCACCAATATCCATCTGCTCTTTAAAATTATAGCACATCTAAACAGCTTAAAAAGAGGAATGTACCCCCACACTTTAGAACAGAGGTTCTCAAATTTGTTCCTCAAACCAACAGTATCAGCATCACCTGGGGACATATTAGAAATAAAACTTTTTGAACACAACCCCAGGTCTACTGCATCATGCCATGTGGGTCAGTTCAGTTCAGTTGCTCAGTCATGTCCGACTCTTTGCAACCCCATGTACTGCAGCATGCCAGGCTTCC